>NC_082709.1:86893149-87514268 GCF_030144855.1 Hypanus sabinus | reverse complement strand
GGTTCAGGGACAGTTGTTACCCTTGAATTAACAGGTTCTGGAACAGTTATTACCCTACAATTACCAGGTTCAGGAACAGTTATTACCCTACACCCCCCAGGTTCAGGAACACTTATTACCCTAAAATCACCAGGTTCAGGGACAGTTGATACCCTTCAATTAACAGGTTCAGGAACATTTATTACCCTACAATTACCAGGTTCAGGTACAGTTATTACCCTACAATCACCAGGTATAGGGACAGTTATTACCCTACAATCACCAGGTTCAGAAACAGTTATTACCCTACAATGACCAGGTTCAGGATCAGTTATTACCCTACAATCACCCGGTTCAGGCACAGTTTTTACGATACAATCATCAAGATCAGGAACTGTTATTTCCCTACAATTACAATGTTCAGTAACAGTTATTACGCTACAAACACCAAGATCAGGATAAGTTATTACCCTACAATCACCAGGTTCAGGAACAGTTGTTTCCCTATAATTAACAGGTTCAGGAACTGTTATTACCCTACAATCACCTGTTTAAGTAACAGTTATTACCCTACAATCGACTGATTCAGGAACAGTTATGACACTACAATCACCAGGCTCAGAAACAGTTATTACCCTACAAACACCAGGTTCAGGATCAGTTATTACCCTACAGTCTCCAGGTTCAGGTATAGTTATTACGATACAATCATCAACTTCAGGAACTGTTATTACCCTACAATCACCAGGTTCAATAACAGTTGATACCCTACAATCACCAGGTTCAGGAACAGTTATTACCCTACAGTCACCAGGTTCAGGAACAGTTATTACCCTACAATGACTAGGTTCAGGAACAGTTATTACCCTACAAAACCCCAGGTTCAGGAACAGTTATTACCCTAAAATCACGAGGTTCAGTATCAGTTATTACCCTACAATCACCAGGTTCAGGGACAGTTGTTACCCTTCAATTAACAGGTTCAGGAACATTTATTACCCTACAATTACCAGGTTCAGGTACGGTTATTACCCTACAATCAACAGGTACTGGGACAGTTATTTCCCTATAATCACCATGTTCAGGAACAGATATTACACTACAATCTCCAGGTTCAGGGACAGTTGTTACCCTTGAATTAACAGGTTCTGGAACAGTTATTACCCTACAACCCCCAGGTTCAGGAACACTTATTACCCTAAAATCACCAGGTTCAGGGACAGTTGATACCCTTCAATTAACAGGTTCAGGAACATTTATTACCCTACAATTACCAGGTATAGGGACAGTTATTACCCTACAATCACCAGGTTCAGAAACAGTTATTACCCTACAATGACCAGGTTCAGGATCAGTTATTACCCTACAATCACCCGGTTCAGGAACAGTTATTAGCCGAGAACCTCCAGGTTCAGGAACAGTTATTACCCTGCATTCACCAGGTTCAGGAACAGTTAGTACCCTACAAAGACCAGGTTCAGGAACAGTTATTACCCTACAATGACCAGGTTCAGGAACAGTTATTACCCTACAACCATCAGGTTCAGGAACAGATATTAGCCGAGAACCTCCAGGTTCAGGAACTGTTATTACACTACAATCACCTGTTTCAGGAACAGTTATTAACTTACAATCGACAGGTTCAGGAACAGTTATGACACTACAATCACCATGTTCAGAAACAGTTGATACCCTACAATCACCAGGATCAGGAACAGTTATTACCCTACAGTCACCAGGTTCAGGAACAGTTATTATTCTACAATGACCAGGTTCAGGAACGGTTATTACCCTACAATCACCACGGATAGGGACAGTTGTTACCCTACAATCTCCAGGTCCAGGTATAGTTATTACGATACAATCAGCAGTTTCAGGAACAGTTGATACCCTACAATCACCAGGTTCAGGAACAGTTATTACCCTACAGTCACCAGGTTCAGGAACGGTTATTACCCTACAATGACCAGGTTCAGGAACTGTTATTACCCTACAACCCCCATGTTCAGGAACAGTTATTACCCTAAAATCACGAGGTTCAGCATCAGTTATTACCCTACAATCACCAGGTTCAGGGACAGTTGTTACCCTTCAATTAACAGGTTCAGGAACATTTATTACCCTACAATTACCAGGTTCAGGTACGGTTATTACCCTACAATCACCAGGTATAGGGACAGTTATTACCCTACAATCACCAGGTTCAGAAACAGTTATTACCCTACAATGACCAGGTTCAGGATCAGTTATTACCCTACAATCACCCGTTTCAGGAACAGTTATTACGATACAATCATCAAGATCAGGAACTGTTATTTCCCTACAATTACAATGTTCAGTAACAGTTATTACGCTACAAACACCAAGATCAGGATAATTTATTACCCTACAATCACAAGGTTCAGGAACAGTTGTTTCCCTATAATTAACAGGTTCAGGAACTGTTATTACCCTATAATCACCTGTTTAAGGAACAGTTATTACCCTACAATCGACTGATTCAGGATCAGTTATTACCCTACAATGACCAGGTTCAGGATCAGTTATTACCCTACAGTCTCCAGGTTCAGGTATAGTTATTACGATACAATCATCAACTTCAGGAACTGTTATTACCCTACAATCACCAGGTTCAGGAACAGTTGATACCCTACAATCACCAGGTTCAGGAACAGTTATTACCCTACAGTCACCAGGTTCAGGAACAGTTATTACCCTACAATGACCAGGTTCAGGAACTGTTATTACCCTACAAAACCCCAGGTTCAGGAACAGTTATTACCCTAAAATCACGAGGTTCAGCATCAGTTATTACCCTACAATCACCAGGTTCAGGGACAGTTGTTACCCTTCAATTAACCGGTTCAGGAACATTTATTACCCTACAATTACCAGGTTCAGGTACGGTTATTACCCTACAATCAACAGGTACTGGGACAGGTATTTCCCTATAATCACCATGTTCAGGAACAGATATTACGCTACAATCTCCAGGTTCAGGGACAGTTGTTACCCTTGAATTAACAGGTTCTGGAACAGTTATTACCCTACAATTACCAGGTTCAGGAACAGTTATTACCCTACAACCCCCAGGTTCAGGAACACTTATTACCCTGAAATCACCAGGTTCAGGGACAGTTGATACCCTTCAATTAACAGGTTCAGGAACATTTATTACCCTACAATTACCAGGTTCAGGTACGGTTATTACCCTACAATCACCAGGTTCAGGATCAGTTATTACCCTACAATCACCACGGATAGGGACAGTTATTACCCTACAATCTCCAGGTTCAGGTATAGTTATTACGATACAATCAGCAGGTTCAGGAACAGTTGATACCCTACAATCACCAGGTTCAGGAACAGTTATTACCCTACAGTCACCAGTTTCAGGAACGGTTATTACCCTACAATGACCAGGTTCAGGAACTGTTATTACCCTACAACCCACAGGTTCAGGAACAGTTATTACCCTAAAATCACGAGGTTCAGCATCAGTTATTACCCTACAATCACCAGGTTCAGGGACAGTTGTTACCCTTCAATTAACAGGTTCAGGAACATTTATTACCCTACAATTACCAGGTTCAGGTACGGTTATTACCCTACAATCAACTGGTACAGGGACAGTTATTTCCCTATAATCACCATGTTCTGGAACAGTTATTACCCTACAATCTCCAGGTTCAGCACCAGCTATTACCCTACAATCACCAGGTTCAGGGACAGTTGTTACCCATGAATTAACAGGTTCTGGAACAGTTATTACCCTACAATTACCAGGTTCAGGAGCAGTTATTACCCTTCAATCACCACGGATAGGGACAGTTATTACCCTACAATCTCCAGGTTCAGGTATAGTTATTACGATACAATCAGCAGGTTCAGGAACAGTTGATACCCTACAATCACCAGGTTCAGGAACAGTTATTACCCTACAGTCACCAGGTTCAGGAACGGTTATTACCCTACAATGACCAGGTTCAGGAACTGTTATTACCCTACAACCCCCAGGTTCAGGAACAGTTATTACCCTAAAATCACGAGGTTCAGCATCAGTTATTACCCTACAATCACCAGGTTCAGGGACAGTTGTTACCCTTCAATTAACAGGTTCAGGAACATTTATTACCCTACAATTACCAGGTTCAGGTACGGTTATTACCCTACAATCAACTGGTACAGGGACAGTTATTACCCTATAATCACCATGTTCTGGAACAGTTATTACCCTACAGTCTCCAGGTTCAGCATCAGCTATTACCCGACAATCACCAGGTTCAGGGACAGTTGTTACCCTTGAATTAACAGTTTCAGGAACAGTTATTACCCTACAATTACAAGGTTCAGGAACAGTTATTACCCTACAATCAGCAGGTTCGGGAACAGTTGATACGCTACAATCACCAGGTTCGGGAACAGTTATTACCCTACAATGACCAGGTTCAGGAACAGTTATTACCCTACAACCGCCAGGTTCAGGAACAGTTATTACCCTAAAATCACCAGGTTCAGGGACAGTTGATACCCTTCAATTAACAGGTTCAGGAACATTTATTACCCTGCAATTACCAGGTTTAGGTACAGTTATTACCCTACAATCACCAGGTATAGGGACAGTTATTACCCTACAATCACCATGTTTAGGAACAGTTATTACCCTACAATCTCAAGGTTCAGGTACAGTTATTACGATACAATCATCAAGATAAGGAATTGTTATTTCCCTACAATTACAACGTTCAGTAACAGTTATTACGCTACAACCACCAAGATCAGGGTAAGTTATTACCCTACAATCACCAGGTTCAGGAACAGTTGTTTCCCTATAATTAACAGGTTCAGGAACTGTTATTACCCTACAATCACCTGTTTAAGGAACAGTTATTACCCTACAATCGACTGATTCAGGAACAGTTATGACACTACAATCACCAGGCTCAGAAACAGTTATTACCCTACAATGACCAGGTTCAGGAACAGTTATTACCCTACAGTCTCCAGGTTCAGGAATAGTTATTACGATACAATCATCAACTTCAGGAACTGTTATTACCCTACAATCACCAGGTTCAGGAACAGTTGATACCCTACAATCACCAGGTTCAGGAACAGTTATTACCCTACAATGACCAGGTTCAGGAACTGTTATTACCCTACAAAACCCCAGGTTGAGGAACAGTTATTACCCTAAAATCACGAGGTTCAGCATCAGTTATTACCCTACAATCACCAGGTTCAGGGACAGTTGTTACCCTTCAATTAACAGGTTCAGGAACATTTATTACCCTACAATTACCAGGTTCAGGTACGGTTATTACCCCACAATCAACAGGTACTGGGACAGTTATTTCCCTATCATCACCATGTTCAGGAACAGATATTATCCTACAATCTCCAGGTTCAGGGACAGTTGTTACCCTTGAATTAACAGGTTCTGGAATAGTTATTACCCTACAATTACCAGGTTCAGGAACAGTTATTACCCTACAACCCCCAGGTTCAGGAACACTTATTACCCTAAAATCACCAGGTTCAGGGACAATTGATACCCTTCAATTAACAGGTTCAGGAACATTTACTACCCTACAATTACCAGGTTCAGGTACAGTTATTACCCTACAATCACCAGGTATAGGGACAGATATTACCCTAAAATCACCAGGTTCAGAAACAGTTATTACCCTACAATGACCAGGTTCAGGATCAGTTATTACCCTACAATCACCACGGATAGGGACAGTTATTACCCTACAATTTCCAGGTCCAGGTATAGTTATTACGATACAATCAGCAGGTTCAGGAACAGTTGATACCCTACAATCACCAGGTTCAGGAACAGTTATTACCCTACAGTCACCAGGTTCAGGAACGGTTATTACCCTACAATCAACAGGTACAGGGACAGCTATTACCCTACAATCACCAGCTTCAGGGACAGTTGATACCCTTCAATTAACAGGTTCAGGAACATTTATTACCCTGCAATTACCAGGTTTAGGTACAGTTATTACCCTACAATCACCAGGTATAGGGACAGTTATTACCCTACAATCACCATGTTTAGGAACAGTTATTACCCTACAATCTCAAGGTTCAGGTACAGTTATTACGATACAATCATCAAGATAAGGAACTGTTATTTCCCTACAATTACAACGTTCAGTAACAGTTATTACGCTACAACCACCAAGATCAGGATAAGTTATTACCCTACAATCACCAGGTTCAGGAACAGTTGTTTCCCTATAATTAACAGGTTCAGGAACTGTTATTACCCTACAATCACCTGTTTAAGGAACAGTTATTACCCTACAATCGACTGATTCAGGAACAGTTATGACACTACAATCACCAGGCTCAGAAACAGTTATTACCCTACAATGACCAGGTTCAGGAACAGTTATTACCCTACAGTCTCCAGGTTCAGGAATAGTTATTACGATACAATCATCAACTTCAGGAACTGTTATTACCCTACAATCACCAGGTTCAGGAACAGTTGATACCCTACAATCACCAGGTTCAGGAACAGTTATTACCCTACAATGACCAGGTTCAGGAACTGTTATTACCAAACAACCCCCAGGTTCAGGAACAGTTATTACCCTAAAATCACGAGGTTCAGCATCAGTTATTACCCTACAATCACCAGGTTCAGGGACAGTTGTTACCCTTCAATTAACAGGTTCAGGAACATTTATTACCCTACAATTACCAGGTTCAGGTACGGTTATTACCCCACAATCAACAGGTACTGGGACAGTTATTTCCCTATCATCACCATGTTCAGGAACAGATATTATCCTACAATCTCCAGGTTCAGGGACAGTTGTTACCCTTGAATTAACAGGTTCTGGAACAGTTATTACCCTACAATTAGCAGGTTCAGGAACAGTTATTACCCTACAACCCCCAGGTTCAGGAACACTTATTACCCTAAAATCACCAGGTTCAGGGACAATTGATACCCTTCAATTAACAGGTTCAGGAACATTTATTACCCTACAATTACCAGGTTCAGGTACAGTTATTACCCTACAATCACCAGGTATAGGGACAGATATTACCCTAAAATCACCAGGTTCAGAAACAGTTATTACCCTACAATGACCAGGTTCAGGATCAGTTATTACCCTACAATCACCACGGATAGGGACAGTTATTACCCTACAATTTCCAGGTCCAGGTATAGTTATTACGATACAATCAGCAGGTTCAGGAACAGTTGATACCCTACAATCACCAGGTTCAGGAACAGTTATTACCCTACAGTCACCAGGTTCAGGAACGGTTATTACCCTACAATGACCAGGTTCAGGAACTGTTATTACCCTACAACCCCCAGGTTCAGGAACAGTTATTACCCTAAAATCACGAGGTTCAGCATCAGTTATTACCCTACAATCACCAGGTTCAGGGACAGTTGTTACCCTTCAATTAACAGGTTCAGGAACATTTATTACCCTACAATTACCAGGTTCAGGTACGGTTATTACCCTACAATCACCAGGTATAGGGACAGTTATTACCCTACAATCACCAGGTTCAGAAACAGTTATTACCCTACAATGACCAGGTTCAGGATCAGTTATTACCCTACAATCACCCGTTTCAGGAACAGTTATTACGATACAATCATCAAGATCAGGAACTGTTATTTCCCTACAATTACAATGTTCAGTAACAGTTATTACGCTACAAACACCAAGATCAGGATAATTTATTACCCTACAATCACCAGGTTCAGGAACAGTTGTTTCCCTATAATTAACAGGTTCAGGAACTGTTAATACCCTACAATCACCTGTTTAAGGAACAGTTATTACCCTACAATCGACTGATTCAGGAACAGTTATGACACTACAATCACCAAGCTCAGAAACAGTTATTACCCTACAATGACCAGGTTCAGCATCAGCTATTACCCTACATTCACCAGGTTCAGGGACAGTTGTTACCCTTGAATTAACAGGTTCTGGAACAGTTATTACCCTACAATTACCAGGTATAGGGACAGTTATTACCCTACAATCACCAGGTTCAGAAACAGTTATTACCTTACAATGACCAGGTTCAGGATCAGTTATTACCCTACAATCACCCGGTTCAGGAACAGTTATTAGCCGAGAACCTCCAGGTTCAGGAAAAGTTATTACCCTGCAGTCACCAGGTTCAGGAACAGTTAGTACCCTACAATGACCAGGTTCAGGAACAGTTATTAGCCGAGAACCTCCAGGTTCAGGAACAGTTATTACCCTGCAGTCACCAGGTTCAGGAACAGTTAGTACCCTACAATGACCAGGTTCAGGAACAGTTATTACCCTACAATCACCTGTTTCAGGAACAGTTATTACCTTACAATCGACAGGTTCAGGAACAGTTATGACACTACAATCACCATCTTCAGAAACAGTTGATACCCTACAATCACCAGGATCAGGAACAGTTATTACCCTACAGTCACCAGGTTCAGGAACAGTTACAATTCTACAATGACCAGGTTCAGGAACGGTTATTACCCTACAATCACCACGGATAGGGACAGTTATTACCCTACAATCTCCAGGTTCAGGTATAGTTATTACGATACAATCAGCTGGTTCAGGAACAGTTGATACCCTACAATCACCAGGTTCAGGAACAGTTATTACCCTACAGTCACCAGGTTCAGGAACGGTTATTACCCTACAATGACCAGGTTCAGGAACTGTTATTACCCTACAATGACCAGGTTCAGGAACAGTTAATACCCTAAAATCACGAGGTTCAGCATCAGTTATTACCCTACAATCACCAGGTTCTGGGACAGTTGTTACCCTTCAATTAACAGGTTCAGGAACATTTATTACCCTACAATTACCAGGTTCATGTACGGTTATTACCCTACAATCAACTGGTGCAGGGACAGTTATTACCCTATAATCACCATGTTCTGGAACAGTTATTACCCTACAATCTCCCGGTTCAGCATCAGCTATTACCCTACAATCACCAGGTTCAGGGACAGTTGTTACCCTTGAATTAACAGGTTCTGGAACAGTTATTACCCTACAATTACCAGGTTCAGGAACAGTTATTACCCTAAAATCACGAGGTTCAGCATCAGTTATTACCCTACAATCAGCAGGTTCAGGGACAGTTGTTACCCTTTAATTAACAGGTTCCGGAACATTTATTACCCTACAATTACCAGGTTCATGTACGGTTATTACCCTACAATCAACAGGTACAGGGACAGCTATTACCCTACAATCAGCAGGTTCAGGGACAGTTGTTACCCTTGAATTAACAGTTTCATGAACAGTTATTACCCTACAATTACAAGGTTCAGGAACAGTTATTACCCTACAATCACCAGGTTAGGGAACAGTTGATACCCTATAATCACCAGTTTCGGGAACAGTTATTACCCTACAGTCACCAGGTTCAGGAACATTTATTACCCTACAATGACCAGGTTCAGGAACAGTTATTACCCTACAACCACCAGGTTCAGGAACAGTTATTACCCTAAAATCACCAGGTTCAGGTACAGTTGATACCCTTCAATTAACAGGTTCAGGATCATTTATTATACTGCAATTACCAGGTTTAGGTACAGTTATTACCCTACAATCACCAGGTATAGGGACAGTTATTACCCTACAATCACCATGTTCAGGAACAGTTATTACCCTACAATCTCAAGGTTCAGGTACAGTTATTACGATACAATCATCAAGATAAGGAACTGTTATTTCCCTACAATTACAACGTTCAGTAACAGTTATTACGCTACAACCACCAAGATCAGGATAAGTTATTACCCTACGATCACCAGGTTCAGGAACAGTTGTTTCCCTATAATTAACAGGTTCAGGAACTGTTATTACCCTACAATCACCTGTTTAAGGAACAGTTATTACCCTACAATCGACAGATTCAGGAACAGTTATGACACTACAATCACCAGGCTTAGAAACAGTTATTATTCTACAACGACCAGGTTCAGGATAAGTTATTATCCTACAATCTCCAGGTTCAGGTATAGTTATTACGATACAATCATCAAGTTCAGGAACTGTTATTACCCTACAACCCCCAGGTTAGGGAACAGTTATTACCCTACAATTACCAGGTTCAGGAACAGTTATTACCCTACAATCACCAGGTTCAGGAACAGTTGATACCCTACAATCACCAGGTTCAGGAACAGTTATTACCCTACAGTCACCAGGTTCAGGAACAGTTATTACCCTGCAATGACCAGGTTCAGGAATAGTTATTACCCTACAACCACCAGGTTCAGGAACAGTTATTACCCTACAATCACCATGTTCAGGAACAGTTGATACCCTTCAATCTCAAGGTTCAGGTACAGTTATTACGATACAATCATCAAGATCAGGAACTGTTTTTTCCCTACAATTACAATGTTCAGTAACAGTTATTACGCTACAACCACCAAGATCAGGATAAGTTATTACCCTACAATCACCAGGTTCAGGAACAGTTGTTTCACTATAATTAACAGGTTCAGGAACTGTTATTACCCTACAATCACCTGTTTCAGGAACAGTTATTACCTAACAATCGACAGGTTCAGGAACTGTTATGACACTCCAATCACCAGGTTCAGAAACAGTTGATACCCTACAATCACCAGGATCAGGAACAGTTATTACCCTACAGTCACCAGGTTCAGGAACAGTTATTATTCTACAATGACCAGGTTCAGGAACGGTTATTACCCTACAATCACCACGGATAGGGACAGTTATTACCCTACAATCTCCAGGTTCAGGTATAGTTATTACGATACAATCATCAAGTTCAGGAACTGTTATTACCCTACAACCCCCAGGTTCAGGAACAGTTATTACCCTACAATCACCAGGTTCAGGAACATTTGATACCCTACAATCACCAGGTTCAGGAACAGTTATTACCCTACAATCACCAGGTTCAGGAACAGTTATTACCCTACAATGACCATGTTCAGGAACTGTTATTACCCTACAACCCCCAGGTTCAGGAACAGTTATTACCCTAAAATCACGATGTTCAGCATCAGTTATTACCCTACAATCACCAGGTTCAGGGACAGTTGTTACCCATCAATTAACAGGTTCAGGAACATTTATTACCCTACAATCACCAGGTTCAGGAATAATTATGATCCTACAATTACCAGGTTCAGGTACAGTTATTACCCTACAATGATCAGGTTCAGGAACAGTTATTACCCTACAACCACCAGGTTCAGGAACAGTTATTACCCGACAATCACCAGGTTCAGCATCAGTTATTACCCTACAATCACCAGGCTCAGGAACAATTATTACCCTACAATCGACAGGTTCAGGGACAGTTATTACCCTAGAATCACCAGGTTCAGAAACCGTTATTGCCCTACAATCACCAGGTTCAGGAACAGTTATTACCCTAGAATCACCAGGTTCAGGAACAGTTATTACCCTACAATCACCAGGTTCAGGAACAGTTATTTCCCTACAAACACCAGGTTCAGCATCAGTTATTACCCTACAATCACCAGGTTCAGGGACAGTTGTTACCCTTCAATTAACAGGTTCAGGAACAGTTATTACTCCAGAATTACCAGTTTCAGGAACAGTTTTTACCCCATAATCAACAGTTTCAGTAACAGTTATTCCCCTGCAATCACCAGTTTCAGGAACAGTTATTACCCTACAATCATCAGGTTCAGGAACAATTATTATCCTACAATTACCAGGTTCAGGAACAGTTATTACCATACCCTCACAAGGTTCAGGGACAGTTGTTACCCTTCAATTAACAGGTTCAGGAACAGTTATTACACCAGAATTACCAGTTTCAGGAAGAGTTATTACCCTACTATCACCAGGTTCAGGGTCAGTTGTGACCCTTCAATTAACAGGTTCAGGAACAGTTTTTACCCCAGAATTACCAGTTTCAGGAACAGTTATTACCCTACAATCACCAGTTTCAGGAACAGTTATTAACCTACAATCGGCAGGTTCACGAACAGTTATGACACTACAATCACCAGGTTCAGAAACAGTTATTGCCCTACAATCACCAGGTTCAGGTACAGTTATTACCCCTGAATTACCAGTTTCAGGAACCGCTATTACCCTACAATCACCAGGCTCAGGAACAATTATTATCCTACAATTACCTGGTTCAGGAACAGTTATTACCCTACAATCACCATGTTCAGCATCAGTTATTACCCTACAATCACCAGGTTCAGGAACAGTTATTACCCTACAATCGACAGGTTCAGGGACAATTATGACACTACAATCACCAGGTTCAGAAACCGTTATTGCCCTACAATCACCAGGTCCAGGAACAGTTATTACCCTAGAATCACCAGGTTCAGGAACAGTTGTTACCCTACAATTAACAGGTTCAGGAACAGTTATTACCCTAAAATGACCAGGTTCAGGAACGGTTATTACCCTACAATCACCACGGATAGGGACAGTTATTACCCTACAATCTCCAGGTTCAGGTATAGTTATTACGATACAATCATCAAGTTCAGGAACTGTTATTACCCTACAACCCCCAGGTTCAGGAACAGTTATTACCCTACAATCACCAGGTTCAGGAACATTTGATACCCTACAATCACCAGGTTCAGGAACAGTTATTACCCTACAATCACCAGGTTCAGGAACAGTTATTACCCTACAATGACCATGTTCAGGAACTGTTATTACCCTACAACCCCCAGGTTCAGGAACAGTTATTACCCTAAAATCACGATGTTCAGCATCAGTTATTACCCTACAATCACCAGGTTCAGGGACAGTTGTTACCCATCAATTAACAGGTTCAGGAACATTTATTACCCTACAATCACCAGGTTCAGGAATAATTATGATCCTACAATTACCAGGTTCAGGTACAGTTATTACCCTACAATGATCAGGTTCAGGAACAGTTATTACCCTACAACCACCAGGTTCAGGAACAGTTATTACCCGACAATGATCAGGTTCAGGAACAGTTATTACCCTACAACCACCAGGCTCAGGAACAATTATTACCCTACAATCGACAGGTTCAGGGACAGTTATTACCCTAGAATCACCAGGTTCAGAAACCGTTATTGCCCTACAATCACCAGGTTCAGGAACAGTTATTACCCTAGAATCACCAGGTTCAGGAACAGTTATTACCCTACAATCACCAGGTTCAGGAACAGTTATTACCCTACAAACACCAGGTTCAGCATCAGTTATTACTCTACAATCACCAGGTTCAGGGACAGTTGTTACCCTTCAATTAACAGGTTCAGGAACAGTTATTACTCCAGAATTACCAGTTTCAGGAACAGTTTTTACCCCATAATCAACAGTTTCAGTAACAGTTAATCCCCTGCAATCACCAGTTTCAGGAACAGTTATTACCCTACAATCATCAGGTTCAGGAACAATTATTATCCTACAATTACCAGGTTCAGGAACAGTTATTACCATACCCTCACAAGGTTCAGGGACAGTTGTTACCCTTCAATTAACAGGTTCAGGAACAGTTTTTACCCCAGAATTACCAGTTTCAGGAACAGTTATTACCCTACAATCACCAGTTTCAGGAACAGTTATTAACCTACAATCGGCAGGTTCACGAACAGTTATGACACTACAATCACCAGGTTCAGAAACAGTTATTGCCCTACAATCACCAGGTTCAGGTACAGTTATTACCCCTGAATTACCAGTTTCAGGAACCGCTATTACCCTACAATCACCAGGCTCAGGAACAATTATTATCCTACAATTACCTGGTTCAGGAACAGTTATTACCCTACAATCACCATGTTCAGCATCAGTTATTACCCTACAATCACCAGGTTCAGGAACAGTTATTACCCTACAATCGACAGGTTCAGGGACAATTATGACACTACAATCACCAGGTTCAGAAACCGTTATTGCCCTACAATCACCAGGTCCAGGAACAGTTATTACCCTAGAATCACCAGGTTCAGGAACAGTTATTACCCTACAATCACCAGGTTCAGGTACAGATATTACCCTACAAACACCAGGTTCAGCATCAGTTATTACCCTGCAATCACCAGGTTCAGGGACAGTTGTTACCCTTCAATTAACAGGTTCAGGAACAGTTATTACCCCAGAATCAACAGTTTCAGTAACAGTTATTACCCTACAATCACCAGTTTCAGGAACAGTTATTACCCTGCAATCATCAGGTTCAGGAACAATTATTATCCTACAATTACCAGGTTCAGGAACAGTTATTCAAATACTATCACAAGGTTCAGGGACAGTTGTTACCCTTCAATTAACAGGTTCAGGAACAGTTATTATCCCAGAATTACCAGTTTCAGGATCAGTTATTACCCTACAATCACAAGTTTCAGGAACAGTTATTAACCTACAATCGACAGGTTCACGAACAGTTATGACACTACAATCACCAGGTTCAGAAACAGTTATTGCCCTACAATCACCAGGTTCAGGAACAGTTATTACCCTACATCCACCAGGTTCAGGAACAGTTATTATCTTACAATGACCAGTTTCAGGAACAGTTATTACCTTATAATGACCAGTTTCAGGAACAGTTATTACCCTACATCCACCAGGTTCAGGAACAGTTATTACCTTACAATGACCAGGTTCATGAAAAGTTATAACCCAACAATCACCAGTTTCAGGAACAGTAATTACCCTACAATCACCAGGTTCAGGTACAATTATTACCGTACAATTACTAGGTTCAGGAACAGTTATTACCCTACTATCACCATGTTCAGGAACAGGTATTACCCCACGATCACCAGGTTCAGGAACAGTTGTTATACTGCATTCACCAGGTTCAGGAACAGATATAACAGCACGATCACCATGTTCAGGAACAGTTGTTACACTGCAATCACCTGGTTGAGGAACAGCTATAACCCTACAATCAACAGGTTCAGGAACAGTGATTATTATACAATCACCTGTTTCAGGAACAGTTATTACCCTTCAATCACCAGGTTCAGGAACTTTTATTATCCTACAATCACCAGGTTCAGGGACAGTTGTTACCCTTCAATTAACAGGTTCAGGAACAGTTATTACACCAGAATTACCAGTTTCAGGAAGAGTTATTACCCTACTATCACCAGGTTCAGGAACACATGATACCACATAATTAGCACGTTCAGGAACAGTTATTACCCCAGAATCACCAGGTTTAGGTACAGTTATTACGATACAGTCACCAAGGTCAGGAACAGTTATTACCCTACAATCACAAGGTTCAG
The DNA here is from genome assembly GCF_030144855.1 of Hypanus sabinus. Taxonomy (NCBI): domain Eukaryota; kingdom Metazoa; phylum Chordata; class Chondrichthyes; order Myliobatiformes; family Dasyatidae; genus Hypanus; species Hypanus sabinus. The sequence goes on along the minus strand of NC_082709.1, from coordinate 87,499,012 downwards.
GAACAGTTATTACCCAACAATCACCAGTTTCATGAACTGTAATTACCCTACAATTACCACGTTCAGGAACACTTATTACCCTAAAACCACCAGGATCAGGATAAGTTATTACCCTACAATCACCAGGTTCAGGAACAGTTGTTACCCTACAATTAACAGGTTCAGGAACAGTTATTACCCTACAATCACCAGGTTCAGGAACTGTTATTACCCTACAATCACCTGTTTCAGGAACAGTTATTACCCTACAATCGACGGGTACAGGAACAGTTATGACACTACAATCACCAGGTTCAGTAACAGTTATTTCCCTACAATCACCAGGTTCAGGAACAGTTATTACCCTACAATGACCAGTTTCAGGAAGAGTTATTACCCTTCAACCACCAGGTTCAGGAACAGTTATTACCTTACAATCACCAGGTTCAGGAAAAGTTATTACCCAACAATCACCAGTTTCAGGAACAGTTATTACACTACAATCACCAGGTTCAGGTACAATTATTACCGTACAATTACCAGGTTCAGGAACAGTTAACACTCTACTATCACCATGTTCAGGAACAGTTATTACCCCAGGATCACCAGTTTCAGTAACAGTTATTACCCTACAATCACCAGGTGCAGGAATAATTGTTATCCTACTATTACCAGGTTCAGGAACAGTTATTAACCGACTATCACAAGGTTCAGGAACAGTTGTTACTCTACAATCACCAGTTCAGGTACAGTTGTTAACCTACAGTCACCAGGTTCAGGAAAAGTTGTTACCCTAGAATCTGCAGGCGCAGGAACCTTTATTATGCTACAACGGCCAGGTTCAGGAACATTTATTATCCTACAATTACCAGGTTCTGGTACAGTTATTACCCTACAATCACCAGGTTCAGGAACAGTTATTACCCTACAATGACCATGTTCAGGAACTGTTATTACCCTACAACCCCCAGGTTCAGGAACAGTTATTACCCTAAAATCACGATGTTCAGCATCAGTTATTACCCTACAATCACCAGGTTCAGGGACAGTTGTTACCCATCAATTAACAGGTTCAGGAACATTTATTACCCTACAATCACCAGGTTCAGGAATAATTATGATCCTACAATTACCAGGTTCAGGTACAGTTATTACCCTACAATGATCAGGTTCAGGAACAGTTATTACCCTACAACCACCAGGTTCAGGAACAGTTATTACCCGACAATCACCAGGTTCAGCATCAGTTATTACCCTACAATCACCAGGCTCAGGAACAATTATTACCCTACAATCGACAGGTTCAGGGACAGTTATTACCCTAGAATCACCAGGTTCAGAAACCGTTATTGCCCTACAATCACCAGGTTCAGGAACAGTTATTACCCTAGAATCACCAGGTTCAGGAACAGTTATTACCCTACAATCACCAGGTTCAGGAACAGTTATTACCCTACAAACACCAGGTTCAGCATCAGTTATTACCCTACAATCACCAGGTTCAGGGACAGTTGTTACCCTTCAATTAACAGGTTCAGGAACAGTTATTACTCCAGAATTACCAGTTTCAGGAACAGTTTTTACCCCATAATCAACAGTTTCAGTAACAGTTAATCCCCTGCAATCACCAGTTTCAGGAACAGTTATTACCCTACAATCATCAGGTTCAGGAACAATTATTATCCTACAATTACCAGGTTCAGGAACAGTTATTACCATACCCTCACAAGGTTCAGGGACAGTTGTTACCCTTCAATTAACAGGTTCAGGAACAGTTTTTACCCCAGAATTACCAGTTTCAGGAACAGTTATTACCCTACAATCACCAGTTTCAGGAACAGTTATTAACCTACAATCGGCAGGTTCACGAACAGTTATGACACTACAATCACCAGGTTCAGAAACAGTTATTGCCCTACAATCACCAGGTTCAGGTACAGTTATTACCCCTGAATTACCAGTTTCAGGAACCGCTATTACCCTACAATCACCAGGCTCTGGAACAATTATTATCCTACAATTACCTGGTTCAGGAACAGTTATTACCCTACAATCACCATGTTCAGCATCAGTTATTACCCTACAATCACCAGGTTCAGGAACAGTTATTACCCTACAATCGACAGGTTCAGGGACAATTATGACACTACAATCACCAGGTTCAGAAACCGTTATTGCCCTACAATCACCAGGTCCAGGAACAGTTATTACCCTAGAATCACCAGGTTCAGGAACAGTTATTACCCTACAATCACCAGGTTCAGGTACAGATATTACCCTACAAACACCAGGTTCAGCATCAGTTATTACCCTGCAATCACCAGGTTCAGGGACAGTTGTTACCCTTCAATTAACAGGTTCAGGAACAGTTATTACCCCAGAATCAACAGTTTCAGTAACAGTTATTACCCTACAATCACCAGTTTCAGGAACAGTTATTACCCTGCAATCATCAGGTTCAGGAACAATTATTATCCTACAATTACCAGGTTCAGGAACAGTTATTCAAATACTATCACAAGGTTCAGGGACAGTTGTTACCCTTCAATTAACAGGTTCAGGAACAGTTATTATCCCAGAATTACCAGTTTCAGGATCAGTTATTACCCTACAATCACAAGTTTCAGGAACAGTTATTAACCTACAATCGACAGGTTCACGAACAGTTATGACACTACAATCACCAGGTTCAGAAACAGTTATTGCCCTACAATCACCAGGTTCAGGAACAGTTATTACCCTACATCCACCAGGTTCAGGAACAGTTATTATCTTACAATGACCAGTTTCAGGAACAGTTATTACCTTATAATGACCAGTTTCAGGAACAGTTATTACCCTACATCCACCAGGTTCAGGAACAGTTATTACCTTACAATGACCAGGTTCATGAAAAGTTATAACCCAACAATCACCAGTTTCAGGAACAGTTATTACCCTACAATCACCAGGTTCAGGTACAATTATTACCGTACAATTACTAGGTTCAGGAACAGTTATTACCCTACTATCACCATGTTCAGGAACAGGTATTACCCCACGATCACCAGGTTCAGGAACAGTTGTTACACTGCATTCACCAGGTTCAGGAACAGATATAACAGCACGATCACCATGTTCAGGAACAGTTGTTACACTGCAATCACCTGGTTGAGGAACAGCTATAACCCTACAATCAACAGGTTCAGGAACAGTGATTGTTATACAATCACCTGTTTCAGGAACAGTTATTACCCTTCAATCACCAGGTTCAGGAACTTTTATTATCCTACAATCACCAGGTTCAGGGACAGTTGTTACCCTTCAATTAACAGGTTCAGGAACAGTTATTACACCAGAATTACCAGTTTCAGGAAGAGTTATTACCCTACTATCACCAGGTTCAGGAACACATGATACCACATAATTAGCACGTTCAGGAACAGTTATTACCCCAGAATCACCAGGTTTAGGTACAGTTATTACGATACAGTCACCAAGGTCAGGAACAGTTATTACCCTACAATCACAAGGTTCAGGAACAGTTATTACCCAACAATCACCAGTTTCATGAACTGTAATTACCCTACAATTACCACGTTCAGGAACACTTATTACCCTAAAACCACCAGGATCAGGATAAGTTATTACCCTACAATCACCAGGTTCAGGAACAGTTGTTACCCTACAATTAACAGGTTCAGGAACAGTTATTACCCTACAATCACCAGGTTCAGGAACTGTTATTACCCTACAATCACCTGTTTCAGGAACAGTTATTACCCTACAATCGACGGGTACAGGAACAGTTATGACACTACAATCACCAGGTTCAGTAACAGTTATTTCCCTACAATCACCAGGTTCAGGAACAGTTATTACCCTACAATGACCAGTTTCAGGAAGAGTTATTACCCTTCAACCACCAGGTTCAGGAACAGTTATTACCTTACAATCACCAGGTTCAGGAAAAGTTATTACCCAACAATCACCAGTTTCAGGAACAGTTATTACACTACAATCACCAGGTTCAGGTACAATTATTACCGTACAATTACCAGGTTCAGGAACAGTTAACACTCTACTATCACCATGTTCAGGAACAGTTATTACCCCAGGATCACCAGTTTCAGTAACAGTTATTACCCTACAATCACCAGGTGCAGGAATAATTGTTATCCTACTATTACCAGGTTCAGGAACAGTTATTAACCGACTATCACAAGGTTCAGGAACAGTTGTTACTCTACAATCACCAGTTCAGGTACAGTTGTTAACCTACAGTCACCAGGTTCAGGAAAAGTTGTTACCCTAGAATCTGCAGGCGCAGGAACCTTTATTATGCTACAACGGCCAGGTTCAGGAACATTTATTATCCTACAATTACCAGGTTCTGGTACAGTTATTACCCTACAATCACCAGGTATAGGGATAGTTATTACCCTACAATCACCAGGTTCAAGAACAGTTATTACCCTACAATCTCCAGGTTCAGGTACAGTTATTACAATACAATCATCAAGTTCAGGAACTGTTGTTAACCTACAATGACCAGTTTCAGGAACAGTTATTACCCTACAATTTCCAGGTTCAGGAACAGTTGTTACCCTACAATTAACACGTTCAGGAACAGTTATTACCCTACAATCACCAGGTTCAGGAAGTGTTATTAGCCGAGAACCGCCGGGTTCAAGAAAAGTTATTTCCCTAAAATCACCAGGTTCAATACCAATTTTAACCCTACAATCACCAGGTTCAGGAACATTTGATACCCGACAATCACCAGGTTCAGGAAAAGTTATTACCCCACAGTCACCAGGTTCAGGAACAGTTATTACCCTACAATGACCAGTTTCAGGAACAGTTATTACCCTATAATGACCAGTTTCAGGAACAGTTATTACCCTACATCCACCAGGTTCAGGAACAGTTATTACCTTACAATGACCAGGTTCATGAAAAGTTATAACCCAACAATCACCAGTTTCAGGAACAGTTATTACCCTACAATCACCAGGTTCAGGTACAATTATTACCGTACAATTACTAGGTTCAGGAACAGTTATTACCCTACTATCACCATGTTCAGGAACAGGTATTACCCCACGATCACCAGGTTCAGGAACAGTTGTTACACTGCATTCACCAGGTTCAGGAACAGATATAACAGCACGATCACCATGTTCAGGAACAGTTGTTACACTGCAATCACCTGGTTGAGGAACAGCTATAACCCTACAATCAACAGGTTCAGGAACAGTGATTATTATACAATCACCTGTTTCAGGAACAGTTATTACCCTTCAATCACCAGGTTCAGGAACTTTTATTATCCTACAATCACCAGGTTCAGGGACAGTTGTTACCCTTCAATTAACAGGTTCAGGAACAGTTATTACACCAGAATTACCAGTTTCAGGAAGAGTTATTACCCTACTATCACCAGGTTCAGGAACACATGATACCACATAATTAGCACGTTCAGGAACAGTTATTACCCCAGAATCACCAGGTTTAGGTACAGTTATTACGATACAGTCACCAAGGTCAGGAACAGTTATTACCCTACAATCACAAGGTTCAGGAACAGTTATTACCCAACAATCACCAGTTTCATGAACTGTAATTACCCTACAATTACCACGTTCAGGAACACTTATTACCCTAAAACCACCAGGATCAGGATAAGTTATTACCCTACAATCACCAGGTTCAGGAACAGTTGTTACCCTACAATTAACAGGTTCAGGAACAGTTATTACCCTACAATCACCAGGTTCAGGAACTGTTATTACCCTACAATCACCTGTTTCAGGAACAGTTATTACCCTACAATCGACGGGTACAGGAACAGTTATGACACTACAATCACCAGGTTCAGTAACAGTTATTTCCCTACAATCACCAGGTTCAGGAACAGTTATTACCCTACAATGACCAGTTTCAGGAAGAGTTATTACCCTTCAACCACCAGGTTCAGGAACAGTTATTACCTTACAATCACCAGGTTCAGGAAAAGTTATTACCCAACAATCACCAGTTTCAGGAACAGTTATTACACTACAATCACCAGGTTCAGGTACAATTATTACCGTACAATTACCAGGTTCAGGAACAGTTAACACTCTACTATCACCATGTTCAGGAACAGTTATTACCCCAGGATCACCAGTTTCAGTAACAGTTATTACCCTACAATCACCAGGTGCAGGAATAATTGTTATCCTACTATTACCAGGTTCAGGAACAGTTATTAACCGACTATCACAAGGTTCAGGAACAGTTGTTACTCTACAATCACCAGTTCAGGTACAGTTGTTAACCTACAGTCACCAGGTTCAGGAAAAGTTGTTACCCTAGAATCTGCAGGCGCAGGAACCTTTATTATGCTACAACGGCCAGGTTCAGGAACATTTATTATCCTACAATTACCAGGTTCTGTTACAGTTATTACCCTACAATCACCAGGTATAGGGATAGTTATTACCCTACAATCACCAGGTTCAAGAACAGTTATTACCCTACAATCTCCAGGTTCAGGTGCAGTTATTACAATACAATCATCAAGTTCAGGAACTGTTGTTAACCTACAATGACCAGTTTCAGGAACAGTTATTACCCTACAATTTCCAGGTTCAGGAACAGTTGTTACCCTACAATTAACACGTTCAGGAACAGTTATTACCCTACAATCACCAGGTTCAGGAAGTGTTATTAGCCGAGAACCGCCGGGTTCAAGAAAAGTTATTTCCCTAAAATCACCAGGTTCAATACCAATTTTAACCCTACAATCACCAGGTTCAGGAACATTTGATACCCGACAATCACCAGGTTCAGGAAAAGTTATTACCCCACAGTCACCAGGTTCAGGAACAGTTATTACCCTACAATGACCAGGTTCAGGAACAGTTATTACCCTACAACCACCAGGTTCAGGAACAGTTATTACCCGACAATCACCAGGTTCAGTATCAGTTATTACCGTACAATCACCAGGTTCAGGAACAGTTATTACCCCAGAATTACCAGTTTCAGGAACAGCTATTACCCTACAATCACCAGACTCAGGAACAATTATTATCCTACAATTACCTGGTTCAGGAACAGTTATTACCCTACAATCACCAGGTTCAGGAACATTTGATACCCTACAATCACCAGGTACAGGAACAGTTATTACCCTACAGTCACCAGGTTCAGGAACAGTTATTACCCTACAATGACCATGTTCAGGAACTGTTATTACCCTACAACCCCCAGGTTCAGGAACAGTTATTACCCTAAAATCACGATGTTCAGCATCAGTTATTACCCTACAATCACCAGGTTCAGGGACAGTTGTTACCCTTCAATTAACAGGTTCAGGAACATTTATTACCCTACAATCACCAGGTTCAGGAATAATTATGATCCTACAATTACCAGGTTCAGGTACAGTTATTACCCTACAATGATCAGTTTCAGGAACAGTTATTACCCTACAACCACCAGGTTCAGGAACAGTTATTACCCGACAATCACCAGGTTCAGCATCAGTTATTACCCTACAATCACCAGGCTCAGGAACAATTATTATCCTACAATTACCTGGTTCAGGAACAGTTATTACCCTACAATCACCATGTTCATCATCAGTTATTACCCTACAATCACCAGGTTCAGGAACAGTTATTACCCTACAATCGACAGGTTCAGGGACAGTTATTACCCTAGAATCACCAGGTTCAGAAACCGTTATTGCCCTACAATCACCAGGTTCAGGAACAGTTATTACCCTAGAACCACCAGGTTCAGGAACAGTTATTACCCTACAATCACCAGGTTCAGGAACAGTTATTACCCTACAAACACCAGGTTCAGCATCAGTTATTACCCTACAATCACCAGGTTCAGGGACAGTTGTTACCCTTCAATTAACAGGTTCAGGAACAGTTATTACTCCAGAATTACCAGTTTCAGGAACAGTTTTTACCCCATAATCAACAGTTTCAGTAACAGTTATTCCCCTACAATCACCAGTTTCAGGAACAGTTATTACCCTACAATCATCAGGTTCAGGAACAATTATTATCCTACAATTACCAGGTTCAGGAACAGTTATTACCATACCCTCACAAGGTTCAGGGACAGTTGTTACCCTTCAATTAACAGGTTCAGGAACAGTTATTACACCAGAATTACCAGTTTCAGGAAGAGTTATTATCCTACTATCACCAGGTTCAGGAACACATGATACCGCATAATTAGCACGTTCAGGAACAGTTATTACCCTACACTGACCAGGTTCAGGATCAGTTATTACCCTACAATCACCCGGTTCAGGACCAGTTATTAACCGAGAATCTCCAGGTTCAGGAACTGTTATTGCACTACAATCATCTGTTTCAGGAACAGTTATTACCTTACAATCGACAGGTTCAGGAACAGTTATGACACTACAATCACCCGGTACAGAAACAGTTGATACCCTACAATCACCAGGTTCAGGAACTGTTATTACCCCACGATCACCAGGTTCAGGAACAGTTGTTACACTGCAATCACCTGGTTGAGGAACAGCTATAAACCTACAATCACCAGGTTTCAGGAACAGTTATTATTCTACAATCACCAGTTTCAGGAACAGTTACTACCCTTCAATCACCAGGTTCAGGAACATTTATTATCCTACAATTACCAGGTTCAGGAACAGTTATTACCCTACAATCACAAGGTTCAGGAACAGTTGTTACTCTACAATCACCTGTTCAGGTACAGTTGTTAAACTACAATCACCAGTTTCAGGGACAATTATTATCCTACAATTTCCAGGTTCAGGAACAGTTATTACCCCACAGTCACCAGGTTCAGGGACAGTTGTTACCCTTCAATTAACAGGTTCAGGAACAGTTATTACCCCAGAATTACCAGTTTCAGGAACAGTTATTACCCTACAATCACCAGTTTCAGGAACAGTTATTAACCTACAATCGACAGGTTCACGAACAGTTATGACACTACAATCACCAGGTTCAGAAACAGTTATTGCCCTACAATCACCAGGTTCAGGTACAGTTATTACCCCAGAATTACCAGTTTCAGGAACCGCTATTACCCTACAATCACCAGGCTCAGGAACAATTATTATCCTACAATTACCTGGTTCAGGAACAGTTATTACCCTACAATCACCATGTTCAGCATCAGTTATTACCCTACAATCACCAGGTTCAGGAACAGTTATTACCCTACAATCGACAGGTTCAGGGACAATTATGACACTACAATCACCAGGTTCAGAAACCGTTATTGCCCAACAATCACCAGGCTCAGGAACAATTATTATCCTACAATTACCTGGTTCAGGAACAGTTATTACCCTACAATCACCATGTTCAGCATCAGTTATTACCCTACAATCACCAGGTTCAGGAACAGTTATTACCCTACAATGACCAGGTTCAGGAACTGTTATTACCCTACAACCACCAGGTTCAGGAACAGTTATTACCCAACAATCAAAAGGGTAGAGCATCAGTTATTACCGTACAATCACCAGGTTCAGGAACAGTTATTACCCCAGAATTACCAGTTTCAAGAACAGCTATTACCCTACAATCACCACGCTCAGGAACAATTATTATCCTACAATTACCTGGTTCAGGAACAGTTATTACCCTACCATCACCAGGTTCAGGAACAATAATTACCATACAATGACCAGGTTCAGGAACGGTTATTACCCTACAATTTCCACGGATAGGGACAGTTATTACCCTACAATCTCCAGGTTCAGGTATAGTTATTACGATACAATCATCAAGTTCAGGAACTGTTATTACCCTACAACCCCCTGCTTCAGGAACAGTTATTACCCTACAATCACCAGGTTCAGGAACATTTGATACCCTACAATCACCAGGTTCAGGAACAGTTATTACCCTACAGTCACCAGGTTCAGGAACAGTTATTACCCTACAATGACCATGTTCAGGAACTGTTATTACCCTACAACCCCCAGGTTCAGGAACAGTTATTACCCTAAAATCACGATGTTCAGCATCAGTTATTACCCTACAATCACCAGGTTCAGGGACAGTTGTTACCCTTCAATTAACAGATTCAGGAACATTTATAACCCTACAATCACCATGTTCAGGAATAATTATGATCCTACAATTACCAGGTTCAGGTACAGTTATTACCCTACAATGATCAGGTTCAGGAACAGTTATTACCCTACAACCACCAGGTTCAGGAACAGTTATTACCCGACATTCACCAGGTTCAGCATCAGTTATTACCCTACAATCACCAGGCTCAGGAACAATTATTATCCTACAATTACCTGGTTCAGGAACAGTTATTACCCTACAATCACCATGTTCATCATCAGTTATTACCCTACAATCACCAGGTTCAGGAACAGTTATTACCCTACAATCGACAGGTTCAGGGACAGTTATTACCCTAGAATCACCAGGTTCAGGAACAGTTATTACCCTAGAATCACCAGGTTCAGGAACAGTTATTACCCTACAATCACCAGGTTCAGGAACAGTTATTACCCTAGAATCACCAGGTTCAGGAACAGTTGTTACCCCATAAACAACAGTTTCAGTAACAGTTATTCCCCTACAATCACCAGTTTCAGGAACAGTTATTACCCTACAATCATCAGGTTCAAGAACAATTATTATCCTACAATTACCAGGTTCAGGATCAGTTATTACCATACCCTCACCAGTTCAGGTACAGTTGTTAACCTACAGTCACCAGGTTCAGGAAAAGTTATTACCCAACAATCACCAGTTTCAGGAACAGTTATTACCCTACTATCACCAGGTTCAGGAACACATGATACCGCATAATTAGCACGTTCAGGAACAGTTATTACCCCAGAATCACCAGGTTCAGGTACAGTTATTACGATACAGTCACCAAGGTCAGGAACAGTTATTACCCTACAATCACAAGGTTCAGGAACAGTTATTACCCTAAAACCACCAGGATCAGGATAAGTTATTACCCTACAATCACCAGGTTCAGGAACAGTTGTTACCCTACAATTAACAGGTTCAGGAACAGTTATTACCCTACAATCACCAGGTTCAGGAACTGTTATTACCCTACAATCACCTGTTTCAGGAACAGTTATTACCCTACAATCGACGGGTACAGGAACAGTTATGACACTACAATCACCAGGTTCAGTAACAGTTATTTCCCTACAATCACCAGGTTCAGGAACAGTTATTACCCTACAATGACCAGTTTCAGGAAGAGTTACTACCCTTCAACCACCAGGTTCAGGAACAGTTATTACCTTACAATCACCAGGTTCAGGAAAAGTTATTACCCAACAATCACCAGTTTCAGGAACAGTTATTACACTACAATCACCATGTTCAGCATCAGTTATTACCCTACAATCACCAGGTTCAGGAACAGTTATTACCCTACAATGACCAGGTTCAGGAACTGTTATTACCCTACAACCACCAGGTTCAGGAACAGTTATTACCCAACAATCAAAAGGGTAGAGCATCAGTTATTACCGTACAATCACCAGGTTCAGGAACAGTTATTACCCCAGAATTACCAGTTTCAAGAACAGCTATTACCCTACAATCACCACGCTCAGGAACAATTATTATCCTACAATTACCTGGTTCAGGAACAGTTATTACCCTACCATCACCAGGTTCAGGAACAATAATTACCATACAATGACCAGGTTCAGGAACGGTTATTACCCTACAATTTCCACGGATAGGGACAGTTATTACCCTACAATCTCCAGGTTCAGGTATAGTTATTACGATACAATCATCAAGTTCAGGAACTGTTATTACCCTACAACCCCCTGCTTCAGGAACAGTTATTACCCTACAATCACCAGGTTCAGGAACATTTGATACCCTACAATCACCAGGTTCAGGAACAGTTATTACCCTACAGTCACCAGGTTCAGGAACAGTTATTACCCTACAATGACCATGTTCAGGAACTGTTATTACCCTACAACCCCCAGGTTCAGGAACAGTTATTACCCTAAAATCACGATGTTCAGCATCAGTTATTACCCTACAATCACCAGGTTCAGGGACAGTTGTTACCCTTCAATTAACAGATTCAGGAACATTTATTACCCTACAATCACCATGTTCAGGAATAATTATGATCCTACAATTACCAGGTTCAGGTACAGTTATTACCCTACAATGATCAGGTTCAGGAACAGTTATTACCCTACAACCACCAGGTTCAGGAACAGTTATTACCCGACATTCACCAGGTTCAGCATCAGTTATTACCCTACAATCACCAGGCTCAGGAACAATTATTATCCTACAATTACCTGGTTCAGGAACAGTTATTACCCTACAATCACCATGTTCATCATCAGTTATTACCCTACAATCACCAGGTTCAGGAAAAGTTATTACCCTACAATCGACAGGTTCAGGGACAGTTATTACCCTAGAATCACCAGGTTCAGGAACAGTTATTACCCTAGAATCACCAGGTTCAGGAACAGTTATTACCCTAGAATCACCAGGTTCAGGAACAGTTGTTACCCCATAAACAACAGTTTCAGTAACAGTTATTCCCCTACAATCACCAGTTTCAGGAACAGTTATTACCCTACAATCATCAGGTTCAGGAACAATTATTATCCTACAATTACCAGGTTCAGGATCAGTTATTACCATACCCTCACCAGTTCAGGTACAGTTGTTAACCTACAGTCACCAGGTTCAGGAAAAGTTATTACCCAACAATCACCAGTTTCAGGAACAGTTATTACCCTACTATCACCAGGTTCAGGAACACATGATACCGCATAATTAGCACGTTCAGGAACAGTTATTACCCCAGAATCACCAGGTTCAGGTACAGTTATTACGATACAGTCACCAAGGTCAGGAACAGTTATTACCCTACAATCACAAGGTTCAGGAACAGTTATTACCCTAAAACCACCAGGATCAGGATAAGTTATTACCCTACAATCACCAGGTTCAGGAACAGTTGTTACCCTACAATTAACAGGTTCAGGAACAGTTATTACCCTACAATCACCAGGTTCAGGAACTGTTATTACCCTACAATCACCTGTTTCAGGAACAGTTATTACCCTACAATCGACGGGTACAGGAACAGTTATGACACTACAATCACCAGGTTCAGTAACAGTTATTTCCCTACAATCACCAGGTTCAGGAACAGTTATTACCCTACAATGACCAGTTTCAGGAAGAGTTACTACCCTTCAACCACCAGGTTCAGGAACAGTTATTACCTTACAATCACCAGGTTCAGGAAAAGTTATTACCCAACAATCACCAGTTTCAGGAACAGTTATTACACTACAATCACCAGGTTCAGGTACAATTATTACCGTACAATTACCAGGTTCAGGAACAGTTAACACTCTACTATCACCATGTTCAGGAACAGTTATTACCCCACGATCACCAGTTTCAGGAACAGTTATTACCCTACAATCACCAGGTGCAGGAATAATTGTTATCCTACTATTACCAGGTTCAGGAACAGTTATTACCCGACTATCACAAGGTTCAGGAACAGTTGTTACTCTACAATCACCAGTTCAGGTACAGTTGTTAACCTACAGTCACCAGGTTCAGGAAAAGTTGTTACCCTAGAATCACCAGGCGCAGGAACCTTTATTATGCTACAACGGCCAGGTTCAGGAACATTTATTATCCTACAATTACCAGGTTCTGGTACAGTTATTACCCTACAATCACTAGGTATAGGGATAGTTATTACCCTACAATCACCAGGTTCAAGAACAGTTATTACCCTACAATCTCCAGGTTCAGGTACAGTTATTACGATACAATCATCAAGTTCAGGAACTGTTGTTGACCTACAATGACCAGTTTCAGGAACAGTTATTACCCTACAATTTCCAGGTTCAGGAACAGTTGTTACCCTACAATTAACACGTTCAGGAACAGTTATTACCCTACAATCACCAGGTTCAGGAAGTGTTATTACACTACAATCACCAGGTTGAGGTACAATTATTACCGTACAATTACCAGGTTCAGGAACAGTTAACACTCTACTATCACCATGTTCAGGAACAGTTATTACCCCACGATCACCAGTTTCAGGAACAGTTATTACCCTACAATCACCAGGTGCAGGAATAATTGTTATCCTACTATTACCAGGTTCAGGAACAGTTATTACCCGACTATCACAAGGTTCAGGAACAGTTGTTACTCTACAATCACCAGTTCAGGTACAGTTGTTAACCTACAGTCACCAGGTTCAGGAAAAGTTGTTACCCTAGAATCACCAGGCGCAGGAACCTTTATTATGCTACAACGGCCAGGTTCAGGAACATTTATTATCCTACAATTACCATGTTCTGGTACAGTTATTACCCTACAATCACTAGGTATAGGGATAGTTATTACCCTACAATCACCAGGTTCAAGAACAGTTATTACCCTACAATCTCCAGGTTCAGGTACAGTTATTACGATACAATCATCAAGTTCAGGAACTGTTGTTAACCTACAATGACCAGTTTCAGGAACAGTTATTACCCTACAATTTCCAGGTTCAGGAACAGTTGTTACCCTAGAATCACCAGGCGCAGGAACCTTTATTATGCTACAACGGCCAGGTTCAGGAACATTTATTATCCTACAATTACCAGGTTCTGGTACAGTTATTACCCTACAATCACTAGGTATAGGGATAGTTATTACCCTACAATCACCAGGTTCAAGAACAGTTATTACCCTACAATCTCCAGGTTCAGGTACAGTTATTACGATACAATCATCAAGTTCAGGAACTGTTGTTAACCTACAATGACCAGTTTCAGGAACAGTTATTACCCTACAATTTCCAGGTTCAGGAACAGTTGTTACCCTACAATTAACACGTTCAGGAACAGTTATTTCCCTAAAATCACCAGGTTCAATACCAATTTTAACCCTACAATCACCAGGTTCAGGAACATTTGATACCCGACAATCACCAGGTTCAGGAAAAGTTATTACCCCACAGTCACCAGGTTCAGGAACAGTTATTACCCTACAATGACCAGGTTCAGGATCAGTTATTACCCTACAACCACCAGGTTCAGGAACAGTTATTACCCGACAATCACCAGGTGCAGGAATAATTGTTATCCTACTATTACCAGGTTCAGGAACAGTTATTACCCGACTATCACAAGGTTCAGGAACAGTTGTTACTCTACAATCACCAGTTCAGGTACAGTTGTTAACCTACAGTCACCAGGTTCAGGAAAAGTTGTTACCCTAGAATCACCAGGCGCAGGAACCTTTATTATGCTACAACGGCCAGGTTCAGGAACATTTATTATCCTACAATTACCATGTTCTGGTACAGTTATTACCCTACAATCACTAGGTATAGGGATAGTTATTACCCTACAATCACCAGGTTCAAGAACAGTTATTACCCTACAATCTCCAGGTTCAGGTACAGTTATTACGATACAATCATCAAGTTCAGGAACTGTTGTTAACCTACAATGACCAGTTTCAGGAACAGTTATTACCCTACAATTTCCAGGTTCAGGAACAGTTGTTACCCTAGAATCACCAGGCGCAGGAACCTTTATTATGCTACAACGGCCAGGTTCAGGAACATTTATTATCCTACAATTACCAGGTTCTGGTACAGTTATTACCCTACAATCACTAGGTATAGGGATAGTTATTACCCTACAATCACCAGGTTCAAGAACAGTTATTACCCTACAATCTCCAGGTTCAGGTACAGTTATTACGATACAATCATCAAGTTCAGGAACTGTTGTTAACCTACAATGACCAGTTTCAGGAACAGTTATTACCCTACAATTTCCAGGTTCAGGAACAGTTGTTACCCTACAATTAACACGTTCAGGAACAGTTATTTCCCTAAAATCACCAGGTTCAATACCAATTTTAACCCTACAATCACCAGGTTCAGGAACATTTGATACCCGACAATCACCAGGTTCAGGAAAAGTTATTACCCCACAGTCACCAGGTTCAGGAACAGTTATTACCCTACAATGACCAGGTTCAGGATCAGTTATTACCCTACAACCACCAGGTTCAGGAACAGTTATTACCCGACAATCACCAGGTTCAGCATCAGTTATTACCGTACAATCACCAGGTTCAGGAACAGTTATTACCCCAGAATTACCAGTTTCAGGAACAGCTATTACCCTACAATCACCAGGCTCAGGAACAATTATTATCCTACAATTACCTGGTTCAGGAACAGTTATTACCCTACCATCACCAGGTTCAGGAACAATAATTACCATACAATGACCAGGTTCAGGAACGGTTATTACCTTACAATCACCACGGATAGGGACAGTTATTACCCTACAATCTCCAGGTTCAGGTATAGTTATTACGATACAATCATCAAGTTCAGGAACTGTTATTACCCTACAACCCCCAGGTTCAGGAACAGTTATTACCCTACAATCACCAGGTTCAGGAACATTTGATACCCTACAATCACCAGGTTCAGGAACAGTTATTACCCTACAGTCACCAGGTTCAGGAACAGTTATTACCCTACAATGACCATGTTCAGGAACTGTTATTACCCTACAACCCCCAGGTTCAGGAACAGTTATTACCCTAAAATCACGATGTTCAGCATCAGTTATTACCCTACAATCACCAGGTTCAGGGACAGTTGTTACCCTTCAACTAACAGGTTCAGGAACATTTATTACCCTACAATCACCAGGTTCAGGAATAATTATGATCCTACAATTACCAGGTTCAGGTACAGTTATTACCCTACAATGATCAGGTTCAGGAACAGTTATTACCCTACAACCACCAGGTTCAGGAACAGTTATTACCCGACAATCACCAGGTTCAGCATCAGTTATTACCCTACAATCACCAGGCTCAGGAACAATTATTATCCTACAATTACCTGGTTCAGGAACAGTTATTACCCTACAATCACCATGTTCATCATCAGTTATTACCCTACAATCACCAGGTTCAGGAACAGTTATTACCCTACAATCGACAGGTTCAGGGACAGTTATTACCCTAGAATCACCAGGTTCAGAAACCGTTATTGCCCTACAATCACCAGGTTCAGGAACAGTTATTACCCTAGAACCACCAGGTTCAGGAACAGTTATTACCCTACAATCACCAGGTTCAGGAACAGTTATTACCCTACAAACACCAGGTTCAGCATCAGTTATTACTCCAGAATTACCAGTTTCAGGAACAGTTTTTACCCCATAATCAACAGTTTCAGTAACAGTTATTCCCCTACAATCACCAGTTTCAGGAACAGTTATTACTCTACAATCACCAGGTTCAGGAACTGTTATTACCCTACAATCACCTGTTTCAGGAACAGTTATTACCCTACAATCGACGGGTACAGGAACAGTTATGACACTACAATCACCAGGTTCAGTAACAGTTATTTCCCTACAATCACCAGGTTCAGGAACAGTTATTACCCTACAATGACCAGTTTCAGGAAGAGTTATTACCCTTCAACCACCAGGTTCAGGAACAGTTATTACCGTACAATCACCAGGTTCAGCGACAGTTGTTACCCCAGAATTACCAGTTTCAGGAACAGCTATTACCCTACAATCACCAGGCTCAGGAACAATTATTATCCTACAATTACCAGGTTCAGGAACAGTTATTACCCTACAATCACTAGGTATAGGGATAGTTATTACCCTACAATCACCAGGTTCAAGAACAGTTATTACCCTACAATCTCCAGGTTCAGGTACAGTTATTACGATACAATCATCAAGTTCAGGAACTGTTGTTAACCTACAATGACCAGTTTCAGGAACAGTTATTACCCTACAATTTCCAGGTTCAGGAACAGTTGTTACCCTACAATCACCAGGTTAGGGAACAGTTGATACCCTATAATCACCAGTTTCGGGAACAGTTATTACCCTACAGTCACCAGGTTCAGGAACATTTATTACCCTACAATGACCAGGTTCAGGAACAGTTATTACCCTACAACCACCAGTTTCAGGAACAGTTATTACCCTAAAATCACCAGGTTCAGGAACAGTTGATAACCTACAACCCCCAGGTTCAGGAACAGTTATTACCCTACAATCACCAGGTTCAGGAACATTTGATACCCTACAATCACCAGGTTCAGGAACAGTTAATACCCTACAGTCACCAGGTTCAGGAACAGTTATTACCCTACAATGACCATGTTCAGGAACTGTTATTACCCTACAACCCCCAGGTTCAGGAACAGTTATTACCCTAAAATCACGATGTTCAGCATCAGTTATTACCCTACAATCACCAGGTTCAGGGACAGTTGTTACCCTTCAATTAACAGGTTCAGGAACATTTATTACCCTACAATCACCAGGTTCAGGTATAATTATGATCCTACAATTACCAGGTTCAGGTACAGTTATTAACCTACAATGATCAGGTTCAGGAACAGTTATTACCCTACAACCACCAGGTTCAGTAACAGTTATTACCCGACAATCACCAGGTTCAGCATCAGTTATAACCCTACAATCACCAGGCTCAGGAACAATTATTATCCTACAATTACCTGGTTCAGGAACAGTTATTACCCTACAATCACCATGTTCATCATCAGTTATTACCCTACAATCACCAGGTTCAGGAACAGTTATTACCCTACAATCGACAGGTTCAGGGACAGTTATTACCCTAGAATCACCAGGTTCAGAAACCGTTATTGCCCTACAATCACCAGGTTCAGGAACAGTTATTACCCTAGAACCACCAGGTTCAGGAACAGTTATTACCCTACAATCACCAGGTTCAGGAACAGTTATTACCCTACAAACACCAGGTTCAGCATCAGTTATTACCCTACAATCACCAGGTTCAGGGACAGTTGTTACCCTTCAATTAACAGGTTCAGGAACAGTTATTACTCCAGAATTACCAGTTTCAGGAACAGTTTTTACCCCATAATCAACAGTTTCAGTAACAGTTATTCCCCTACAATCACCAGTTTCAGGAACAGTTATTACCCTACAATCATCAGGTTCAGGTACAGTTATTACGATACAGTCACCAAGGTCAGGAACAGTTATTACCCTACAATCACAAGGTTCAGGAACAGTTATTACCCTAAAACCACCAGGATCAGGATAAGTTATTACCCTACAATCACCAGGTTCAGGAACAATTGTTACCCTACAATTAACAGGTTCAGGAACAGTTATTACCCTACAATCACCAGGTTCAGGAACTGTTATTACCCTACAATCACCTGTTTCAGGAACAGTTATTACCCTACAATCGACGGGTACAGGAACAGTTATGACACTACAATCACCAGGTTCAGTAACAGTTATTTCCCTACAATCACCAGGTTCAGGAACAGTTATTACCCTACAATGACCAGTTTCAGGAAGAGTTACTACCCTTCAACCACCAGGTTCAGGAACAGTTATTACCTTACAATCACCAGGTTCAGGAAAAGTTATTACCCAACAATCACCAGTTTCAGGAACAGTTATTACACTACAATCACCAGGTTCAGGTACAATTATTACCGTACAATTACCAGGTTCAGGAACAGTTAACACTCTACTATCACCATGTTCAGGAACAGTTATTACCCCACGATCACCAGTTTCAGGAACAGTTATTACCCTACAATCACCAGGTGCAGGAATAATTGTTATCCTACTATTACCAGGTTCAGGAACAGTTATTACCCGACTATCACAAGGTTCAGGAACAGTTGTTACTCTACAATCACCAGTTCAGGTACAGTTGTTAACCTACAGTCACCAGGTTCAGGAAAAGTTGTTACCCTAGAATCACCAGGCGCAGGAACCTTTATTATGCTACAACGGCCAGGTTCAGGAACATTTATTATCCTACAATTACCAGGTTCTGGTACAGTTCTTACCCTACAATCACTAGGTATAGGGATAGTTATTACCCTACAATCACCAGGTTCAAGAACAGTTATTACCCTACAATCTCCAGGTTCAGGTACAGTTATTACGATACAATCATCAAGTTCAGGAACTGTTGTTGACCTACAATGACCAGTTCCAGGAACAGTTATTACCCTACAATTTCCAGGTTCAGGAACAGTTGTTACCCTACAATTAACACGTTCAGGAACAGTTATTACCCTACAATCACCAGGTTCAGGAAGTGTTATTACACTACAATCACCAGGTTCAGGTACAATTATTACCGTACAATTACCAGGTTCAGGAACAGTTAACACTCTACTATCACCATGTTCAGGAACAGTTATTACCCCACGATCACCAGTTTCAGGAACAGTTATTACCCTACAATCACCAGGTGCAGGAATAATTGTTATCCTACTATTACCAGGTTCAGGAACAGTTATTACCCGACTATCACAAGGTTCAGGAACAGTTGTTACTCTACAATCACCAGTTCAGGTACAGTTGTTAACCTACAGTCACCAGGTTCAGGAAAAGTTGTTACCCTAGAATCACCAGGCGCAGGAACCTTTATTATGCTACAACGGCCAGGTTCAGGAACATTTATTATCCTACAATTACCAGGTTCTGGTACAGTTATTACCCTACAATCACTAGGTATAGGGATAGTTATTACCCTACAATCACCAGGTTCAAGAACAGTTATTACCCTACAATCTCCAGGTTCAGGTACAGTTATTACGATACAATCATCAAGTTCAGGAACTGTTGTTAACCTACAATGACCAGTTTCAGGAACAGTTATTACCCTACAATTTCCAGGTTCAGGAACAGTTGTTACCCTACAATTAACACGTTCAGGAACAGTTATTTCCCTAAAATCACCAGGTTCAATACCAATTTTAACCCTACAATCACCAGGTTCAGGAACATTTGATACCCGACAATCACCAGGTTCAGGAAAAGTTATTACCCCACAGTCACCAGGTTCAGGAACAGTTATTACCCTACAATGACCAGGTTCAGGAACAGTTATTACCCTACAACCACCAGGTTCAGGAACAGTTATTACCCGACAATCACCAGGTTCAGCATCAGTTATTACCGTACAATCACCAGGTTCAGGAACAGTTATTACCCCAGAATTACCAGTTTCAGGAACAGCTATTACCCTACAATCACCAGGCTCAGGAACAATTATTATCCTACAATTACCTGGTTCAGGAAAAGTTATTACCCTACCATCACCAGGTTCAGGAACAATAATTACCATACAATGACCAGGTTCAGGAACGGTTATTACCTTACAATCACCACGGATAGGGACAGTTATTACCCTACAATCTCCAGGTTCAGGTATAGTTATTACGATACAATCATCAAGTTCAGGAACTGTTATTACCCTACAACCCCCAGGTTCAGGAACAGTTATTACCCTACAATCACCAGGTTCAGGAACATTTGATACCCTACAATCACCAGGTTCAGGAACAGTTATTACCCTACAGTCACCAGGTTCAGGAACAGTTATTACCCTACAATGACCATGTTCAGGAACTGTTATTACCCTACAACCCCCAGGTTCAGGAACAGTTATTACCCTAAAATCACGATGTTCAGCATCAGTTATTACCCTACAATCACCAGGTTCAGGGACAGTTGTTACCCTTCAATTAACAGGTTCAGGAACATTTATTACCCTACAATCACCAGGTTCAGGAATAATTATGATCCTACAATTACCAGGTTCAGGTACAGTTATTACCCTACAATGATCAGGTTCAGGAACAGTTATTACCCTACAACCACCAGGTTCAGGAACAGTTATTACCCGACAATCACCAGGTTCAGCATCAGTTATTACCCTACAATCACCAGGCTCAGGAACAATTATTATCCTACAATTACCTGGTTCAGGAACAGTTATTACCCTACAATCACCATGTTCATCATCAGTTATTACCCTACAATCACCAGGTTCAGGAACAGTTATTACCCTACAATCGACAGGTTCAGGGACAGTTATTACCCTAGAATCACCAGGTTCAGAAACCGTTATTGCCCTACAATCACCAGGTTCAGGAACAGTTATTACCCTAGAACCACCAGGTTCAGGAACAGTTATTACCCTACAATCACCAGGTTCAGGAACAGTTATTACCCTACAAACACCAGGTTCAGCATCAGTTATTACTCCAGAATTACCAGTTTCAGGAACAGTTTTTACCCCATAATCAACAGTTTCAGTAACAGTTATTCCCCTACAATCACCAGTTTCAGGAACAGTTATTACTCTACAATCACCAGGTTCAGGAACTGTTATTACCCTACAATCACCTGTTTCAGGAACAGTTATTACCCTACAATCGACGGGTACAGGAACAGTTATGACACTACAATCACCAGGTTCAGTAACAGTTATTTCCCTACAATCACCAGGTTCAGGAACAGTTATTACCCTACAATGACCAGTTTCAGGAAGAGTTATTACCCTTCAATCACCAGGTTCAGGAAAAGTTATTACCCAACAATCACCAGTTTCAGGAACAGTTATTACCTTACAATCACCAGTTTCAGGATGAGTTACTACCCTTCAACCACCAGGTTGAGGAACAGTTATTACCTTACAATCACCAGGTTCAGGAAAAGTTATTACCCAACAATCACCAGTTTCAGGAACAGTTATTACACTACAATCACCAGGTTCAGGTACAATTATTACCGTACAATTACCAGGTTCAGGAACAGTTAACACTCTACTATCACCATGTTCAGGAACAGTTATTACCCCACGATCACCAGTTTCAGGAACAGTTATTACCCTACAATCACCAGGTGCAGGAATAATTGTTATCCTACTATTACCAGGTTCAGGAACAGTTATTACCCGACTATCACAAGGTTCAGGAACAGTTGTTACTCTACAATCACCAGTTCAGGTACAGTTGTTAACCTACAGTCACCAGGTTCAGGAAAAGTTGTTACCCTAGAATCACCAGGCGCAGGAACCTTTATTATGCTACAACGGCCAGGTTCAGGAACATTTATTATCCTACAATTACCAGGTTCTGGTACAGTTATTACCCTACAATCACTAGGTATAGGGATAGTTATTACCCTACAATCACCAGGTTCAAGAACAGTTATTACCCTACAATCTCCAGGTTCAGGTACAGTTATTACGATACAATCATCAAGTTCAGGAACTGTTGTTAACCTACAATGACCAGTTTCAGGAACAGTTATTACCCTACAATTTCCAGGTTCAGGAACAGTTGTTACCCTACAATTAACACGTTCAGGAACAGTTATTACCCTACAATCACCAGGTTCAGGAAGTGTTATTAGCCGAGAACCGCCGGGTTTAAGAAAAGTTATTTCCCTACAATCACCAGGTTCAATACCAATTTTAACCCTACAATCACCAGGTTCAGGAACATTTGATACCCGACAATCACCAGGTTCAGGAAAAGTTATTACCCCACAGTCACCAGGTTCAGGAACAGTTATTACCCTACAATGACCAGGTTCAGGAACAGTTATTACCCTACAACCACCAGGTTCAGGAACAGTTATTACCCGACAATCACCAGGTTCAGCATCAGTTATTACCGTACAATCACCAGGTTCAGGAACAGTTATTACCCCAGAATTACCAGTTTCAGGAACAGCTATTACCCTACAATCAACAGGCTCAGGAACAATTATTATCCTACAATTACCTGGTTCAGGAACAGTTATTACCCTACCATCACCAGGTTCAGGAACAATAATTACCATACAATGACCAGGTTCAGGAACGGTTATTACCCTACAATCACCACGGATAGGGACAGTTATTACCCTACAATCTCCAGGATCAGGTATAGTTATTACGATACAATCATCAAGTTCAGGAACTGTTATTACCCTACAACCCCCAGGTTCAGGAACAGTTATTACCCTACAATCACCAGGTTCAGGAACATTTGATACCCTACAATCACCAGGTTCAGGAACAGTTAATACCCTACAGTCACCAGGTTCAGGAACAGTTATTACCCTACAATGACCATGTTCAGGAACTGTTATTACCCTACAACCCCCAGGTTCAGGAACAGTTATTACCCTAAAATCACGATGTTCAGCATCAGTTATTACCCTACAATCACCAGGTTCAGGGACAGTTGTTACCCTTCAATTAACAGGTTCAGGAACATTTATTACCCTACAATCACCAGGTTCAGGAATAATTATGATCCTACAATTACCAGGTTCAGGTACAGTTATTAACCTACAATGATCAGGTTCAGGAACAGTTATTACCCTACAACCACCAGGTTCAGTAACAGTTATTACCCGACAATCACCAGGTTCAGCATCAGTTATAACCCTACAATCACCAGGCTCAGGAACAATTATTATCCTACAATTACCTGGTTCAGGAACAGTTATTACCCTACAATCACCATGTTCATCATCAGTTATTACCCTACAATCACCAGGTTCAGGAACAGTTATTACCCTACAATCCACAGGTTCAGGGACAGTTATTACCCTAGAATCACCAGGTTCAGAAACCGTTATTGCCCTACAATCACCAGGTTCAGGAACAGTTATTACCCTAGAACCACCAGGTTCAGGAACAGTTATTACCGTACAATCACCAGGTTCAGGAACAGTTATTACCCTACAAACACCAGGTTCAGCATCAGTTATTACCCTACAATCACCAGGTTCAGGGACAGTTGTTACCCTTCAATTAACAGGTTCAGGAACAGTTATTACTCCAGAATTACCAGTTTCAGGAACAGTTTTTACCCCATAATCAACAGTTTCAGTAACAGTTATTCCCCTACAATCACCAGTTTCAGGAACAGTTATTACCCTACAATCATCAGGTTCAGGTACAGTTATTACGATACAGTCACCAAGGTCAGGAACAGTTATTACCCTACAATCACAAGGTTCAGGAACAGTTATTACCCTAAAACCACCAGGATCAGGATAAGTTATTACCCTACAATCACCAGGTTCAGGAACAGTTGTTACCCTACAATTAACAGGTTCAGGAACAGTTATTACCCTACAATCACCAGGTTCAGGAACTGTTATTACCCTACAATCACCTGTTTCAGGAACAGTTATTACCCTACAATCGACGGGTACAGGAACAGTTATGACACTACAATCACCAGGTTCAGTAACAGTTATTTCCCTACAATCACCAGGTTCAGGAACAGTTATTACCCTACAATGACCAGTTTCAGGAAGAGTTACTACCCTTCAACCACCAGGTTCAGGAACAGTTATTACCTTACAATCACCAGGTTCAGGAAAAGTTATTACCCAACAATCACCAGTTTCAGGAACAGTTATTACACTACAATCACCAGGTTCAGGTACAATTATTACCGTACAATTACCAGGTTCAGGAACAGTTAACACTCTACTATCACCATGTTCAGGAACAGTTATTACCCCACGATCACCAGTTTCAGGAACAGTTATTACCCTACAATCACCAGGTGCAGGAATAATTGTTATCCTACTATTACCAGGTTCAGGAACAGTTATTACCCGACTATCACAAGGTTCAGGAACAGTTGTTACTCTACAATCACCAGTTCAGGTACAGTTGTTAACCTACAGTCACCAGGTTCAGGAAAAGTTGTTACCCTAGAATCACCAGGCGCAGGAACCTTTATTATGCTACAACGGCCAGGTTCAGGAACATTTATTATCCTACAATTACCAGGTTCTGGTACAGTTATTACCCTACAATCACTAGGTATAGGGATAGTTATTACCCTACAATCACCAGGTTCAAGAACAGTTATTACCCTACAATCTCCAGGTTCAGGTACAGTTATTACGATACAATCATCAAGTTCAGGAACTGTTGTTAACCTACAATGACCAGTTTCAGGAACAGTTATTACCCTACAATTTCCAGGTTCAGGAACAGTTGTTACCCTACAATTAACACGTTCAGGAACAGTTATTTCCCTAAAATCACCAGGTTCAATACCAATTTTAACCCTACAATCACCAGGTTCAGGTACAGTTATTAACCTACAATGATCAGGTTCAGGAACAGTTATTACCCTACAACCACCAGGTTCAGTAACAGTTATTACCCGACAATCACCAGGTTCAGCATCAGTTATAACCCTACAATCACCAGGCTCAGGAACAATTATTATCCTACAATTACCTGGTTCAGGAACAGTTATTACCCTACAATCACCATGTTCATCATCAGTTATTACCCTACAATCACCAGGTTCAGGAACAGTTATTACCCTACAATCGACAGGTTCAGGGACAGTTATTACCCTAGAATCACCAGGTTCAGAAACCGTTATTGCCCTACAATCACCAGGTTCAGGAACAGTTATTACCCTAGAACCACCAGGTTCAGGAACAGTTATTACCCTACAATCACCAGGTTCAGGAACAGTTATTACCCTACAAACACCAGGTTCAGCATCAGTTATTACCCTACAATCACCAGGTTCAGGGACAGTTGTTACCCTTCAATTAACAGGTTCAGGAACAGTTATTACTCCAGAATTACCAGTTTCAGGAACAGTTTTTACCCCATAATCAACAGTTTCAGTAACAGTTATTCCCCTACAATCACCAGTTTCAGGAACAGTTATTACCCTACAATCATCAGGTTCAGGTACAGTTATTACGATACAGTCACCAAGGTCAGGAACAGTTATTACCCTACAATCACAAGGTTCAGGAACAGTTATTACCCTAAAACCACCAGGATCAGGATAAGTTATTACCCTACAATCACCAGGTTCAGGAACAGTTGTTACCCTACAATTAACAGGTTCAGGAACAGTTATTACCCTACAATCACCAGGTTCAGGAACTGTTATTACCCTACAATCACCTGTTTCAGGAACAGTTATTACCCTACAATCGACGGGTACAGGAACAGTTATGACACTACAATCACCAGGTTCAGTAACAGTTATTTCCCTACAATCACCAGGTTCAGGAACAGTTATTACCCTACAATGACCAGTTTCAGGAAGAGTTACTACCCTTCAACCACCAGGTTCAGGAACAGTTATTACCTTACAATCACCAGGTTCAGGAAAAGTTATTACCCAACAATCACCAGTTTCAGGAACAGTTATTACACTACAATCACCAGGTTCAGGTACAATTATTACCGTACAATTACCAGGTTCAGGAACAGTTAACACTCTACTATCACCATGTTCAGGAACAGTTATTACCCCACGATCACCAGTTTCAGGAACAGTTATTACCCTACAATCACCAGGTGCAGGAATAATTGTTATCCTACTATTACCAGGTTCAGGAACAGTTATTACCCGACTATCACAAGGTTCAGGAACAGTTGTTACTCTACAATCACCAGTTCAGGTACAGTTGTTAACCTACAGTCACCAGGTTCAGGAAAAGTTGTTACCCTAGAATCACCAGGCGCAGGAACCTTTATTATGCTACAACGGCCAGGTTCAGGAACATTTATTATCCTACAATTACCAGGTTCTGGTACAGTTATTACCCTACAATCACTAGGTATAGGGATAGTTATTACCCTACAATCACCAGGTTCAAGAACAGTTATTACCCTACAATCTCCAGGTTCAGGTACAGTTATTACGATACAATCATCAAGTTCAGGAACTGTTGTTAACCTACAATGACCAGTTTCAGGAACAGTTATTACCCTACAATTTCCAGGTTCAGGAACAGTTGTTACCCTACAATTAACACGTTCAGGAACAGTTATTTCCCTAAAATCACCAGGTTCAATACCAATTTTAACCCTACAATCACCAGGTTCAGGAACATTTGATACCCGACAATCACCAGGTTCAGGAAAAGTTATTACCCCACAGTCACCAGGTTCAGGAACAGTTATTACCCTACAATGACCAGGTTCAGGAACAGTTATTACCCTACAACCACCAGGTTCAGGAACAGTTATTACCCGACAATCACCAGGTTCAGCATCAGTTATTACCGTACAATCACCAGGTTCAGGAACAGTTATTACCCCAGAATTACCAGTTTCAGGAACAGCTATTACCCTACAATCACCAGGCTCAGGAACAGCTATTACCCTACAATCACCAGGTTCAGGAACAGCTATTACCCTACAATCACCAGGCTCAGGAACAATTATTATCCTACAATTACCTGGTTCAGGAACAGTTATTACCCTACCATCACCAGGTTCAGGAACAATAATTACCATACAATGACCAGGTTCAGGAACGGTTATTACCTTACAATCACCACGGATAGGGACAGTTATTACCCTACAATCTCCAGGTTCAGGTATAGTTATTACGATACAATCATCAAGTTCAGGAACTGTTATTACCCTACAACCCCCAGGTTCAGGAACAGTTATTACCCTACAATCACCAGGTTCAGGAACATTTGATACCCTACAATCACCAGGTTCAGGAACAGTTATTACCCTACAGTCACCAGGTTCAGGAACAGTTATTACCCTACAATGACCATGTTCAGGAACTGTTATTACCCTACAACCCCCAGGTTCAGGAACAGTTATTACCCTAAAATCACGATGTTCAGCATCAGTTATTACCCTACAATCACCAGGTTCAGGGACAGTTGTTACCCTTCAATTAACAGGTTCAGGAACATTTATTACCCTACAATCACCAGGTTCAGGAATAATTATGATCCTACAATTACCAGGTTCAGGTACAGTTATTACCCTACAATGATCAGGTTCAGGAACAGTTATTACCCTACAACCACCAGGTTCAGGAACAGTTATTACCCGACAATCACCAGGTTCAGCATCAGTTATTACCCTACAATCACCAGGCTCAGGAACAATTATTATCCTACAATTACCTGGTTCAGGAACAGTTATTACCCTACAATCACCATGTTCATCATCAGTTATTACCCTACAATCACCAGGTTCAGGAACAGTTATTACCCTACAATCGACAGGTTCAGGGACAGTTATTACCCTAGAATCACCAGGTTCAGAAACCGTTATTGCCCTACAATCACCAGGTTCAGGAACAGTTATTACCCTAGAACCACCAGGTTCAGGAACAGTTATTACCCTACAATCACCAGGTTCAGGAACAGTTATTACCCTACAAACACCAGGTTCAGCATCAGTTATTACTCCAGAATTACCAGTTTCAGGAACAGTTTTTACCCCATAATCAACAGTTTCAGTAACAGTTATTCCCCTACAATCACCAGTTTCAGGAACAGTTATTACTCTACAATCACCAGGTTCAGGAACTGTTATTACCCTACAATCACCTGTTTCAGGAACAGTTATTACCCTACAATCGACGGGTACAGGAACAGTTATGACACTACAATCACCAGGTTCAGTAACAGTTATTTCCCTACAATCACCAGGTTCAGGAACAGTTATTACCCTACAATGACCAGTTTCAGGAAGAGTTATTACCCTTCAACCACCAGGTTCAGGAACAGTTATTACCTTACAATCACCAGGTTCAGGAAAAGTTATTACCCAACAATCACCAGTTTCAGGAACAGTTATTACCTTACAATCACCAGTTTCAGGAAGAGTTACTACCCTTCAACCACCAGGTTGAGGAACAGTTATTACCTTACAATCACCAGGTTCAGGAAAAGTTATTACCCAACAATCACCAGTTTCAGGAACAGTTATTACACTACAATCACCAGGTTCAGGTACAATTATTACCGTACAATTACCAGGTTCAGGAACAGTTAACACTCTACTATCACCATGTTCAGGAACAGTTATTACCCCACGATCACCAGTTTCAGGAACAGTTATTACCCTACAATCACCAGGTGCAGGAATAATTGTTATCCTACTATTACCAGGTTCAGGAACAGTTATTACCCGACTATCACAAGGTTCAGGAACAGTTGTTACTCTACAATCACCAGTTCAGGTACAGTTGTTAACCTACAGTCACCAGGTTCAGGAAAAGTTGTTACCCTAGAATCACCAGGCGCAGGAACCTTTATTATGCTACAACGGCCAGGTTCAGGAACATTTATTATCCTACAATTACCAGGTTCTGGTACAGTTATTACCCTACAATCACTAGGTATAGGGATAGTTATTACCCTACAATCACCAGGTTCAAGAACAGTTATTACCCTACAATCTCCAGGTTCAGGTACAGTTATTACGATACAATCATCAAGTTCAGGAACTGTTGTTAACCTACAATGACCAGTTTCAGGAACAGTTATTACCCTACAATTTCCAGGTTCAGGAACAGTTGTTACCCTACAATTAACACGTTCAGGAACAGTTATTACCCTACAATCACCAGGTTCAGGAAGTGTTATTAGCCGAGAACCGCCGGGTTCAAGAAAAGTTATTTCCCTACAATCACCAGGTTCAATACCAATTTTAACCCTACAATCACCAGGTTCAGGAACATTTGATACCCGACAATCACCAGGTTCAGGAAAAGTTATTACCCCACAGTCACCAGGTTCAGGAACAGTTATTACCCTACAATGACCAGGTTCAGGAACAGTTATTACCCTACAACCACCAGGTTCAGGAACAGTTATTACCCGACAATCACCAGGTTCAGCATCAGTTATTACCGTACAATCACCAGGTTCAGGAACAGTTATTACCCCAGAATTACCAGTTTCAGGAACAGCTATTACCCTACAATCACCAGGCTCAGGAACAATTATTATCCTACAATTACCTGGTTCAGGAACAGTTATTACCCTACCATCACCAGGTTCAGGAACAATAATTACCATACAATGACCAGGTTCAGGAACGGTTATTACCCTACAATCACCACGGATAGGGACAGTTATTACCCTACAATCTCCAGGTTCAGGTATAGTTATTACGATACAATCATCAAGTTCAGGAACTGTTATTACCATACAACCCCCAGGTTCAGGAACAGTTATTACCCTACAATCACCAAGTTCAGGAACATTTGATACCCTACAATCACCAGGTTCAGGAACAGTTAATACCCTACAGTCACCAGGTTCAGGAACAGTTATTACCCTACAATGACCATGTTCAGGAACTGTTATTACCCTACAACCCCCAGGTTCAGGAACAGTTATTACCCTAAAATCACGATGTTCAGCATCAGTTATTACCCTACAATCACCAGGTTCAGGGACAGTTGTTACCCTTCAATTAACAGGTTCAGGAACATTTATTACCCTACAATCACCAGGTTCAGGAATAATTATGATCCTACAATTACCAGGTTCAGGTACAGTTATTAACCTACAATGATCAGGTTCAGGAACAGTTATTACCCTACAACCACCAGGTTCAGTAACAGTTATTACCCGACAATCACCAGGTTCAGCATCAGTTATAACCCTACAATCACCAGGCTCAGGAACAATTATTATCCTACAATTACCTGGTTCAGGAACAGTTATTACCCTACAATCACCATGTTCATCATCAGTTATTACCCTACAATCACCAGGTTCAGGAACAGTTATTAACCTACAATCGACAGGTTCAGGGACAGTTATTACCCTAGAATCACCAGGTTCAGAAACCGTTATTGCCCTACAATCACCAGGTTCAGGAACAGTTATTACCCTAGAACCACCAGGTTCAGGAACAGTTATTACCCTACAATCACCAGGTTCAGGAACAGTTATTACCCTACAAACACCAGGTTCAGCATCAGTTATTACCCTACAATCACCAGGTTCAGGGACAGTTGTTACCCTTCAATTAACAGGTTCAGGAACAGTTATTACTCCAGAATTACCAGTTTCAGGAACAGTTTTTACCCCATAATCAACAGTTTCAGTAACAGTTATTCCCCTACAATCACCAGTTTCAGGAACAGTTATTACCCTACAATCATCAGGTTCAGGTACAGTTATTACGATACAGTCACCAAGGTCAGGAACAGTTATTACCCTACAATCACAAGGTTCAGGAACAGTTATTACCCTAAAACCACCAGGATCAGGATAAGTTATTACCCTACAATCACCAGGTTCAGGAACAGTTGTTACCCTACAATTAACAGGTTCAGGAACAGTTATTACCCTACAATCACCAGGTTCAGGAACTGTTATTACCCTACAATCACCTGTTTCAGGAACAGTTATTACCCTACAATCGACGGGTACAGGAACAGTTATGACACTACAATCACCAGGTTCAGTAACAGTTATTTCCCTACAATCACCAGGTTCAGGAACAGTTATTACCCTACAATGACCAGTTTCAGGAAGAGTTACTACCCTTCAACCACCAGGTTCAGGAACAGTTATTACCTTACAATCACCAGGTTCAGGAAAAGTTATTACCCAACAATCACCAGTTTCAGGAACAGTTATTACACTACAATCACCAGGTTCAGGTACAATTATTACCGTACAATTACCAGGTTCAGGAACAGTTAACACTCTACTATCACCATGTTCAGGAACAGTTATTACCCCACGATCACCAGTTTCAGGAACAGTTATTACCCTACAATCACCAGGTGCAGGAATAATTGTTATCCTACTATTACCAGGTTCAGGAACAGTTATTACCCGACTATCACAAGGTTCAGGAACAGTTGTTACTCTACAATCACCAGTTCAGGTACAGTTGTTAACCTACAGTCACCAGGTTCAGGAAAAGTTGTTACCCTAGAATCACCAGGCGCAGGAACCTTTATTATGCTACAACGGCCAGGTTCAGGAACATTTATTATCCTACAATTACCAGGTTCTGGTACAGTTATTACCCTACAATCACTAGGTATAGGGATAGTTATTACCCTACAATCACCAGGTTCAAGAACAGTTATTACCCTACAATCTCCAGGTTCAGGTACAGTTATTACGATACAATCATCAAGTTCAGGAACTGTTGTTAACCTACAATGACCAGTTTCAGGAACAGTTATTACCCTACAATTTCCAGGTTCAGGAACAGTTGTTACCCTAGAATCACCAGGCGCAGGAACCTTTATTATGCTACAACGGCCAGGTTCAGGAACATTTATTATCCTACAATTACCAGGTTCTGGTACAGTTATTACCCTACAATCACTAGGTATAGGGATAGTTATTACCCTACAATCACCAGGTTCAAGAACAGTTATTACCCTACAATCTCCAGGTTCAGGTACAGTTATTACGATACAATCATCAAGTTCAGGAACTGTTGTTAACCTACAATGACCAGTTTCAGGAACAGTTATTACCCTACAATTTCCAGGTTCAGGAACAGTTGTTACCCTACAATTAACACGTTCAGGAACAGTTATTTCCCTAAAATCACCAGGTTCAATACCAATTTTAACCCTACAATCACCAGGTTCAGGAACATTTGATACCCGACAATCACCAGGTTCAGGAAAAGTTATTACCCCACAGTCACCAGGTTCAGGAACAGTTATTACCCTACAATGACCAGGTTCAGGAACAGTTATTACCCTACAACCACCAGGTTCAGGAACAGTTATTACCCGACAATCACCAGGTTCAGCATCAGTTATTACCGTACAATCACCAGGATCAGGAACAGTTATTACCCTACAATCACCAGGTTCAGGGACAGTTGTTACCCTTCAATTAACAGGTTCAGGAACAGTTATTACTCCAGAATTACCAGTTTCAGGAACAGTTTTTACCCCATAATCAACAGTTTCAGTAACAGTTATTCCCCTACAATCACCAGTTTCAGGAACAGTTATTACCCTACAATCATCAGGTTCAGGTACAGTTATTACGATACAGTCACCAAGGTCAGGAACAGTTATTACCCTACAATCACAAGGTTCAGGAACAGTTATTACCCTAAAACCACCAGGATCAGGATAAGTTATTACCCTACAATCACCAGGTTCAGGAACAGTTGTTACCCTACAATTAACAGGTTCAGGAACAGTTATTACCCTACAATCACCAGGTTCAGGAACTGTTATTACCCTACAATCACCTGTTTCAGGAACAGTTATTACCCTACAATCGACGGGTACAGGAACAGTTATGACACTACAATCACCAGGTTCAGTAACAGTTATTTCCCTACAATCACCAGGTTCAGGAACAGTTATTACCCTACAATGACCAGTTTCAGGAAGAGTTACTACCCTTCAACCACCAGGTTCAGGAACAGTTATTTCCTTACAATCACCAGGTTCAGGAAAAGTTATTACCCAACAATCACCAGTTTCAGGAACAGTTATTACACTACAATCACCAGGTTCAGGTACAATTATTACCGTACAATTACCAGGTTCAGGAACAGTTAACACTCTACTATCACCATGTTCAGGAACAGTTATTACCCCACGATCACCAGTTTCAGGAACAGTTATTACCCTACAATCACCAGGTGCAGGAATAATTGTTATCCTACTATTGCCAGGTTCAGGAACAGTTATTACCCGACTATCACAAGGTTCAGGAACAGTTGTTACTCTACAATCACCAGTTCAGGTACAGTTGTTAACCTACAGTCACCAGGTTCAGGAAAAGTTGTTAGCCTAGAATCACCAGGCGCAGGAACCTTTATTATGCTACAACGGCCAGGTTCAGGAACATTTATTATCCTACAATTACCAGGTTCTGGTACAGTTATTACCCTACAATCACTAGGTATAGGGATAGTTATTACCCTACAATCACCAGGTTCAAGAACAGTTATTACCCTACAATCTCCAGGTTCAGGTACAGTTATTACGATACAATCATCAAGTTCAGGAACTGTTGTTAACCTACAATGACCAGTTTCAGGAACAGTTATTACCCTACAATTTCCAGGTTCAGGAACAGTTGTTACCCTACAATTAACACGTTCAGGAACAGTTATTTCCCTAAAATCACCAGGTTCAATACCAATTTTAACCCTACAATCACCAGGTTCAGGAACATTTGATACCCGACAATCACCAGGTTCAGGAAAAGTTATTACCCCACAGTCACCAGGTTCAGGAACAGTTATTACCCTACAATGACCAGGTTCAGGAACAGTTATTACCCTACAACCACCAGGTTCAGGAACAGTTATTACCCGACAATCACCAGGTTCAGCATCAGTTATTACCGTACAATCACCAGGTTCAGGAACAGTTATTACCCCAGAATTACCAGTTTCAGGAACAGCTATTACCCTACAATCACCAGGCTCAGGAACAATTATTATCCTACAATTACCTGGTTCAGGAACAGTTATTACCCTACCATCACCAGGTTCAGGAACAATAATTACCATACAATGACCAGGTTCAGGAACGGTTATTACCTTACAATCACCACGGATAGGGACAGTTATTACCCTACAATCTCCAGGTTCAGGTATAGTTATTACGATACAATCATCAAGTTCAGGAACTGTTATTACCCTACAACCCCCAGGTTCAGGAACAGTTATTACCCTACAATCACCAGGTTCAGGAACATTTGATACCCTACAATCACCAGGTTCAGGAACAGTTATTACCCTACAGTCACCAGGTTCAGGAACAGTTATTACCCTACAATGACCATGTTCAGGAACTGTTATTACCCTACAACCCCCAGGTTCAGGAACAGTTATTACCCTAAAATCACGATGTTCAGCATCAGTTATTACCCTACAATCACCAGGTTCAGGGACAGTTGTTACCCTTCAATTAACAGGTTCAGGAACATTTATTACCCTACAATCACCAGGTTCAGGAATAATTATGATCCTACAATTACCAGGTTCAGGTACAGTTATTACCCTACAATGATCAGGTTCAGGAACAGTTATTACCCTACAACCACCAGGTTCAGGAACAGTTATTACCCGACAATCACCAGGTTCAGCATCAGTTATTACCCTACCATCACCAGGCTCAGGAACAATTATTATCCTACAATTACCTGGTTCAGGAACAGTTATTACCCTACAATCACCATGTTCATCATCAGTTATTACCCTACAATCACCAGGTTCAGGAACAGTTATTACCCTACAATCGACAGGTTCAGGGACAGTTATTACCCTAGAATCACCAGGTTCAGAAACCGTTATTGCCCTACAATCACCAGGTTCAGGAACAGTTATTACCCTAGAACCACCAGGTTCAGGAACAGTTATTACCCTACAATCACCAGGTTCAGGAACAGTTATTACCCTACAAACACCAGGTTCAGCATCAGTTATTACTCCAGAATTACCAGTTTCAGGAACAGTTTTTACCCCATAATCAACAGTTTCAGTAACAGTTATTCCCCTACAATCACCAGTTTCAGGAACAGTTATTACTCTACAATCACCAGGTTCAGGAACTGTTATTACCCTACAATCACCTGTTTGAGGAACAGTTATTACCCTACAATCGACGGGTACAGGAACAGTTATGACACTACAATCACCAGGTTCAGTAACAGTTATTTCCCTACAATCACCAGGTTCAGGAACAGTTATTACCCTACAATGACCAGTTTCAGGAAGAGTTATTACCCTTCAACCACCAGGTTCAGGAACAGTTATTACCTTACAATCACCAGGTTCAGGAAAAGTTATTACCCAACAATCACCTGTTTCAGGAACAGTTATTACACTACAATCACCAGGTTCAGGTACAATTATTACCGTACAATTACCAGGTTCAGGAACAGTTAACACTCTACTATCACCATGTTCAGGAACAGTTATTACCCCACGATCAACAGTTTCAGGAACAGTTATTACCCTACAATCACCAGGTGCAGGAATAATTGTTATCCTACTATTACCAGGTTCAGGAACAGTTATTACCCGACTATCACAAGGTTCAGGAACAGTTGTTACTCTACAATCACCAGTTCAGGTACAGTTGTTAACCTACAGTCACCAGGTTCAGGAAAAGTTGTTACCCTAGAATCACCAGGCGCAGGAACCTTTATTATGCTACAACGGCCAGGTTCAGGAACATTTATTATCCTACAATTACCAGGTTCTGGTACAGTTATTACCCTACAATCACTAGGTATAGGGATAGTTATTACCCTACAATCTCCAGGTTCAGGTACAGTTATTACGATACAATCATCAAGTTCAGGAACTGTTGTTAACCTACAATGACCAGTTTCAGGAACAGTTATTACCCTACAATTTCCAGGTTCAGGAACAGTTGTTACCCTACAATTAACACGTTCAGGAACAGTTATTACCCTACAATCACCAGGTTCAGGAAGTGTTATTAGCCGAGAACCGCCGGTTTCAAGAAAAGTTATATCCCTAAAATCACCAGGTTCAATACCAATTTTAACCCTACAATCACCAGGTTCAGGAACATTTGATACCCGACAATCACCAGGTTCAGGAAACGTTATTATCCCACAGTCACCAGGTTCAGGAACAGTTATTACCCTACAATGACCAGGTTCAGGAACAGTTA
The DNA here is from genome assembly GCF_030144855.1 of Hypanus sabinus. NCBI lineage: Eukaryota > Metazoa > Chordata > Chondrichthyes > Myliobatiformes > Dasyatidae > Hypanus > Hypanus sabinus. The sequence continues at coordinate 87,461,728 of NC_082709.1, read as the reverse complement.
TTACCCTACAACCACCAGGTTCAGGAACAGTTATTACCCGACAATCACCAGGTTCAGCATCAGTTATTACCGTACAATCACTAGGTTCAGGAACAGTTATTACCCCAGAATTACCAGTTTCAGGAACAGCTATTACCCTACAATCACCAGGCTCAGGAACAATTATTATCCTACAATTACCAGGTTCAGGAACAGTTATTACCCTACAATCACTAGGTATAGGGATAGTTATTACCCTACAATCACCAGGTTCAAGAACAGTTATTACCCTACAATCTCCAGGTTCAGGTACAGTTATTACGATACAATCATCAAGTTCAGGAACTGTTGTTAACCTACAATGACCAGTTTCAGGAACAGTTATTACCCTACAATTTCCAGGTTCAGGAACAGTTGTTACCCTACAATCACCAGGTTAGGGAACAGTTGATACCCTATAATCACCAGTTTCGTGAACAGTTATTACCCTACAGTCACCAGGTTCAGGAACATTTATTACCCTACAATGACCAGGTTCAGGAACAGTTATTACCCTACAACCACCAGTTTCAGGAACAGTTATTACCCTAAAATCACCAGGTTCAGGAACAGTTGATAACCTACAACCCCCAGGTTCAGGAACAGTTATTACCCTACAATCACCAGGTTCAGGAACATTTGATACCCTACAATCACCAGGTTCAGGAAGTGTTATTACACTACAATCACCAGGTTCAGGTACAATTATTACCGTACAATTACCAGGTTCAGGAACAGTTAACACTCTACTATCACCATGTTCAGGAACAGTTATTACCCCACGATCACCAGTTTCAGGAACAGTTATTACCCTACAATCACCAGGTGCAGGAATAATTGTTATCCTACTATTACCAGGTTCAGGAACAGTTATTACCCGACTATCACAAGGTTCAGGAACAGTTGTTACTCTACAATCACCAGTTCAGGTACAGTTGTTAACCTACAGTCACCAGGTTCAGGAAAAGTTGTTACCCTAGAATCACCAGGCGCAGGAACCTTTATTATGCTACAACGGCCAGGTTCAGGAACATTTATTATCCTACAATTACCAGGTTCTGGTACAGTTATTACCCTACAATCACTAGGTATAGGGATAGTTATTACCCTACAATCTCCAGGTTCAGGTACAGTTATTACGATACAATCATCAAGTTCAGGAACTGTTGTTAACCTACAATGACCAGTTTCAGGAACAGTTATTACCCTACAATTTCCAGGTTCAGGAACAGTTGTTACCCTACAATTAACACGTTCAGGAACAGTTATTACCCTACAATCACCAGGTTCAGGAAGTGTTATTAGCCGAGAACCGCCGGTTTCAAGAAAAGTTATATCCCTAAAATCACCAGGTTCAATACCAATTTTAACCCTACAATCACCAGGTTCAGGAACATTTGATACCCGACAATCACCAGGTTCAGGAAAAGTTATTATCCCACAGTCACCAGGTTCAGGAACAGTTATTACCCTACAATGACCAGGTTCAGGAACAGTTATTACCCTACAACCACCAGGTTCAGGAACAGTTATTACCCGACAATCACCAGGTTCAGCATCAGTTATTACCGTACAATCACTAGGTTCAGGAACAGTTATTACCCCAGAATTACCAGTTTCAGGAACAGCTATTACCCTACAATCACCAGGCTCAGGAACAATTATTATCCTACAATTACCAGGTTCAGGAACAGTTATTACCCTACAATCACTAGGTATAGGGATAGTTATTACCCTACAATCACCAGGTTCAAGAACAGTTATTACCCTACAATCTCCAGGTTCAGGTACAGTTATTACGATACAATCATCAAGTTCAGGAACTGTTGTTAACCTACAATGACCAGTTTCAGGAACAGTTATTACCCTACAATTTCCAGGTTCAGGAACAGTTGTTACCCTACAATCACCAGGTTAGGGAACAGTTGATACCCTATAATCACCAGTTTCGGGAACAGTTATTACCCTACAGTCACCAGGTTCAGGAACATTTATTACCCTACAATGACAAGGTTCAGGAACAGTTATTACCCTACAACCACCAGTTTCAGGAACAGTTATTACCCTAAAATCACCAGGTTCAGGAACAGTTGATAACCTACAACCCCCAGGTTCAGGAACAGTTATTACCCTACAATCACCAGGTTCAGGAACATTTGATACCCTACAATCACCAGGTTCAGGAACAGTTAATACCCTACAGTCACCAGGTTCAGGAACAGTTATTACCCTACAATGACCATGTTCAGGAACTGTTATTACCCTACAACCCCCAGGTTCAGGAACAGTTATTACCCTAAAATCACGATGTTCAGCATCAGTTATTACCCTACAATCACCAGGTTCAGGGACAGTTGTTACCCTTCAATTAACAGGTTCAGGAACATTTATTACCCTACAATCACCAGGTTCAGGAATAATTATGATCCTACAATTACCAGGTTCAGGTACAGTTATTAACCTACAATGATCAGGTTCAGGAACAGTTATTACCCTACAACCACCAGGTTCAGTAACAGTTATTACCCGACAATCACCAGGTTCAGCATCAGTTATAACCCTACAATCACCAGGCTCAGGAACAATTATTATCCTACAATTACCTGGTTCAGGAACAGTTATTACCCTACAATCACCATGTTCATCATCAGTTATTACCCTACAATCACCAGGTTCAGGAACAGTTATTACCCTACAATCGACAGGTTCAGGGACAGTTATTACCCTAGAATCACCAGGTTCAGAAACCGTTATTGCCCTACAATCACCAGGTTCAGGAACAGTTATTACCCTAGAACCACCAGGTTCAGGAACAGTTATTACCCTACAATCACCAGGTTCAGGAACAGTTATTACCCTACAAACACCAGGTTCAGCATCAGTTATTACCCTACAATCACCAGGTTCAGGGACAGTTGTTACCCTTCAATTAACAGGTTCAGGAACAGTTATTACTCCAGAATTACCAGTTTCAGGAACAGTTTTTACCCCATAATCAACAGTTTCAGTAACAGTTATTCCCCTACAATCACCAGTTTCAGGAACAGTTATTACCCTACAATCATCAGGTTCAGGTACAGTTATTACGATACAGTCACCAAGGTCAGGAACAGTTATTACCCTACAATCACAAGGTTCAGGAACAGTTATTACCCTAAAACCACCAGGATCAGGATAAGTTATTACCCTACAATCACCAGGTTCAGGAACAATTGTTACCCTACAATTAACAGGTTCAGGAACAGTTATTACCCTACAATCACCAGGTTCAGGAACTGTTATTACCCTACAATCACCTGTTTCAGGAACAGTTATTACCCTACAATCGACGGGTACAGGAACAGTTATGACACTACAATCACCAGGTTCAGTAACAGTTATTTCCCTACAATCACCAGGTTCAGGAACAGTTATTACCCTACAATGACCAGTTTCAGGAAGAGTTACTACCCTTCAACCACCAGGTTCAGGAACAGTTATTACCTTACAATCACCAGGTTCAGGAAAAGTTATTACCCAACAATCACCAGTTTCAGGAACAGTTATTACACTACAATCACCAGGTTCAGGTACAATTATTACCGTACAATTACCAGGTTCAGGAACAGTTAACACTCTACTATCACCATGTTCAGGAACAGTTATTACCCCACGATCACCAGTTTCAGGAACAGTTATTACCCTACAATCACCAGGTGCAGGAATAATTGTTATCCTACTATTACCAGGTTCAGGAACAGTTATTACCCGACTATCACAAGGTTCAGGAACAGTTGTTACTCTACAATCACCAGTTCAGGTACAGTTGTTAACCTACAGTCACCAGGTTCAGGAAAAGTTGTTACCCTAGAATCACCAGGCGCAGGAACCTTTATTATGCTACAACGGCCAGGTTCAGGAACATTTATTATCCTACAATTACCAGGTTCTGGTACAGTTATTACCCTACAATCACTAGGTATAGGGATAGTTATTACCCTACAATCACCAGGTTCAAGAACAGTTATTACCCTACAATCTCCAGGTTCAGGTACAGTTATTACGATACAATCATCAAGTTCAGGAACTGTTGTTGACCTACAATGACCAGTTCCAGGAACAGTTATTACCCTACAATTTCCAGGTTCAGGAACAGTTGTTACCCTACAATTAACACGTTCAGGAACAGTTATTACCCTACAATCACCAGGTTCAGGAAGTGTTATTACACTACAATCACCAGGTTCAGGTACAATTATTACCGTACAATTACCAGGTTCAGGAACAGTTAACACTCTACTATCACCATGTTCAGGAACAGTTATTACCCCACGATCACCAGTTTCAGGAACAGTTATTACCCTACAATCACCAGGTGCAGGAATAATTGTTATCCTACTATTACCAGGTTCAGGAACAGTTATTACCCGACTATCACAAGGTTCAGGAACAGTTGTTACTCTACAATCACCAGTTCAGGTACAGTTGTTAACCTACAGTCACCAGGTTCAGGAAAAGTTGTTACCCTAGAATCACCAGGCGCAGGAACCTTTATTATGCTACAACGGCCAGGTTCAGGAACATTTATTATCCTACAATTACCAGGTTCTGGTACAGTTATTACCCTACAATCACTAGGTATAGGGATAGTTATTACCCTACAATCACCAGGTTCAAGAACAGTTATTACCCTACAATCTCCAGGTTCAGGTACAGTTATTACGATACAATCATCAAGTTCAGGAACTGTTGTTAACCTACAATGACCAGTTTCAGGAACAGTTATTACCCTACAATTTCCAGGTTCAGGAACAGTTGTTACCCTACAATTAACACGTTCAGGAACAGTTATTTCCCTAAAATCACCAGGTTCAATACCAATTTTAACCCTACAATCACCAGGTTCAGGAACATTTGATACCCGACAATCACCAGGTTCAGGAAAAGTTATTACCCCACAGTCACCAGGTTCAGGAACAGTTATTACCCTACAATGACCAGGTTCAGGAACAGTTATTACCCCACAGTCACCAGGTTCAGGAACAGTTATTACCCTACAACCACCAGGTTCAGGAACAGTTATTACCCGACAATCACCAGGTTCAGCATCAGTTATTACCGTACAATCACCAGGTTCAGGAACAGTTATTACCCCAGAATTACCAGTTTCAGGAACAGCTATTACCCTACAATCACCAGGCTCAGGAACAATTATTATCCTACAATTACCTGGTTCAGGAACAGTTATTACCCTACCATCACCAGGTTCAGGAACAATAATTACCATACAATGACCAGGTTCAGGAACGGTTATTACCTTACAATCACCACGGATAGGGACAGTTATTACCCTACAATCTCCAGGTTCAGGTATAGTTATTACGATACAATCATCAAGTTCAGGAACTGTTATTACCCTACAACCCCCAGGTTCAGGAACAGTTATTACCCTACAATCACCAGGTTCAGGAACATTTGATACCCTACAATCACCAGGTTCAGGAACAGTTATTACCCTACAGTCACCAGGTTCAGGAACAGTTATTACCCTACAATGACCATGTTCAGGAACTGTTATTACCCTACAACCCCCAGGTTCAGGAACAGTTATTACCCTAAAATCACGATGTTCAGCATCAGTTATTACCCTACAATCACCAGGTTCAGGGACAGTTGTTACCCTTCAATTAACAGGTTCAGGAACATTTATTACCCTACAATCACCAGGTTCAGGAATAATTATGATCCTACAATTACCAGGTTCAGGTACAGTTATTACCCTACAATGATCAGGTTCAGGAACAGTTATTACCCTACAACCACCAGGTTCAGGAACAGTTATTACCCGACAATCACCAGGTTCAGCATCAGTTATTACCCTACAATCACCAGGCTCAGGAACAATTATTATCCTACAATTACCTGGTTCAGGAACAGTTATTACCCTACAATCACCATGTTCATCATCAGTTATTACCCTACAATCACCAGGTTCAGGAACAGTTATTACCCTACAATCGACAGGTTCAGGGACAGTTATTACCCTAGAATCACCAGGTTCAGAAACCGTTATTGCCCTACAATCACCAGGTTCAGGAACAGTTATTACCCTAGAACCACCAGGTTCAGGAACAGTTATTACCCTACAATCACCAGGTTCAGGAACAGTTATTACCCTACAAACACCAGGTTCAGCATCAGTTATTACTCCAGAATTACCAGTTTCAGGAACAGTTTTTACCCCATAATCAACAGTTTCAGTAACAGTTATTCCCCTACAATCACCAGTTTCAGGAACAGTTATTACTCTACAATCACCAGGTTCAGGAACTGTTATTACCCTACAATCACCTGTTTGAGGAACAGTTATTACCCTACAATCGACGGGTACAGGAACAGTTATGACACTACAATCACCAGGTTCAGTAACAGTTATTTCCCTACAATCACCAGGTTCAGGAACAGTTATTACCCTACAATGACCAGTTTCAGGAAGAGTTATTACCCTTCAACCACCAGGTTCAGGAACAGTTATTACCTTACAATCACCAGGTTCAGGAAAAGTTATTACCCAACAATCACCAGTTTCAGGAACAGTTATTACACTACAATCACCAGGTTCAGGTACAATTATTACCGTACAATTACCAGGTTCAGGAACAGTTAACACTCTACTATCACCATGTTCAGGAACAGTTATTACCCCACGATCACCAGTTTCAGGAACAGTTATTACCCTACAATCACCAGGTGCAGGAATAATTGTTATCCTACTATTACCAGGTTCAGGAACAGTTATTACCCGACTATCACAAGGTTCAGGAACAGTTGTTACTCTACAATCACCAGTTCAGGTACAGTTGTTAACCTACAGTCACCAGGTTCAGGAAAAGTTGTTACCCTAGAATCACCAGGCGCAGGAACCTTTATTATGCTACAACGGCCAGGTTCAGGAACATTTATTATCCTACAATTACCAGGTTCTGGTACAGTTATTACCCTACAATCACTAGGTATAGGGATAGTTATTACCCTACAATCACCAGGTTCAAGAACAGTTATTACCCTACAATCTCCAGGTTCAGGTACAGTTATTACGATACAATCATCAAGTTCAGGAACTGTTGTTGACCTACAATGACCAGTTCCAGGAACAGTTATTACCCTACAATTTCCAGGTTCAGGAACAGTTGTTACCCTACAATTAACACGTTCAGGAACAGTTATTACCCTACAATCACCAGGTTCAGGAAGTGTTATTACACTACAATCACCAGGTTCAGGTACAATTATTACCGTACAATTACCAGGTTCAGGAACAGTTAACACTCTACTATCACCATGTTCAGGAACAGTTATTACCCCACGATCACCAGTTTCAGGAACAGTTATTACCCTACAATCACCAGGTGCAGGAATAATTGTTATCCTACTATTACCAGGTTCAGGAACAGTTATTACCCGACTATCACAAGGTTCAGGAACAGTTGTTACTCTACAATCACCAGTTCAGGTACAGTTGTTAACCTACAGTCACCAGGTTCAGGAAAAGTTGTTACCCTAGAATCACCAGGCGCAGGAACCTTTATTATGCTACAACGGCCAGGTTCAGGAACATTTATTATCCTACAATTACCAGGTTCTGGTACAGTTATTACCCTACAATCACTAGGTATAGGGATAGTTATTACCCTACAATCACCAGGTTCAAGAACAGTTATTACCCTACAATCTCCAGGTTCAGGTACAGTTATTACGATACAATCATCAAGTTCAGGAACTGTTGTTAACCTACAATGACCAGTTTCAGGAACAGTTATTACCCTACAATTTCCAGGTTCAGGAACAGTTGTTACCCTACAATTAACACGTTCAGGAACAGTTATTACCCTACAATCACCAGGTTCAGGAAGTGTTATTAGCCGAGAACCGCCGGGTTCAAGAAAAGTTATATCCCTAAAATCACCAGGTTCAATACCAATTTTAACCCTACAATCACCAGGTTCAGGAACATTTGATACCCGACAATCACCAGGTTCAGGAAAAGTTATTACCCCACAGTCACCAGGTTCAGGAACAGTTATTACCCTACAATGACCAGGTTCAGGAACAGTTATTACCCTACAACCACCAGGTTCAGGAACAGTTATTACCCGACAATCACCAGGTTCAGCATCAGTTATTACCGTACAATCACCAGGTTCAGTAACAATAATTACCATACAATGACCAGGTTCAGGAACGGTTATTACCCTACAATCACAACGGATAGGGACAGTTATTACCCTACAATCTCCAGGTTCAGGTATAGTTATTACGATACAATCATCAAGTTCATGAACTGTTATTACCCTACAACCCCGAGGTTCAGGAACAGTTATTACCCTACAATCACCAGGTTCAGGAACATTTGATACCCTACAATCACCAGGTTCAGGAACAGTTAATACCCTACAGTCACCAGGTTCAGGAAAAGTTGTTACCCTAGAATCACCAGGCGCAGGAACCTTTATTATGCTACAACGGACAGGTTCAGGAACATTTATTATCCTACAATTACCAGGTTCTGGTACAGTTATTACCCTACAATCACTAGGTATAGGGATAGTTATTACCCTACAATCACCAGGTTCAAGAACAGTTATTACCCTACAATCTCCAGGTTCAGGTACAGTTATTACGATACAATCATCAAGTTCAGGAACTGTTGTTGACCTACAATGACCAGTTTCAGGAACAGTTATTACCCTACAATTTCCAGGTTCAGGAACAGTTGTTACCCTACGATCACCAGGTTCAGCATCAGTTATTACCCTACAATCACCAGGCTCAGGAACAATTATTATCCTACAATTACCTGGTTCAGGAACAGTTATTACCCTACAATCACCATGTTCATCATCAGTTATTACCCTACAATCACCAGGTTCAGGAACAGTTATTACCCTACAATCGACAGGTTCAGGAACATTTGATACCCTACAATCACCAGGTTCAGGAACAGTTAATACCCTACAGTCACCAGGTTCAGGAACAGTTATTACCCTACAATGACCATGTTCAGGAACTGTTATTACCATACAACCACCAGGTTCAGGAACAGTTATTACCCTAAAATCACGATGTTCAGCATCAGTTATTACCCTACAATCACCAGGTTCAGGGACAGTTGTTACCCTTCAATTAACAGGTTCAGGAACATTTATTACCCTACAATCACCAGGTTCAGGAATAATTATGATCCTACAATTACCAGGTTCAGGTACAGTTATTAACCTACAATGATCAGGTTCAGGAACAGTTATTACCCTACAACCACCAGGTTCAGTAACAGTTATTACCCGACAATCACCAGGTTCAGCATCAGTTATAACCCTACAATCACCAGGCTCAGGAACAATTATTATCCTACAATTACCTGGTTCAGGAACAGTTATTACCCTACAATCACCATGTTCATCATCAGTTATTACCCTACAATCACCAGGTTCAGGAACAGTTATTACCCTACAATCGACAGGTTCAGGGACAGTTATTACCCTAGAATCACCAGGTTCAGAAACCGTTATTGCCCTACAATCACCAGGTTCAGGAACAGTTATTACCCTAGAACCACCAGGTTCAGGAACAGTTATTACCCTACAATCACCAGGTTCAGGAACAGTTATTACCCTACAAACACCAGGTTCAGCATCAGTTATTACCCTACAATCACCAGGTTCAGGGACAGTTGTTACCCTTCAATTAACAGGTTCAGGAACAGTTATTACTCCAGAATTACCAGTTTCAGGAACAGTTTTTACCCCATAATCAACAGTTTCAGTAACAGTTATTCCCCTACAATCACCAGTTTCAGGAACAATTATTATCCTACAATTACCAGGTTCAGGAACAGTTATTACCATACCCTCACAAGGTTCAGGGACAGTTGTTACCCTTCAATTAACAGGTTCAGGAACAGTTATTACACCAGAATTACCAGTTTCAGGAAGAGTTATTACCCTACTATCACCAGGTTCAGGAACACATGATACCGCATAATTAGCACGTTCAGGAACAGTTATTACCCCAGAATCACCAGGTTCAGGTACAGTTATTACGATACAGTCACCAAGGTCAGGAACAGTTATTACCCTACAATCACAAGGTTCAGGAACAGTTATTACCCAACAATCACCAGTTTCATGAACTGTAGTTACCCTACAATTACCACGTTCAGGAACACTTGTTACCCTAAAACCACCAGGATCAGGATAAGTTATTACCCTACAATCACCAGGTTCAGGAACAGTTGTTACCCTACAATTAACAGGATCAGGAAAAGTTATTACCCCACAGTCACCAGGTTCAGGAACAGTTATTACCCTACAATGACCAGGTTCAGGAACAGTTATTACCCTACAACCACCAGGTTCAGGAACAGTTATTACCCGACAATCACCAGGTTCAGCATCAGTTATTACCGTACAATCACCAGGTTCAGTAACAATAATTACCATACAATGACCAGGTTCAGGAACGGTTATTACCCTACAATCACAACGGATAGGGACAGTTATTACCCTACAATCTCCAGGTTCAGGTATAGTTATTACGATACAATCATCAAGTTCATGAACTGTTATTACCCTACAACCCCGAGGTTCAGGAACAGTTATTACCCTACAATCACCAGGTTCAGGAACATTTGATACCCTACAATCACCAGGTTCAGGAACAGTTAATACCCTACAGTCACCAGGTTCAGGAAAAGTTGTTACCCTAGAATCACCAGGCGCAGGAACCTTTATTATGCTACAACGGACAGGTTCAGGAACATTTATTATCCTACAATTACCAGGTTCTGGTACAGTTATTACCCTACAATCACTAGGTATAGGGATAGTTATTACCCTACAATCACCAGGTTCAAGAACAGTTATTACCCTACAATCTCCAGGTTCAGGTACAGTTATTACGATACAATCATCAAGTTCAGGAACTGTTGTTGACCTACAATGACCAGTTTCAGGAACAGTTATTACCCTACAATTTCCAGGTTCAGGAACAGTTGTTACCCTACGATCACCAGGTTCAGCATCAGTTATTACCCTACAATCACCAGGCTCAGGAACAATTATTATCCTACAATTACCTGGTTCAGGAACAGTTATTACCCTACAATCACCATGTTCATCATCAGTTATTACCCTACAATCACCAGGTTCAGGAACAGTTATTACCCTACAATCGACAGGTTCAGGAACATTTGATACCCTACAATCACCAGGTTCAGGAACAGTTAATACCCTACAGTCACCAGGTTCAGGAACAGTTATTACCCTACAATGACCATGTTCAGGAACTGTTATTACCATACAACCACCAGGTTCAGGAACAGTTATTACCCTAAAATCACGATGTTCAGCATCAGTTATTACCCTACAATCACCAGGTTCAGGGACAGTTGTTACCCTTCAATTAACAGGTTCAGGAACATTTATTACCCTACAATCACCAGGTTCAGGAATAATTATGATCCTACAATTACCAGGTTCAGGTACAGTTATTAACCTACAATGATCAGGTTCAGGAACAGTTATTACCCTACAACCACCAGGTTCAGTAACAGTTATTACCCGACAATCACCAGGTTCAGCATCAGTTATAACCCTACAATCACCAGGCTCAGGAACAATTATTATCCTACAATTACCTGGTTCAGGAACAGTTATTACCCTACAATCACCATGTTCATCATCAGTTATTACCCTACAATCACCAGGTTCAGGAACAGTTATTACCCTACAATCGACAGGTTCAGGGACAGTTATTACCCTAGAATCACCAGGTTCAGAAACCGTTATTGCCCTACAATCACCAGGTTCAGGAACAGTTATTACCCTAGAACCACCAGGTTCAGGAACAGTTATTACCCTACAATCACCAGGTTCAGGAACAGTTATTACCCTACAAACACCAGGTTCAGCATCAGTTATTACCCTACAATCACCAGGTTCAGGGACAGTTGTTACCCTTCAATTAACAGGTTCAGGAACAGTTATTACTCCAGAATTACCAGTTTCAGGAACAGTTTTTACCCCATAATCAACAGTTTCAGTAACAGTTATTCCCCTACAATCACCAGTTTCAGGAACAATTATTATCCTACAATTACCAGGTTCAGGAACAGTTATTACCATACCCTCACAAGGTTCAGGGACAGTTGTTACCCTTCAATTAACAGGTTCAGGAACAGTTATTACACCAGAATTACCAGTTTCAGGAAGAGTTATTACCCTACTATCACCAGGTTCAGGAACACATGATACCGCATAATTAGCACGTTCAGGAACAGTTATTACCCCAGAATCACCAGGTTCAGGTACAGTTATTACGATACAGTCACCAAGGTCAGGAACAGTTATTACCCTACAATCACAAGGTTCAGGAACAGTTATTACCCAACAATCACCAGTTTCATGAACTGTAGTTACCCTACAATTACCACGTTCAGGAACACTTGTTACCCTAAAACCACCAGGATCAGGATAAGTTATTACCCTACAATCACCAGGTTCAGGAACAGTTGTTACCCTACAATTAACAGGATCAGGAACAGTTATTACCCTACAATCACCAGGTTCAGGAACTGTAATTACCCTACAATCACCTGTTTCAGGAACAGTTATGACCCTACAATCGACGGGTACAGGAACAGTTATGACACTACAATCACCAGGTTCAGTAACAGTTATTTCCCTACAATCACCAGGTTCAGGAACAGTTATTACCCTACAATGACCAGTTTCAGGAAGAGTTATTACCCTTCAACCACCAGGTTCAGGAACAGTTATTACCTTACAATCACCAGGTTCAGGAAAAGTTATTACCCAACAATCACCAGTTTCAGGAACAGTTATTACACTACAATCACCAGGTTCAGGTACAATTATTACCGTACAATTACCAGGTTCAGGAACAGTTAACACTCTACTATCACCATGTTCAGGAACAGTTATTACCCCACGATCACCAGTTTCAGGAACAGTTATTACCCTACAATCACCAGGTGCAGGAATAATTGTTATCCTACTATTACCAGGTTCAGGAACAGTTATTACCCGACTATCAGAAGATTCAGTAACAGTTATTACCCTACAATCACCAGTTTCAGGAACAGTTATTACCCTACAATCACCAGGTTCAGGAACTGTTATTACCCTACAATCACCTGTTTCAGGAACAGTTATTACCCTACAATCGACGGGTACAGGAACAGTTATGACACTACAATCACCAGGTTCAGTAACAGTTATTTCCCTACAATCACCAGGTTCAGGAACAGTTATTACCCTACAATGACCAGTTTCAGGAAGAGTTATTACCCTTCAACCACCAGGTTCAGGAACAGTTATTACCTTACAATCACCAGGTTCAGGAAAAGTTATTACCCAACAATCACCAGTTTCAGGAACAGTTATTACACTACAATCACCAGGTTCAGGTACAATTATTACCGTACAATTACCAGGTTCAGGAACAGTTAACACTCTACTATCACCATGTTCAGGAACAGTTATTACCCCTCGATCACCAGTTTCAGGAACAGTTATTACCCTACAATCACCAGGTGCAGGAATAATTGTTATCCTACTATTACCAGGTTCAGGAACAGTTATTACCCGATTATCACAAGGTTCAGGAACAGTTGTTACTCTACAATCACCAGTTCAGGTACAGTTGTTAACCTACAGTCACCAGGTTCAGGAAAAGTTGTTACCCTAGAATCACCAGGCGCAGGAACCTTTATTATGCTACAACGGCCAGGTTCAGGTACATTTATTATCCTACAATTACCAGGTTCTGGTACAGTTATTACCCTACAATCACTAGGTATAGGGATAGTTATTACCCTACAATCACCAGGTTCAAGAACAGTTATTACCCTACAATCTCCAGGTTCAGGTACAGTTATTACGATACAATCATCAAGTTCAGGAACTGTTGTTAACCTACAATGACCAGTTTCAGGAACAGTTATTACCCTACAATTTCCAGGTTCAGGAACAGTTGTTACCCTACAATTAACACGTTCAGGAACAGTTATTACCCTACAATCACCAGGTTCAGGAAGTGTTATTAGCCGAGAACCGCCGGGTTCAAGAAAAGTTATTTCCCTAAAATCACCAGGTTCAATACCAATTTTAACCCTACAATCACCAGGTTCAGGAACATTTGATACCCGACAATCACCAGGTTCAGGAAAAGTTATTACCCCACAGTCACCAGGTTCAGGAACAGTTATTACCCCACAGTCACCAGGTTCAGGAACAGTTATTACCCTACAATGACCAGGTTCAGGAACAGTTATTACCCTACAACCACCAGGTTCAGGAACAGTTATTACCCGACAATCACCAGGTTCAGCATCAGTTATTACCGTACAATCACCAGGTTCAGGAACAGTTATTACCCCAGAATTACCAGTTTCAGGAACAGCTATTACCCTACAATCACCAGGCTCAGGAACAATTATTATCCTACAATTACCTGGTTCAGGAACAGTTATTACCCTACCATCACCAGGTTCAGGAACAATAATTACCATACAATGACCAGGTTCAGGAACGGTTATTACCCTACAATCACCACGGATAGGGACAGTTATTACCCTACAATCTCCAGGTTCAGGTATAGTTATTACGATACAATCATCAAGTTCAGGAACTGTTATTACCCTACAGTCACCAGGTTCAGGAACAGTTATTACCCTACAATGACCATGTTCAGGAACATTTGATACCCTACAATCACCAGGTTCAGGAACAGTTATTACCCTAAAATCACGATGTTCAGCATCAGTTATTACCCTACAATCACCAGGTTCAGGGAAAGTTGTTACCCTTCAATTAACAGGTTCAGGAACATTTATTACCCTACAATCACCAGGTTCAGGAATAATTATGATCCTACAATTACCAGGTTCAGGTACAGTTATTACCCTACAATGATCAGGTTCAGGAACAGTTATTACCTTACAACCACCAGGTTCAGGAACAGTTATTACCTGACAATCACCAGGTTCAGCATCAGTTATTACCCTACAATCACCAGGCTCAGGAACAATTATTATCCTACAATTACCTGGTTCAGGAACAGTTATTACCCTACAATCACCATGTTCATCATCAGTTATTACCCTACAATCACCAGGTTCAGGAACAGTTATTACCCTACAATCGACAGGTTCAGGGACAGTTATTACCCTACAAACACCAGGTTCAGCATCAGTTATTACCCTACAATCACCAGGTTCAGGGACAGTTGTTACCCTTCAATTAACAGGTTCAGGAACAGTTATTACTCCAGAATTACCAGTTTCAGGAACAGTTTTTACCCCATAATCAACAGTTTCAGTAACAGTTATTCCCCTACAATCACCAGTTTCAGGAACATTTATTACCCTACAATCATCAGGTTCAGGAACAATTATTATCCTACAATTACCAGGTTTAGGAACAGTTATTACCATACCCTCACAAGGTTCAGGGACAGTTGTTACCCTTCAATTAACAGGTTCAGGAACAGTTATTACACCAGAATTACCAGTTTCAGGAAGAGTTATTATCCTACTATCACCAGGTTCAGGAACACATGATACCGCATAATTAGCACGTTCAGGAACAGTTATTACCCCAAAATCACCAGGTTCAGGAACTGTTATTACCCCACGATCACCAGGTTCAGGAACAGTTGTTACACTGCAATCACCTGGTTGAGGAACAGCTATAAACCTACAATCACCAGGTTTCAGGAACAGTTATTATTCTACAACCACCAGTTTCAGGAACAGTTACTACCCTTCAATCACCAGGTTCAGGAACATTTATTATCCTACAATTACCAGGTTCAGGAACTGTTATTACCCTACAATCACAAGGTTCAGGAACAGTTGTTACTCTACAATCACCTGTTCAGGTACAGTTGTTAAACTACAATCACCAGTTTCAGGAACAATTATTATCCTACAATCGACAGGTTCACGAACAGTTATGACACTACAATCACCAGGTTCAGAAACAGTTATTGCCCTACAATCACCAGGTTCAGGAACAGTTATTACCCTACAATCGACTGGTTCAGGGACAATTATGACACTACAATCACCAGGTTCAGAAACCGTTATTGCCCTACAATCACCAGGCTCAGGAACAATTATTATCCTACAATTACCTGGTTCAGGAACAGTTATTACCCTACAATCACCATGTTCAGCATCAGTTATTACCCTACAATCACCAGTTTCAGGAACAGTTACTACCCTTCAATCACCAGGTTCAGGAACATTTATTATCCTACAATTACCAGGTTCAGGAACAGTTATTACCCTACAATCACAAGGTTCAGGAACAGTTGTTACTCTACAATCACCTGTTCAGGTACAGTTGTTAAACTACAATCACCAGTTTCAGGAACAATTATTATCCTACAATTTCCAGGTTCAGGAACAGTTCTTACCCTACAATCACCAGGTTCAGGAACAATTATTATCCTACAATCACCAGGTTCAGGAACAATTATTATCCTACAATTTCCAGGTTCAGCATCAGTTATTATCCTACAATCACCATGTTCAGGGACAGTTGTTACCCTTCAATTAACAGGTTCAGGAACAGTTATTACCCTACAATTACCAGGTTCAGGAACAGTTATTATCTTACAATGACCAGTTTCAGGAACAGTTATTACCCTATAATGACCAGTTTCAGGAACAGTTATTACCCTACATCCACCAGGTTCAGGAACAGTTATTACCTTACAATGACCAGGTTCATGAAAAGTTATAACCCAACAATCACCAGTTTCAGGAACAGTTATTACCCTACAATCACCAGGTTCAGGTACAATTATTACCGTACAATTACTAGGTTCAGGAACAGTTATTACCCTACTATCACCATGTTCAGGAACAGGTATTACCCCACGATCACCAGGTTCAGGAACAGTTGTTACACTGCATTCACCAGGTTCAGGAACAGATATAACAGCACGATCACCATGTTCAGGAACAGTTGTTACACTGCAATCACCTGGTTGAGGAACAGCTATAACCCTACAATCAACAGGTTCAGGAACAGTGATTATTATACAATCACCAGTTTCAGGATCAGTTATTACCCTTCAATCACCAGGTTCAGGAACTTTTATTATCCTACAATCACCAGGTTCAGGGACAGTTGTTACCCTTCAATTAACAGGTTCAGGAACAGTTATTACACCAGAATTACCAGTTTCAGGAAGATTTATTACCCTACTATCACCAGGTTCAGGAACACATGATACCACATAATTAGCACGTTCAGGAACAGTTATTACCCCAGAATCACCAGGTTCAGGTACAGTTATTACGATACAGTCACCAAGGTCAGGAACAGTTATTACCCTACAATCACAAGGTTCAGGAACAGTTATTACCCAACAATCACCAGTTTCATGAACTGTAATTACCCTACAATTACCACGTTCAGGAACACTTATTACCCTAAAACCACCAGGATCAGGATAAGTTATTACCCTACAATCACCAGGTTCAGGAACAGTTGTTACCCTACAATTAACAGGTTCAGGAACAGTTATTACCCTACAATCACCAGGTTCAGGAACTGTTATTACCCTACAATCACCTGTTTCAGGAACAGTTATTACCCTACAATCGACGGGTACAGGAACAGTTATGACACTACAATCACCAGGTTCAGTAACAGTTATTTCCCTACAATCACCAGGTTCAGGAACAGTTATTACCCTACAATGACCAGTTTCAGGAAGAGTTATTACCCTTCAACCACCAGGTTCAGGAACAGTTATTACCTTACAATCACCAGGTTCAGGAAAAGTTATTACCCAACAATCACCAGTTTCAGGAACAGTTATTACACTACAATGACCGGGTTCAGGTACAATTATTACCGTACAATTACCAGGTTCAGGAACAGTTAACACTCTACTATCACCATGTTCAGGAACAGTTATTACCCCACGATCACCAGTTTCAGGAACAGTTATTACCCTACAATCACCAGGTGCAGGAATAATTGTCATCCTACTATTACCAGGTTCAGGAACAGTTATTACCCGACTATAACAAGGTTCAGGAACAGTTGTTAACCTACAGTCACCAGGTTCAGGAAAAGTTGTTACCCTAGAATCTCCAGGCGCAGGAACCTTTATTATGCTACAACGGCCAGGTTCAGGAGCATTTATTATCCTACAATTACCAGGTTCTGGTACAGTTATTACCCTACAATCACCAGGTATAGGGATAGTTATTACCCTACAATCACCAGGTTCAAGAACAGTTATTACCCTACAATCTCCAGGTTCAGGTACAGTTATTACGATACAATCATCAAGTTCAGGAACTGTTGTTAACCTACAATGACCAGTTTCAGGAACAGTTATTACCCTACAATTTCCAGGTTCAGGAACAGTTGTTACCCTACAATTAACACGTTCAGGAACAGTTATTACCCTACAATCACCAGGTTCAGGAAGTGTTATTAGCCGAGAACCGCCGGGTTCAAGAAAAGTTATTTCCCTAAAATCACCAGGTTCAATACCAATTTTAACCCTACAATCACCAGGTTCAGGAACATTTGATACCCGACAATCACCAGGTTCAGGAAAAGTTATTACCCCACAGTCACCAGCTTCAGGAACAGTTATTACCCTACAATGACCAGGTTCAGGAACAGTTATTACCCTACAACCACCAGGTTCAGGAACAGTTATTACCCGACAATCACCAGGTTCAGCATCAGTTATTACCGTACAATCACCAGGTTCAGGAACAGTTATTACCCCAGAATTACCAGTTTCAGGAACAGCTATTACCCTACAATCACCAGGCTCAGGAACAATTATTATCCTACAATTACCTGGTTCAGGAACAGTTATTACCCTACCATCACCAGGTTCAGGAACAATAATTACCATACAATGACCAGGTTCAGGAACGGTTATTACCCTACAATCACCACGGATAGGGACAGTTATTACCCTACAATCTCCAGGTTCAGGTATAGTTATTACGATACAATCATCAAGTTCAGGAACTGTTATTACCCTACAACCCCCAGGTTCAGGAACAGTTATTACCCTACAATCACCAGGTTCAGGAACATTTGATACCCTACAATCACCAGGTTCAGGAACAGTTATTACCCTACAGTCACCAGGTTCAGGAACAGTTATTACCCTACAATGACCATGTTCAGGAACTGTTATTACCCTACAACCCCAGGTTCAGGAACAGTTATTACCCTAAAATCACGATGTTCAGCATCAGTTATTACCCTACAATCACCAGGTTCAGGGACAGTTGTTACCCTTCAATTAACAGGTTCAGGAACATTTATTACCCTACAATCACCAGGTTCAGGAATAATTATGATCCTACAATTACCAGGTTCAGGTACAGTTATTACCCTACAATGATCAGGTTCAGGAACAGTTATTACCCTACAACCACCAGGTTCAGGAACAGTTATTACCCGACAATCACCAGGTTCAGCATCAGTTATTACCCTGCAATCACCAGGCTCAGGAACAATTATTATCCTACAATTACCTGGTTCAGGAACAGTTATTACCCTACAATCACCATGTTCATCATCAGTTATTACCCTACAATCACCAGGTTCAGGAACAGTTATTACCCTACAATCGACAGGTTCAGGGACAGTTATTACCCTAGAATCACCAGGTTCAGAAACCGTTATTGCCCTACAATCACCAGGTTCAGGAACAGTTATTACCCTAGAATCACCAGGTTCAGGAACAGTTATTACCCTACAATCACCAGGTTCAGGAACAGTTATTACCCTACAAACACCAGGTTCAGCATCAGTTATTACCCTACAATCACCAGGTTCAGGGACAGTTGTTACCCTTCAATTAACAGGTTCAGGAACAGTTATTACTCCAGAATTACCAGTTTCAGGAACAGTTTTTACCCCATAATCAACAGTTTCAGTAACAGTTATTCCCCTACAATCACCAGTTTCAGGAACAGTTATTACCCTACAATCATCAGGTTCAGGAACAATTATTATCCTACAATTACCAGGTTCAGGAACAGTTATTACCATACCCTCACAAGGTTCAGGGACAGTTGTTACCCTTCAATTAACAGGTTCAGGAACAGTTATTACACCAGAATTACCAGTTTCAGGAAGAGTTATTATCCTACTATCACCAGGTTCAGGAACACATGATACCGCATAATTAGCACGTTCAGGAACAGTTATTACCCCAGAATCACCAGGTTCAGGAACTGTTATTACCCCATGATCACCAGGTTCAGGTACAGTTGTTACAATGCAATCACCTGGTTGAGGAACAGCTATAAACCTACAATCACCAGGTTTCAGGAACAGTTATTATTCTACAATCACCAGTTTCAGGAACAGTTACTACCCTTCAATCACCAGGTTCAGGAACATTTATTATCCTACAATTACCAGGTTCAGGAACAGTTATTACCCTACAATCACAAGTTTCAGGAACAGTTGTTACTCTACAATCACCTGTTCAGGTACAGTTGTTAAACTACAATCACCAGTTTCAGGGACAGTTATTACCCTACAACCACCAGGTTCAGGAACAGTTATTACCTGACAATCACCAGGTTCAGCATCAGTTATTACCGTACAACCACCAGGTTCAGGAACAGTTATTACCTGACAATCACCAGGTTCAGGAACTGTTATTACCCTACAATCACCAGGCTCAGGAACAATTATTATCCTACAATTACCTGGTTCAGGAACAGTTATTACCCTACAATCACCATGTTCATCATCAGTTATTACCCTACAATCACCAGGTTCAGGAACAGTTATTACCCTACAATCGACAGGTTCAGGGACAGTTATTACCCTACAAACACCAGGTTCAGCATCAGTTATTACCCTACAATCACCAGGTTCAGGGACAGTTGTTACCCTTCAATTAACAGGTTCAGGAACAGTTATTACTCCAGAATTACCAGTTTCAGGAACAGTTTTTACCCCATAATCAACAGTTTCAGTAACAGTTATTCCCCTACAATCACCAGTTTCAGGAACATTTATTACCCTACAATCATCAGGTTCAGGAACAATTATTATCCTACAATTACCAGGTTTAGGAACAGTTATTACCATACCCTCACAAGGTTCAGGGACAGTTGTTACCCTTCAATTAACAGGTTCAGGAACAGTTATTACACCAGAATTACCAGTTTCAGGAAGAGTTATTATCCTACTATCACCAGGTTCAGGAACACATGATACCGCATAATTAGCACGTTCAGGAACAGTTATTACCCCAGAATCACCAGGTTCAGGAACTGTTATTACCCCACGATCACCAGGTTCAGGAACAGTTGTTACACTGCAATCACCTGGTTGAGGAACAGCTATAAACCTACAATCACCAGGTTTCAGGAACAGTTATTATTCTACAACCACCAGTTTCAGGAACAGTTACTACCCTTCAATCACCAGGTTCAGGAACATTTATTATCCTACAATTACCAGGTTCAGGAACTGTTATTACCCTACAATCACAAGGTTCAGGAACAGTTGTTACTCTACAATCACCTGTTCAGGTACAGTTGTTAAACTACAATCACCAGTTTCAGGAACAATTATTATCCTACAATCGACAGGTTCACGAACAGTTATGACACTACAATCACCAGGTTCAGAAACAGTTATTGCCCTACAATCACCAGGTTCAGGAACAGTTATTACCCTACAATCGACTGGTTCAGGGACAATTATGACACTACAATCACCAGGTTCAGAAACCGTTATTGCCCTACAATCACCAGGCTCAGGAACAATTATTATCCTACAATTACCTGGTTCAGGAACAGTTATTACCCTACAATCACCATGTTCAGCATCAGTTATTACCCTACAATCACCAGTTTCAGGAACAGTTACTACCCTTCAATCACCAGGTTCAGGAACATTTATTATCCTACAATTACCAGGTTCAGGAACAGTTATTACCCTACAATCACAAGGTTCAGGAACAGTTGTTACTCTACAATCACCTGTTCAGGTACAGTTGTTAAACTACAATCACCAGTTTCAGGAACAATTATTATCCTACAATTTCCAGGTTCAGGAACAGTTCTTACCCTACAATCACCAGGTTCAGGAACAATTATTATCCTACAATCACCAGGTTCAGGAACAATTATTATCCTACAATTTCCAGGTTCAGCATCAGTTATTATCCTACAATCACCATGTTCAGGGACAGTTGTTACCCTTCAATTAACAGGTTCAGGAACAGTTATTACCCTACAATTACCAGGTTCAGGAACAGTTATTATCTTACAATGACCAGTTTCAGGAACAGTTATTACCCTATAATGACCAGTTTCAGGAACAGTTATTACCCTACATCCACCAGGTTCAGGAACAGTTATTACCTTACAATGACCAGGTTCATGAAAAGTTATAACCCAACAATCACCAGTTTCAGGAACAGTTATTACCCTACAATCACCAGGTTCAGGTACAATTATTACCGTACAATTACTAGGTTCAGGAACAGTTATTACCCTACTATCACCATGTTCAGGAACAGGTATTACCCCACGATCACCAGGTTCAGGAACAGTTGTTACACTGCATTCACCAGGTTCAGGAACAGATATAACAGCACGATCACCATGTTCAGGAACAGTTGTTACACTGCAATCACCTGGTTGAGGAACAGCTATAACCCTACAATCAACAGGTTCAGGAACAGTGATTATTATACAATCACCAGTTTCAGGATCAGTTATTACCCTTCAATCACCAGGTTCAGGAACTTTTATTATCCTACAATCACCAGGTTCAGGGACAGTTGTTACCCTTCAATTAACAGGTTCAGGAACAGTTATTACACCAGAATTACCAGTTTCAGGAAGATTTATTACCCTACTATCACCAGGTTCAGGAACACATGATACCACATAATTAGCACGTTCAGGAACAGTTATTACCCCAGAATCACCAGGTTCAGGTACAGTTATTACGATACAGTCACCAAGGTCAGGAACAGTTATTACCCTACAATCACAAGGTTCAGGAACAGTTATTACCCAACAATCACCAGTTTCATGAACTGTAATTACCCTACAATTACCACGTTCAGGAACACTTATTACCCTAAAACCACCAGGATCAGGATAAGTTATTACCCTACAATCACCAGGTTCAGGAACAGTTGTTACCCTACAATTAACAGGTTCAGGAACAGTTATTACCCTACAATCACCAGGTTCAGGAACTGTTATTACCCTACAATCACCTGTTTCAGGAACAGTTATTACCCTACAATCGACGGGTACAGGAACAGTTATGACACTACAATCACCAGGTTCAGTAACAGTTATTTCCCTACAATCACCAGGTTCAGGAACAGTTATTACCCTACAATGACCAGTTTCAGGAAGAGTTATTACCCTTCAACCACCAGGTTCAGGAACAGTTATTACCTTACAATCACCAGGTTCAGGAAAAGTTATTACCCAACAATCACCAGTTTCAGGAACAGTTATTACACTACAATGACCGGGTTCAGGTACAATTATTACCGTACAATTACCAGGTTCAGGAACAGTTAACACTCTACTATCACCATGTTCAGGAACAGTTATTACCCCACGATCACCAGTTTCAGGAACAGTTATTACCCTACAATCACCAGGTGCAGGAATAATTGTCATCCTACTATTACCAGGTTCAGGAACAGTTATTACCCGACTATAACAAGGTTCAGGAACAGTTGTTAACCTACAGTCAACAGGTTCAGGAAAAGTTGTTACCCTAGAATCTCCAGGCGCAGGAACCTTTATTATGCTACAACGGCCAGGTTCAGGAGCATTTATTATCCTACAATTACCAGGTTCTGGTACAGTTATTACCCTACAATCACCAGGTATAGGGATAGTTATTACCCTACAATCACCAGGTTCAAGAACAGTTATTACCCTACAATCTCCAGGTTCAGGTACAGTTATTACGAAACAATCATCAAGTTCAGGAACTGTTGTTAACCTACAATGACCAGTTTCAGGAACAGTTATTACCCTACAATTTCCAGGTTCAGGAACAGTTGTTACCCTACAATTAACACGTTCAGGAACAGTTATTACCCTACAATCACCAGGTTCAGGAAGTGTTATTAGCCGAGAACCGCCGGGTTCAAGAAAAGTTATTTCCCTAAAATCACCAGGTTCAATACCAATTTTAACCCTACAATCACCAGGTTCAGGAACATTTGATACCCGACAATCACCAGGTTCAGGAAAAGTTATTACCCCACAGTCACCAGCTTCAGGAACAGTTATTACCCTACAATGACCAGGTTCAGGAACAGTTATTACCCTACAACCACCAGGTTCAGGAACAGTTATTACCCGACAATCACCAGGTTCAGCATCAGTTATTACCGTACAATCACCAGGTTCAGGAACAGTTATTACCCCAGAATTACCAGTTTCAGGAACAGCTATTACCCTACAATCACCAGGCTCAGGAACAATTATTATCCTACAATTACCTGGTTCAGGAACAGTTATTACCCTACCATCACCAGGTTCAGGAACAATAATTACCATACAATGACCAGGTTCAGGAACGGTTATTACCCTACAATCACCACGGATAGGGACAGTTATTACCCTACAATCTCCAGGTTCAGGTATAGTTATTACGATACAATCATCAAGTTCAGGAACTGTTATTACCCTACAACCCCCAGGTTCAGGAACAGTTATTACCCTACAATCACCAGGTTCAGGAACATTTGATACCCTACAATCACCAGGTTCAGGAACAGTTATTACCCTACAGTCACCAGGTTCAGGAACAGTTATTACCCTACAATGACCATGTTCAGGAACTGTTATTACCCTACAACCCCAGGTTCAGGAACAGTTATTACCCTAAAATCACGATGTTCAGCATCAGTTATTACCCTACAATCACCAGGTTCAGGGACAGTTGTTACCCTTCAATTAACAGGTTCAGGAACATTTATTACCCTACAATCACCAGGTTCAGGAATAATTATGATCCTACAATTACCAGGTTCAGGTACAGTTATTACCCTACAATGATCAGGTTCAGGAACAGTTATTACCCTACAACCACCAGGTTCAGGAACAGTTATTACCCGACAATCACCAGGTTCAGCATCAGTTATTACCCTGCAATCACCAGGCTCAGGAACAATTATTATCCTACAATTACCTGGTTCAGGAACAGTTATTACCCTACAATCACCATGTTCATCATCAGTTATTACCCTACAATCACCAGGTTCAGGAACAGTTATTACCCTACAATCGACAGGTTCAGGGACAGTTATTACCCTAGAATCACCAGGTTCAGAAACCGTTATTGCCCTACAATCACCAGGTTCAGGAACAGTTATTACCCTAGAATCACCAGGTTCAGGAACAGTTATTACCCTACAATCACCAGGTTCAGGAACAGTTATTACCCTACAAACACCAGGTTCAGCATCAGTTATTACCCTACAATCACCAGGTTCAGGGACAGTTGTTACCCTTCAATTAACAGGTTCAGGAACAGTTATTACTCCAGAATTACCAGTTTCAGGAACAGTTTTTACCCCATAATCAACAGTTTCAGTAACAGTTATTCCCCTACAATCACCAGTTTCAGGAACAGTTATTACCCTACAATCATCAGGTTCAGGAACAATTATTATCCTACAATTACCAGGTTCAGGAACAGTTATTACCATACCCTCACAAGGTTCAGGGACAGTTGTTACCCTTCAATTAACAGGTTCAGGAACAGTTATTACACCAGAATTACCAGTTTCAGGAAGAGTTATTATCCTACTATCACCAGGTTCAGGAACACATGATACCGCATAATTAGCACGTTCAGGAACAGTTATTACCCCAGAATCACCAGGTTCAGGAACTGTTATTACCCCATGATCACCAGGTTCAGGTACAGTTGTTACAATGCAATCACCTGGTTGAGGAACAGCTATAAACCTACAATCACCAGGTTTCAGGAACAGTTATTATTCTACAATCACCAGTTTCAGGAACAGATACTACCCTTCAATCACCAGGTTCAGGAACATTTATTATCCTACAATTACCAGGTTCAGGAACAGTTATTACCCTACAATCACAAGGTTCAGGAACAGTTGTTACTCTACAATCACCTGTTCAGGTACAGTTGTTAAACTACAATCACCAGTTTCAGGGACAATTATTATCCTACAATTTCCAGGTTCAGGAACAGTTATTACCCCACAATCACCAGGTTCAGGGACAGTTGTTACCCTTCAATTAACAGGTTCAGGAACAGTTATTACACCAGAATTACCAGTTTCAGGAACAGTTATTACCCTACAATCACCAGTTTCAGGAACAGTTATTAACCTACAATCGACAGGTTCACGAACAGTTATGACACTACAATCACCAGGTTCAGAAACAGTTATTGCCCTACAATCACCAGGTTCAGGTACAGTTATTACCCCAGAATTACCAGTTTCAGGAACCGCTATTAACCTACAATCACCAGGCTCAGGAACAATTATTATCCTACAATTACCTGGTTCAGGAACAGTTATTACCCTACAATCACCATGTTCAGCATCAGTTATTACCCTACAATCACCAGGTTCAGGAACAGTTATTACCCTACAATCGACAGGTTCAGGGACAATTATGACACTACAATCACCAGGTTCAGAAACCATTATTGCCCAACAATCACCAGGCTCAGGAACAATTATTATCCTACAATTACCTGGTTCAGGAACAGTTATTACTCTACAATCACCATGTTCAGCATCAGTTATTACCCTACAATCACCAGGTTCAGGAACAGTTATTACCCTACAATGACCAGGTTCAGGAACTGTTATTACCCTACAACCACCAGGTTCAGGAACAGTTATTACCCGACAATCAAAAGGGTACAGCATCAGTTATTACCGTACAATCATCAGGTTCAGGAACAGTTATTACCCCAGAATTACCAGTTTCAGGAACAGCTATTACCCTACAATCACCAGGCTCAGGAACAATTATTATCCTACAATTACCTGGTTCAGGAACAGTTATTACCCTACCATCACCAGGTTCAGGAACAATAATTACCATACAATGACCAGGTTCAGGAACGGTTATTACCCTACAATCACCACGGATAGGGACAGTTATTACCCTACAATCTCCAGGTTCAGGTATAGTTATTACGATACAATCATCAAGTTCAGGAACTGTTATTACCCTACAACCCCCAGGTTCAGGAACAGTTATTACCCTACAATCACCAGGTTCAGGAACATTTGATACCCTACAATCACCAGGTTCAGGAACAGTTATTACCCTACAGTCACCAGGTTCAGGAACAGTTATTACCCTACAATGACCATGTTCAGGAACTGTTATTACCCTACAACCCCAGGTTCAGGAACAGTTATTACCCTAAAATCACGATGTTCAGCATCAGTTATTACCCTACAATCACCAGGTTCAGGGACAGTTGTTACCCTTCAATTAACAGGTTCAGGATCATTTATTACCCTACAATCACCAGGTTCAGGAATAATTATGATCCTACAATTACCAGGTTCAGGTACAGTTATTACCCTACAATGATCAGGTTCAGGAACAGTTATTACCCTACAACCACCAGGTTCAGGAACAGTTATTACCCGACAATCACCAGGTTCAGCATCAGTTATTACCCTGCAATCACCAGGCTCAGGAACAATTATTATCCTACAATTACCTGGTTCAGGAACAGTTATTACCCTACAATCACCATGTTCATCATCAGTTATTACCCTACAATCACCAGGTTCAGGAACAGTTATTACCCTACAATCGACAGGTTCAGGGACAGTTATTACCCTAGAATCACCAGGTTCAGAAACCGTTATTGCCCTACAATCACCAGGTTCAGGAACAGTTATTACCCTAGAATCACCAGGTTCAGGAACAGTTATTACCCTACAATCACCAGGTTCAGGAACAGTTATTACCCTACAAACACCAGGTTCAGCATCAGTTATTACCCTACAATCACCAGGTTCAGGGACAGTTGTTACCCTTCAATTAACAGGTTCAGGAACAGTTATTACTCCAGAATTACCAGTTTCAGGAACAGTTTTTACCCCATAATCAACAGTTTCAGTAACAGTTATTCCCCTACAATCACCAGTTTCAGGAACAGTTATTACCCTACAATCATCAGGTTCAGGAACAATTATTATCCTACAATTACCAGGTTCAGGAACAGTTATTACCATACCCTCACAAGGTTCAGGGACAGTTGTTACCCTTCAATTAACAGGTTCAGGAACAGTTATTACTCCAGAATTACCAGTTTCAGGAACAGTTTTTACCCCATAATCAACAGTTTCAGTAACAGTTATTCCCCTACAATCACCAGTTTCAGGAACAGTTATTACCCTACAATCATCAGGTTCAGGAACAATTATTATCCTACAATTACCAGGTTCAGGAACAGTTATTACCATACCCTCACAAGGTTCAGGGACAGTTGTTACCCTTCAATTAACAGGTTCAGGAACAGTTATTACACCAGAATTACCAGTTTCAGGAAGAGTTATTATCCTACTATCACCAGGTTCAGGAACACATGATACCGCATAATTAGCACGTTCAGGAACAGTTATTACCCCAGAATCACCAGGTTCAGGAACTGTTATTACCCCATGATCACCAGGTTCAGGTACAGTTGTTACAATGCAATCACCTGGTTGAGGAACAGCTATAAACCTACAATCACCAGGTTTCAGGAACAGTTATTATTCTACAATCACCAGTTTCAGGAACAGATACTACCCTTCAATCACCAGGTTCAGGAACATTTATTATCCTACAATTACCAGGTTCAGGAACAGTTATTACCCTACAATCACAAGGTTCAGGAACAGTTGTTACTCTACAATCACCTGTTCAGGTACAGTTGTTAAACTACAATCACCAGTTTCAGGGACAATTATTATCCTACAATTTCCAGGTTCAGGAACAGTTATTACCCCACAATCACCAGGTTCAGGGACAGTTGTTACCCTTCAATTAACAGGTTCAGGAACAGTTATTACACCAGAATTACCAGTTTCAGGAACAGTTATTACCCTACAATCACCAGTTTCAGGAACAGTTATTAACCTACAATCGACAGGTTCACGAACAGTTATGACACTACAATCACCAGGTTCAGAAACAGTTATTGCCCTACAATCACCAGGTTCAGGTACAGTTATTACCCCAGAATTACCAGTTTCAGGAACCGCTATTAACCTACAATCACCAGGCTCAGGAACAATTATTATCCTACAATTACCTGGTTCAGGAACAGTTATTACCCTACAATCACCATGTTCAGCATCAGTTATTACCCTACAATCACCAGGTTCAGGAACAGTTATTACCCTACAATCGACAGGTTCAGGGACAATTATGACACTACAATCACCAGGTTCAGAAACCATTATTGCCCAACAATCACCAGGCTCAGGAACAATTATTATCCTACAATTACCTGGTTCAGGAACAGTTATTACTCTACAATCACCATGTTCAGCATCAGTTATTACCCTACAATCACCAGGTTCAGGAACAGTTATTACCCTACAATGACCAGGTTCAGGAACTGTTATTACCCTACAACCACCAGGTTCAGGAACAGTTATTACCCGACAATCAAAAGGGTACAGCATCAGTTATTACCGTACAATCATCAGGTTCAGGAACAGTTATTACCCCAGAATTACCAGTTTCAGGAACAGCTATTACCCTACAATCACCAGGCTCAGGAACAATTATTATCCTACAATTACCTGGTTCAGGAACAGTTATTACCCTACCATCACCAGGTTCAGGAACAATAATTACCATACAATGACCAGGTTCAGGAACGGTTATTACCCTACAATCACCACGGATAGGGACAGTTATTACCCTACAATCTCCAGGTTCAGGTATAGTTATTACGATACAATCATCAAGTTCAGGAACTGTTATTACCCTACAACCCCCAGGTTCAGGAACAGTTATTACCCTACAATCACCAGGTTCAGGAACATTTGATACCCTACAATCACCAGGTTCAGGAACAGTTATTACCCTACAGTCACCAGGTTCAGGAACAGTTATTACCCTACAATGACCATGTTCAGGAACTGTTATTACCCTACAACCCCAGGTTCAGGAACAGTTATTACCCTAAAATCACGATGTTCAGCATCAGTTATTACCCTACAATCACCAGGTTCAGGGACAGTTGTTACCCTTCAATTAACAGGTTCAGGATCATTTATTACCCTACAATCACCAGGTTCAGGAATAATTATGATCCTACAATTACCAGGTTCAGGTACAGTTATTACCCTACAATGATCAGGTTCAGGAACAGTTATTACCCTACAACCACCAGGTTCAGGAACAGTTATTACCCGACAATCACCAGGTTCAGCATCAGTTATTACCCTGCAATCACCAGGCTCAGGAACAATTATTATCCTACAATTACCTGGTTCAGGAACAGTTATTACCCTACAATCACCATGTTCATCATCAGTTATTACCCTACAATCACCAGGTTCAGGAACAGTTATTACCCTACAATCGACAGGTTCAGGGACAGTTATTACCCTAGAATCACCAGGTTCAGAAACCGTTATTGCCCTACAATCACCAGGTTCAGGAACAGTTATTACCCTAGAATCACCAGGTTCAGGAACAGTTATTACCCTACAATCACCAGGTTCAGGAACAGTTATTACCCTACAAACACCAGGTTCAGCATCAGTTATTACCCTACAATCACCAGGTTCAGGGACAGTTGTTACCCTTCAATTAACAGGTTCAGGAACAGTTATTACTCCAGAATTACCAGTTTCAGGAACAGTTTTTACCCCATAATCAACAGTTTCAGTAACAGTTATTCCCCTACAATCACCAGTTTCAGGAACAGTTATTACCCTACAATCATCAGGTTCAGGAACAATTATTATCCTACAATTACCAGGTTCAGGAACAGTTATTACCATACCCTCACAAGGTTCAGGGACAGTTGTTACCCTTCAATTAACAGGTTCAGGAACAGTTATTACACCAGAATTACCAGTTTCAGGAAGAGTTATTATCCTACTATCACCAGGTTCAGGAACACATGATACCGCATAATTAGCACGTTCAGGAACAGTTATTACCCCAGAATCACCAGGTTCAGGAACTGTTATTACCCCATGATCACCAGGTTCAGGTACAGTTGTTACAATGCAATCACCTGGTTGAGGAACAGCTATAAACCTACAATCACCAGGTTTCAGGAACAGTTATTATTCTACAATCACCAGTTTCAGGAACAGTTACTACCCTTCAATCACCAGGTTCAGGAACATTTATTATCCTACAATTACCAGGTTCAGGAACAGTTATTACCCTACAATCACAAGGTTCAGGAACAGTTGTTACTCTACAATCACCTGTTCAGGTACAGTTGTTAAACTACAATCACCAGTTTCAGGGACAATTATTATCCTACAATTTCCAGGTTCAGGAACAGTTATTACCCCACAATCACCAGGTTCAGGGACAGTTGTTACCCTTCAATTAACAGGTTCAGGAACAGTTATTACACCAGAATTACCAGTTTCAGGAACAGTTATTACCCTACAATCACCAGTTTCAGGAACAGTTATTAACCTACAATCGACAGGTTCACGAACAGTTATGACACTACAATCACCAGGTTCAGAAACAGTTATTGCCCTACAATCACCAGGTTCAGGTACAGTTATTACCCCAGAATTACCAGTTTCAGGAACCGCTATTACCCTACAATCACCAGGCTCATGAACAATTATTATCCTACAATTACCTGGTTCAGGAACAGTTATTACCCTACAATCACCATGTTCAGCATCAGTTATTACCCTACAATCACCAGGTTCAGGAACAGTTATTACCCTACAATCGACAGGTTCAGGGACAATTATGACACTACAATCACCAGGTTCAGAAACCATTATTGCCCAACAATCACCAGGCTCAGGAACAATTATTATCCTACAATTACCTGGTTCAGGAACAGTTATTACTCTACAATCACCATGTTCAGCATCAGTTATTACCCGACAATCAAAAGGGTACAGCATCAGTTATTACCGTACAATCATCAGGTTCAGGAACAGTTATTACCCCAGAATTACCAGTTTCAGGAACAGCTATTACCCTACAATCACCAGGCTCAGGAACAATTATTATCCTACAATTACCTGGTTCAGGAACAGTTATTACCCTACCATCACCAGGTTCAGGAACAATAATTACCATACAATGACCAGGTTCAGGAACGGTTATTACCCTACAATCACCACGGATAGGGACAGTTATTACCCTACAATCTCCAGGTTCAGGTATAGTTATTACGATACAATCATCAAGTTCAGGAACTGTTATTACCCTACAACCCCCAGCTTCAGGAACAGTTATTACCCTACAATCACCTGGTTCAGGAACATTTGATACCCTACAATCACCAGGTTCAGGAACAGTTATTACCCTACAGTCACCTGGTTCAGGAACAGTTATTACCCTACAATGACCATGTTCAGGAACTGTTATTACCCTACAACCCCCAGGTTCAGGAACAGTTATTACCCTAAAATCACGATGTTCAGCATCAGTTATTACCCTACAATCACCAGGTTCAGGGACAGTTGTTACCCTTCAATTAACAGATTCAGGATCATTTATTACCCTACAATCACCATGTTCAGGAATAATTATGATCCTACAATTACCAGGTTCAGGTACAGTTATTACCCTACAATGATCAGGTTCAGGAACAGTTATTACCCTACAACCACCAGGTTCAGGAACAGTTATTACCCGACATTCACCAGGTTCAGCATCAGTTATTACCCTACAATCACCAGGCTCAGGAACAATTATTATCCTACAATTACCTGGTTCAGGAACAGTTATTACCCTACAATCACCATGTTCATCATCAGTTATTACCCTACAATCACCAGGTTCAGGAACAGTTATTACCCTACAATCGACAGGTTCAGGGACAGTTATTACCCTAGAATCACCAGGTTCAGAAACCGTTATTGCCCTACAATCACCAGGTTCAGGAACAGTTATTACCCTTGAATCACCAGGTTCAGGAACAGTTATTACCCTACAATCACCAGGTTCAGGAACAGTTATTACCCTACAATCACCAGGTTCAGCATCAGTTATTACCCTACAATCACCAGGTTCAGGGACAGTTGTTACCCTTCAATTAACAGGTTCAGGAACAGTTATTACCCCAGAATTACCAGTTTCAGGAACAGTTTTTACCCCATAATCAACAGTTTCAGTAACAGTTATTACCCTACAATCACCAGTTTCAGGAACAGTTATTACCCTACAATCATCAGGTTCAGGAACAATTATTATCCTACAATTACCAGGTTCAGGAACAGTTATTACCATACCCTCACAAGGTTCAGGGACAGTTGTTACCCTTCAATTAACAGGTTCAGGAACAGTTATTACACCAGAATTACCAGTTTCTGGAAGAGTTATTACCCTACTATCACCAGGTTCAGGAACACATGATACCGCATAATTAGCACGTTCAGGAACAGTTATTACCCCAGAATCACCAGGTTCAGGAACTGTTATTACCCCACGATCACCAGGTTCAGGAACAGTTGTTACACTGCAATCACCTGGTTGAGGAACAGCTATAAACCTACAATCACCAGGTTTCAGGAACAGTTATTATTCTACAATCACCAGTTTCAGGAACAGTTACTACCCTTCAATCACCAGGTTCAGGAACATTTATTATCCTACAATTACCAGGTTCAGGAACAGTTATTACCCTACAATCACAAGGTTCAGGAAAAGTTGTTACTCTACAATCACCTGTTCAGGTACAGTTGTTAAACTACAATCACCAGTTTCAGGAACAATTATTATCCTACAATTTCCAGGTTCAGGAACAGTTATTACCCCACAATCACCAGGTTCAGGGACAGTTGTTACCCTTCAATTAACAGGTTCAGGAACAGTTATTACCCCAGAATTACCAGTTTCAGGAACAGTTATTACCCTACAATCACCAGTTTCAGGAACAGTTATTACCCTACAATCACCATGTTCAGCATCAGTTATTACCCTACAATCACCAGGTTCAGGAACAGTTATTACCCTACAATCGACAGGTTCAGGGACAATTATGACACTACAATCACCAGGTTCAGAAACCGTCATTGCCCTACAATCACCAGGTCCAGGAACAGTTATTACACTAGAATCACCAGGTTCAGGAACAGTTATTACCCTACAATCACCAGGTTCAGGTACAGTTATAACCCTACAAACACCAGGTTCAGCATCAGTTATTACCCTGCAATCACCAGGTTCAGGGACAGTTGTTACCCTTCAATTAACAGGTTCAGGAACAGTTATTACCCCAGAATTACCAGTTTCAGGAACAGTTATTACCATACTATCACAAGGTTCAGGAACACATGATTCCGCATAATTAGCACGTTCAGGAACAGTTTTTACCCCATAATCAACAGTTTCAGTAACAGTTATTACCCTACAATCACCAGTTTCAGGAACAGTTATTACCCTGCAATCATCAGGTTCAGGAACAATTATTATCCTACAATTACCAGGTTCAGGAACAGTTATTACCATACTATCACAAGGTTCAGGGACAGTTGTTACCCTTCAATTAACAGGTTCAGGAACAGTTATTACACCAGAATTACCAGTTTCAGGAAGAGTTATTACCCTACTATCACCAGGTTCAGGAACACATGATACCGCATAATTAGCACGTTCAGGAACAGTTATTACCCCAGAATCACCAGGTTCTGAACTGTTATTACCCCACGATCACCAGGTTCAGGAACAGTTGTTACACTGCAATCACCTGGTTGAGGAACAGTTATTACCCTACAATCACCAGTTTCAGGAACAGTTGTTAACCTACAATCGACAGGTCCACGAACAGTTCTGACACTACAATCACCAGGTTCAGAAACAGTTATTGCCCTACAATCACCAGGTTCAGGTACAGTTATTACCCCAGAATTACCAGTTTCAGGAACCGCTATTACCCTACAATCACCAGGCTCAGGAACAATTATTATCCTACAATTACCTGGTTCAGGAACAGTTATTACCCTACAATCACCATGTTCAGCATCAGTTATTAGCCTACAATCACCAGGTTCAGGAACAGTTATTACCCTACAATCGACAGGTTCAGGGACAATTATGACACTACAATCACCAGGTTCAGAAACCGTTATTGCCCTACAATCACCAGGTCCAGGAACAGTTATTACCCTAGAATCACCAGGTTCAGGAACAGTTATTACCCTACAATCACCAGGTTCAGGTACAGTTATTACCCTACAAACACCAGGTTCAGCATCAGTTATTACCCTGCAATCACCAGGTTCAGGGACAGTTGTTACCCTTCAATTAACAGGTTCAGGAACAGTTATTACCCCAGAATTACCAGTTTCAGGAACAGTTTTTACCCCATAATCAACAGTTTCTGTAACAGTTATTACCCTACAATCACCAGTTTCAGGAACAGTTATTACCCTGCAATCATCAGGTTCAGGAACAATTATTATCCTACAATTACCAGGTTCAGGAACAGTTATTACCATACTATCACCAGGTTCAGGGACAGTTGTTACCCTTCAATTAACAGGTTCAGGAACAGTTATTACACCTGAATTACCAGTTTCGGGAAGAGTTATTACCCTACTATCACCAGGTTCAGGAACACATGATACCGCATAATTAGCACGTTCAGGAACAGTTATTACCCCAGAATCACCAGGTTCAGGAACTGTTATTACCCCACGATCACCAGGTTCAGGAACAGTTGTTACACTGCAATCACCTGGTTGAGGAACAGCTATAAACCTACAATCACCAGGTTTCAGGAACAGTTATTATTCTACAATCACCAGTTTCAGGAACAGTTACTACCCTTCAATCACCAGGTTCAGGAACATTTATTATCCTACAATTACCAGGTTCAGGAACAGTTATTACCCTACAATCACAAGGTTCAGGAACAGTTGTTACTCTACAATCACCTGTTCAGGTACAGTTGTTAAACTACAATCACCAGTTTCAGGAACAATTATTATCCTACAATTTCCAGGTTCAGGAACAGTTCTTACCCTACAATCACCATGTTCAGGAACAATTATTATCCTACAATTTCCAGGTTCAGCATCAGTTATTATCCTACAATCACCAGGTTCAGGGACAGTTGTTACCCTTCAATTAACAGTTTCAGGAACAGTTATTACCCCAGAATTACCAGTTTCAGGAACAGTTATTACCCTACAATCACAAGTTTCAGGAACAGATTTTAACCTACAATCGACAGGTTCATGAACAGTTATGACACTACAATCACCAGGTTCAGAAACAGTTATTGCCCTGCAATCACCAGGTTCAGGAACAGTTATTACCCTACATCCACCAGGTTCAGGAACAGTTATTATCTTACAATGACCAGTTTCAGGAACAGTTATTACCCTATAATGACCAGTTTCAGGAACATTTATTACCCTACATCCACCAGGTTCAGGAACAGTTATTACCTTACAATGACCGGGTTCATGAAAAGTTATAACCCAACAATCACCAGTTTCAGGAACAGTTATTACCCTACAATCACCAGGTTCAGGTACAATTATTACCGTACAATTACTAGGTTCAGGAACAGTTATTACCCTACTATCACCATGTTCAGGAACAGGTATTACCCCACGATCACCAGGTTCAGGAACAGTTGTTACACAGCAATCACCAGGTTCAGAAACAGTTATTACCCTACAATCACCAGGTTCAGGAACAGTTATTACCCTACAATGACCAGTTTCAGGAACAGTTATTACCCTGCAATCATCAGGTTCAGGAACAATTATTATCCTACAATTACCAGGTTCAGGAACAGTTATTACCATACTATCACAAGGTTCAGGGACAGTTGTTACCCTTCAATTAACAGGTTCAGGAACAGTTATTACACCAGAATTACCAGTTTCAGGAAGAGTTATTACCCTACTATCACCAGGTTCAGGAACACATGATACCGCATAATTAGCACGTTCAGGAACAGTTATTACCCCAGAATCACCAGGTTCTGAACTGTTATTACCCCACGATCACCAGGTTCAGGAACAGTTGTTACACTGCAATCACCTGGTTGAGGAACAGTTATTACCCTACAATCACCAGTTTCAGGAACAGTTATTAACCTACAATCGACAGGTCCACGAACAGTTATGACACTACAATCACCAGGTTCAGAAACAGTTATTGCCCTACAATCACCAGGTTCAGGTACAGTTATTACCCCAGAATTACCAGTTTCAGGAACCGCTATTACCCTACAATCACCAGGCTCAGGAACAATTATTAACCTACAATTACCTGGTTCAGGAACAGTTATTACCCTACAATCACCATGTTCAGCATCAGTTATTACCCTACAATCACCAGGTTCAGGAACAGTTATTACCCTACAATCGACAGGTTCAGGGACAATTATGACACTACAATCACCAGGTTCAGAAACCGTTATTGCCCTACAATCACCAGGTCCAGGAACAGTTATTACCCTAGAATCACCAGGTTCAGGAACAGTTATTACCCTACAATCACCAGGTTCAGGTACAGTTATTACCCTACAAACACCAGGTTCAGCATCAGTTATTACCCTGCAATCACCAGGTTCAGGGACAGTTGTTACCCATCAATTAACAGGTTCAGGAACAGTTATTACCCCAGAATTACCAGTTTCAGGAACAGTTTTTACCCCATAATCAACAGTTTCAGTAACAGTTATTACCCTACAATCACCAGTTTCAGGAACAGTTATTACCCTGCAATCATCAGGTTCAGGAACAATTATTATCCTACAATTACCAGGTTCAGGAACAGTTATTACCATACTATCACAAGGTTCAGGGACAGTTGTTACCCTTCAATTAACAGGTTCAGGAACAGTTATTACACCTGAATTATCAGTTTCGGGAAGAGTTATTACCCTACTATCACCAGGTTCAGGAACACATGATACCGCATAATTAGCACGTTCAGGAATAGTTATTACCCCAGAATCACCAGGTTCAGGAACAGTTGTTACACTGCAATCACCTGGTTGAGGAACAGCTATAAACCTACAATCACCAGGTTTCAGGAACAGTTATTATTCTACAATCACCAGTTTCAGGAACAGTTACTACCCTTCAATCACCAGGTTCAGGAACATTTATTATCCTACAATTACCAGGTTCAGGAACAGTTATTACCCTACAATCACAAGGTTCAGGAACAGTTGTTACTCTACAATCACCTGTTCAGGTACAGTTGTTAAACTACAATCACCAGTTTCAGGAACAATTATTATCCTACAATTTCCAGGTTCAGGAACAGTTCTTACCCTACAATCACCAGGTTCAGGAACAATTATTATCCTACAATCACCATGTTCAGGAACAATTATTATCCTACAATTTCCAGGTTCAGCATCAGTTATTATCCTACAATCACCAGGTTCAGGGACAGTTGTTACCCTTCAATTAACAGTTTCAGGAACAGTTATTACCCCAGAATTACCAGTTTCAGGAACAGTTATTACCCTACAATCACAAGTTTCAGGAACAGTTATTAACCTACAATCGACAGGTTCATGAACAGTTATGACACTACAATCACCAGGTTCAGAAACAGTTATTGCCCTACAATCACCAGGTTCAGGAACAGTTATTACCCTACATCCACCAGGTTCAGGAACAGTTATTATCTTACAATGACCAGTTTCAGGAACAGTTATTACCCTATAATGACCAGTTTCAGGAACATTTATTACCCTACATCCACCAGGTTCAGGAACAGTTATTACCTTACAATGACCGGGTTCATGAAAAGTTATAACCCAACAATCACCAGTTTCAGGAACAGTTATTACCCTACAATCACCAGGTTCAGGTACAATTATTACCGTACAATTACTAGGTTCAGGAACAGTTATTACCCTACTATCACCATGTTCAGGAACAGGTATTACCCCACGATCACCAGGTTCAGGAACAGTTGTTACACAGCAATCACCAGGTTCAGAAACAGTTATTACCCTACAATCACCAGGTTCAGGAACAGTTATTACCCTACAATGACCAGTTTCAGGAACAGTTATTACCCTGCAATCATCAGGTTCAGGAACAATTATTATCCTACAATTACCAGGTTCAGGAACAGTTATTACCATACTATCACAAGGTTCAGGGACAGTTGTTACCCTTCAATTAACAGGTTCAGGAACAGTTATTACACCAGAATTACCAGTTTCAGGAAGAGTTATTACCCTACTATCACCAGGTTCAGGAACACATGATACCGCATAATTAGCACGTTCAGGAACAGTTATTACCCCAGAATCACCAGGTTCTGAACTGTTATTACCCCACGATCACCAGGTTCAGGAACAGTTGTTACACTGCAATCACCTGGTTGAGGAACAGTTATTACCCTACAATCACCAGTTTCAGGAACAGTTATTAACCTACAATCGACAGGTCCACGAACAGTTATGACACTACAATCACCAGGTTCAGAAACAGTTATTGCCCTACAATCACCAGGTTCAGGTACAGTTATTACCCCAGAATTACCAGTTTCAGGAACCGCTATTACCCTACAATCACCAGGCTCAGGAACAATTATTAACCTACAATTACCTGGTTCAGGAACAGTTATTACCCTACAATCACCATGTTCAGCATCAGTTATTACCCTACAATCACCAGGTTCAGGAACAGTTATTACCCTACAATCGACAGGTTCAGGGACAATTATGACACTACAATCACCAGGTTCAGAAACCGTTATTGCCCTACAATCACCAGGTCCAGGAACAGTTATTACCCTAGAATCACCAGGTTCAGGAACAGTTATTACCCTACAATCACCAGGTTCAGGTACAGTTATTACCCTACAAACACCAGGTTCAGCATCAGTTATTACCCTGCAATCACCAGGTTCAGGGACAGTTGTTACCCATCAATTAACAGGTTCAGGAACAGTTATTACCCCAGAATTACCAGTTTCAGGAACAGTTTTTACCCCATAATCAACAGTTTCAGTAACAGTTATTACCCTACAATCACCAGTTTCAGGAACAGTTATTACCCTGCAATCATCAGGTTCAGGAACAATTATTATCCTACAATTACCAGGTTCAGGAACAGTTATTACCATACTATCACAAGGTTCAGGGACAGTTGTTACCCTTCAATTAACAGGTTCAGGAACAGTTATTACACCTGAATTACCAGTTTCGGGAAGAGTTATTACCCTACTATCACCAGGTTCAGGAACACATGATACCGCATAATTAGCACGTTCAGGAACAGTTATTACCCCAGAATCACCAGGTTCAGGAACAGTTGTTACACTGCAATCACCTGGTTGAGGAACAGCTATAAACCTACAATCACCAGGTTTCAGGAACAGTTATTATTCTACAATCACCAGTTTCAGGAACAGTTACTACCCTTCAATCACCAGGTTCAGGAACATTTATTATCCTACAATTACCAGGTTCAGGAACAGTTATTACCCTACAATCACAAGGTTCAGGAACAGTTGTTACTCTACAATCACCTGTTCAGGTACAGTTGTTAAACTACAATCACCAGTTTCAGGAACAATTATTATCCTACAATTTCCAGGTTCAGGAACAGTTCTTACCCTACAATCACCAGGTTCAGGAACAATTATTATCCTACAATCACCATGTTCAGGAACAATTATTATCCTACAATTTCCAGGTTCAGCATCAGTTATTATCCTACAATCACCAGGTTCAGGGACAGTTGTTACCCTTCAATTAACAGTTTCAGGAACAGTTATTACCCCAGAATTACCAGTTTCAGGAACAGTTATTACCCTACAATCACAAGTTTCAGGAACAGTTATTAACCTACAATCGACAGGTTCATGAACAGTTATGACACTACAATCACCAGGTTCAGAAACAGTTATTGCCCTACAATCACCAGGTTCAGGAACAGTTATTACCCTACATCCACCAGGTTCAGGAACAGTTATTATCTTACAATGACCAGTTTCAGGAACAGTTATTACCCTATAATGACCAGTTTCAGGAACATTTATTACCCTACATCCACCAGGTTCAGGAACAGTTATTACCTTACAATGACCGGGTTCATGAAAAGTTATAACCCAACAATCACCAGTTTCAGGAACAGTTATTACCCTACAATCACCAGGTTCAGGTACAATTATTACCGTACAATTACTAGGTTCAGGAACAGTTATTACCCTACTATCACCATGTTCAGGAACAGGTATTACCCCACGATCACCAGGTTCAGGAACAGTTGTTACACAGCAATCACCAGGTTCAGAAACAGTTATTACCCTACAATCACCAGGTTCAGGAACAGTTATTACCCTACAATGACCAGTTTCAGGAACAGTTATTACCCTGCAATCATCAGGTTCAGGAACAATTATTATCCTACAATTACCAGGTTCAGGAACAGTTATTACCATACTATCACAAGGTTCAGGGACAGTTGTTACCCTTCAATTAACAGGTTCAGGAACAGTTATTACACCAGAATTACCAGTTTCAGGAAGAGTTATTACCCTACTATCACCAGGTTCAGGAACACATGATACCGCATAATTAGCACGTTCAGGAACAGTTATTACCCCAGAATCACCAGGTTCTGAACTGTTATTACCCCACGATCACCAGGTTCAGGAACAGTTGTTACACTGCAATCACCTGGTTGAGGAACAGTTATTACCCTACAATCACCAGTTTCAGGAACAGTTATTAACCTACAATCGACAGGTCCACGAACAGTTATGACACTACAATCACCAGGTTCAGAAACAGTTATTGCCCTACAATCACCAGGTTCAGGTACAGTTATTACCCCAGAATTACCAGTTTCAGGAACTGCTATTACCCTACAATCACCAGGCTCAGGAAAAATTATTATCCTACAATTACCTGGTTCAGGAACAGTTATTACCCTACAATCACCATGTTCAGCATCAGTTATTACCCTACAATCACCAGGTTCAGGAACAGTTATTACCCTACAATCGACAGGTTCAGGGACAATTATGACACTACAATCACCAGGTTCAGAAACCGTTATTGCCCTACAATCACCAGGTCCAGGAACAGTTATTACCCTAGAATCACCAGGTTCAGGAACAGTTATTACCCTACAATCACCAGGTTCAGGTACAGTTATTACCCTACAAACACCAGGTTCAGCATCAGTTATTACCCTGCAATCACCAGGTTCAGGGACAGTTGTTACCCTTCAATTAACAGGTTCAGGAACAGTTATTACCCCAGAATTACCAGTTTCAGGAACAGTTTTTACCCCATAATCAACAGTTTCAGTAACAGGTATTACCCTACAATCACCAGTTTCAGGAACAGTTATTACCCTGCAATCATCAGGTTCAGGAACAATTAT
This sequence comes from Hypanus sabinus, assembly GCF_030144855.1. Lineage (NCBI taxonomy): Eukaryota > Metazoa > Chordata > Chondrichthyes > Myliobatiformes > Dasyatidae > Hypanus > Hypanus sabinus. The sequence continues at coordinate 87,419,071 of NC_082709.1, read as the reverse complement.
TATCCTACAATTACCAGGTTCAGGAACAGTTATTACCATACTATCACAAGGTTCAGGGACAGTTGTTACCCTTCAATTAACAGGTTCAGGAACAGTTATTACACCTGAATTACCAGTTTCGGGAAGAGATATTACCCTACTATCAACAGGTTCAGGAACACATGATACCGCATAATTAGCACGTTCAGGAACAGTTATTACCCCAGAATCACCAGGTTCAGGAACCGTTGTTACACTGCAATCACCTGGTTGAGGAACAGCTATAAACCTACAATCACCAGGTTTCAGGAACAGTTATTATTCTACAATCACCAGTTTCAGGAACAGTTACTACCCTTCAATCACCAGGTTCAGGAACATTTATTATCCTACAATTACCAGGTTCAGGAACAGTTATTACCCTACAATCACAAGGTTCAGGAACAGTTGTTACTCTACAATCACCTGTTCAGGTACAGTTGTTAAACTACAATCACCAGTTTCAGGAACAATTATTATCCTACAATTTCCAGGTTCAGGAACAGTTCTTACCCTACAATCACCAGGTTCAGGAACAATTATTATCCTACAATCACCATGTTCAGGAACAATTATTATCCTACAATTTCCAGGTTCAGCATCAGTTATTATCCTACAATCACCAGGTTCAGGGACAGTTGTTACCCTTCAATTAACAGTTTCAGGAACAGTTATTACCCCAGAATTACCAGTTTCAGGAACAGTTATTACCCTACAATCACAAGTTTCAGGAACAGTTATTAACCTACAATCGACAGGTTCATGAACAGTTATGACACTACAATCACCAGGTTCAGAAACAGTTATTACCTTACAATGACCAGGTTCAGAAACAGTTATTACCCTACATCCACCAGGTTCAGGAACAGTTATTATCTTACAATGACCAGTTTCAGGAACAGTTATTACCCTATAATGACCAGTTTCAGGAACATTTATTACCCTACATCCACCAGGTTCATGAACAGTTATTACCTTACAATGACCAGGTTCATGAAAAGTTATAACCCAACAATCACAAGTTTCAGGAACAGTTATTAACCTACAATCGACAGGTTCATGAACAGTTATGACACTACAATCACCAGGTTCAGAAACAGTTATTACCTTACAATGACCAGGTTCAGAAACAGTTATTACCCTACATCCACCAGGTTCAGGACCAGTTATTATCTTACAATGACCAGTTTCAGGAACAGTTATTACCCTATAATGACCAGTTTCAGGAACATTTATTACCCTACATCCACCAGGTTCATGAACAGTTATTACCTTACAATGACCAGGTTCATGGAAAGTTATAACCCAACAATCACCAGTTTCAGGAACAGTTATTACCCTACAATCACCAGGTTCAGGTACAATTATTACCGTACAATTACTAGGTTCAGGAACAGTTATTACCCTACTATCACCATGTTCAGGAACAGGTATTACCCCACGATCACCAGGTTCAGGAACAGTTGTTACACTGCAATCACCTGGTTGAGGAACAGCTATAACCCTACAATCAACAGGTTCAGGAACAGTGATTATTATACAATCACCAGTTTCAGGAACAGTTATTACCCTTCAATCACCAGGTTCAGGAACTTTTATTATCTTACAATCACCAGGTTCAGGGACAGTTGTTACCCTTCAATTAACAGGTTCAGGAACAGTTATTACACAAGAATTACCAGTTTCAGGAAGATTTATTACACAACTATCACCAGGTTCAGGAACACATGATACCGCATAATTAGCACGTTCAGGAACAGTTATTACCCCAGAATCATCAGGTTCAGGTACAGTTATTACGATACAGTCACCAAGGTCAGGAACAGTTATTACCCTACAATCACAAGGTTCAGGAACAGTTATTACCCAACAATCACCAGTTTCATGAACTGTAATTACCCTACAATTACCACGTTCAGGAACACTTATTACCCTAAAACCACCAGGATCAGGATAAGTTATTACCCTACCATCACCAGGTTCAGGAACAGTTGTTACCCTACAATTAACAGGTTCAGGAACAGTTATTACCCTACAATCACCAGGTTCAGGAACAGTTATTACCCTACAATCACCTGTTTCAGGAACAATTATTACCCTACAATCGACGGGTACAGGAACAGTTATGACACTACAATCACCAGGTTCAGTAACAGTTATTTCCCTACAATCACCAGGTTCAGGAACAGTTATTACCCTACAATCACCAGGTTCAGGAACAGTTATTACCCTACAATGACCAGTTTCAGGAAGAGTTATTACCCTTCAACCACCAGGTTCAGGAACAGTTATTACCTTACAATCACCAGGTTCAGGAAAAGTTATTACCCAACAATCACCAGTTTCAGGAACAGTTATTACACTACAATCACCAGGTTCAGGTACAATTATTACCGTACAATTACCAGGTTCAGGAACAGTTAACACTCTACTATCACCATGTTCAGGAACAGTTATTACCCCACGATCACCAGTTTCAGGAACAGTTATTACCCTACAATCACCAGGTGCAGGAATAATTGTTATCCTACTATTACCAGGTTCAGGAACAGTTATTACCCGACTATCACAAGGTTCAGGAACAGTTGTTACTCTACAATCACCAGTTCAGGTACAGTTGTTAACCTACAGTCACCAGGTTCAGGAAAAGTTGTTACCCTAGAATCACCAGGCGCAGGAACCTTTATTATGCTACAACGGCCAGGTTCAGGAACATTTATTATCCTACAATTACCAGGTTCTGGTACAGTTATTACCCTACAATCACCAGGTATAGGGATAGTTATTACCCTACAATCACCAGGTTCAGGAACAGTTATTACCCTACAATCACCAGGTTCAGGAAGTGTTATTAGCCGAGAACCGCTGGGTTCAAGAAAAGTTATTTCCCTACAATCACCAGGTTCGATACCAATTTTAACCCTACAATCACCAGGTTCAGGAACATTTGATACCCGACAATCACCAGGTTCAGGAAAAGTTATTACCCCACAGTCACCAGGTTCAGGAACAGTTATTACCCTACAATGACCAGGTTTAGGAACAGTTATTACCCTACAACCACCAGGTTCAGGAACAGTTATTACCCGACAATCACCAGGTTCAGCATCAGTTATTACCGTACAATCACCAGGTTCAGGAACAGTTATTACCCCAGAATTACCAGTTTCAGGAACAGCTATTACCCTACAATCACTAGGCTCAGGAACAATTATTATCCTACAATTACCAGGTTCAGGAACAGTTATTACCATACTATCACAAGGTTCAGGGACAGTTGTTACCCTTCAATTAACAGGTTCAGGAACAGTTATTACACCAGAATTACCAGTTTCAGGAAGAGTTATTACCCTACTATCACCAGGTTCAGGAACACATGATACCGCATAATTAGCACGTTCAGGAACAGTTATTACCCCAGAATCACCAGGTTCTGAACTGTTATTACCCCACGATCACCAGGTTCAGGAACACATGATACCGCATAATTAGCACGTTCAGGAACAGTTATTACCCCAGAATTACCAGTTTCAGGAACAGTTTTTACCCCATAATCAACAGTTTCAGTAACAGGTATTACCCTACAATCACCAGTTTCAGGAACAGTTATTACCCTGCAATCATCAGGTTCAGGAACAATTATTATCCTACAATTACCAGGTTCAGGAACAGTTATTACCATACTATCACAAGGTTCAGGGACAGTTGTTACCCTTCAATTAACAGGTTCAGGAACAGTTATTACACCTGAATTACCAGTTTCAGGAAGAGTTATTACCCTACTATCACCAGGTTCAGGAACACATGATACCGCATAATTAGCACGTTCAGGAACAGTTATTACCCCAGAATCACCAGGTTCAGGAACAGTTGTTACACTGCAATCACCTGGTTGAGGAACAGCTATAAACCTACAATCACCAGGTTTCAGGAACAGTTATTATTCTACAATCACCAGTTTCAGGAACAGTTACTACCCTTCAATCACCAGGTTCAGGAACATTTATTATCCTACAATTACCAGGTTCAGGAACAGTTATTACCCTACAATCACAAGGTTCAGGAACAGTTGTTACTCTACAATCACCTGTTCAGGTACAGTTGTTAAACTACAATCACCAGTTTCAGGAACAATTATTATCCTACAATTTCCAGGTTCAGGAACAGTTCTTACCCTACAATCACCAGGTTCAGGAACAATTATTATCCTACAATCACCATGTTCAGGAACAATTATTATCCTACAATTTCCAGGTTCAGCATCAGTTATTATCCTACAATCACCAGGTTCAGGGACAGTTGTTACCCTTCAATTAACAGTTTCAGGAACAGTTATTACCCCAGAATTACCAGTTTCAGGAACAGTTATTACCCTACAATCACAAGTTTCAGGAACAGTTATTAACCTACAATCGACAGGTTCATGAACAGTTATGACACTACAATCACCAGGTTCAGAAACAGTTATTACCTTACAATGACCAGGTTCAGAAACAGTTATTACCCTACATCCACCAGGTTCAGGAACAGTTATTATCTTACAATGACCAGTTTCAGGAACAGTTATTACCCTATAATGACCAGTTTCAGGAACATTTATTACCCTACATCCACCAGGTTCATGAACAGTTATTACCTTACAATGACCAGGTTCATGAAAAGTTATAACCCAACAATCACAAGTTTCAGGAACAGTTATTAACCTACAATCGACAGGTTCATGAACAGTTATGACACTACAATCACCAGGTTCAGAAACAGTTATTACCTTACAATGACCAGGTTCAGAAACAGTTATTACCCTACATCCACCAGGTTCAGGAACAGTTATTATCTTACAATGACCAGTTTCAGGAACAGTTATTACCCTATAATGACCAGTTTCAGGAACATTTATTACCCTACATCCACCAGGTTCATGAACAGTTATTACCTTACAATGACCAGGTTCATGAAAAGTTATAACCCAACAATCACCAGTTTCAGGAACAGTTATTACCCTACAATCACCAGGTTCAGGTACAATTATTACCGTACAATTACTAGGTTCAGGAACAGTTATTACCCTACTATCACCATGTTCAGGAACAGGTATTACCCCACGATCACCAGATTCAGGAACAGTTGTTACACTGCATTCACCAGGTTCAGGAACAGATATAACAGCACGATCACCATGTTCAGGAACAGTTGTTACACTGCAATCACCTGGTTGAGGAACAGCTATAACCCTACAATCAACAGGTTCAGGAACAGTGATTATTATACAATCACCAGTTTCAGGAACAGTTATTACCCTTCAATCACCAGGTTCAGGAACTTTTATTATCTTACAATCACCAGGTTCAGGGACAGTTGTTACCCTTCAATTAACAGGTTCAGGAACAGTTATTACACCAGAATTACCAGTTTCAGGAAGATTTATTACACAACTATCACCAGGTTCAGGAACACATGATACCGCATAATTAGCACGTTCAGGAACAGTTATTACCCCAGAATCATCAGGTTCAGGTACAGTTATTACGATACAGTCACCAAGGTCAGGAACAGTTATTACCCTACAATCACAAGGTTCAGGAACAGTTATTACCCAACAATCACCAGTTTCATGAACTGTAATTACCCTACAATTACCACGTTCAGGAACACTTATTACCCTAAAACCACCAGGATCAGGATAAGTTATTACCCTACCATCACCAGGTTCAGGAACAGTTGTTACCCTACAATTAACAGGTTCAGGAACAGTTATTACCCTACAATCACCAGGTTCAGGAACAGTTATTACCCTACAATCACCTGTTTCAGGAACAATTATTACCCTACAATCGACGGGTACAGGAACAGTTATGACACTACAATCACCAGGTTCAGTAACAGTTATTTCCCTACAATCACCAGGTTCAGGAACAGTTATTACCCTACAATCACCAGGTTCAGGAACAGTTATTACCCTACAATGACCAGTTTCAGGAAGAGTTATTACCCTTCAACCACCAGGTTCAGGAACAGTTATTACCTTACAATCACCAGGTTCAGGAAAAGTTAATACCCAACAATCACCAGTTTCAGGAACAGTTATTACACTACAATCACCAGGTTCAAGTACAATTATTACCGTACAATTACCAGGTTCAGGAACAGTTAACACTCTACTATCACCATGTTCAGGAACAGTTATTACCCCACGATCACCAGTTTCAGGAACAGTTATTACCCTACAATCACCAGGTGCAGGAATAATTGTTATCCTACTATTACCAGGTTCAGGAACAGTTATTACCCGACTATCACAAGGTTCAGGAACAGTTGTTACTCTACAATCACCAGTTCAGGTACAGTTGTTAACCTACAGTCACCAGGTTCAGGAAAAGTTGTTACCCTAGAATCACCAGGCGCAGGAACCTTTATTATGCTACAACGGCCAGGTTCAGGAACATTTATTATCCTACAATTACCAGGTTCTGGTACAGTTATTACCCTACAATCACCAGGTATAGGGATAGTTATTACCCTACAATCACCAGGTTCAGGAACAGTTATTACCCTACAATCACCAGGTTCAGGAAGTGTTATTAGCCGAGAACCGCTGGGTTCAAGAAAAGTTATTTCCCTACAATCACCAGGTTCGATACCAATTTTAACCCTACAATCACCAGGTTCAGGAACATTTGATACCCGACAATCACCAGGTTCAGGAAAAGTTATTACCCCACAGTCACCAGGTTCAGGAACAGTTATTACCCTACAATGATCAGGTTCAGGAACAGTTATTACCCTACAACCACCAGGTTCAGGAACAGTTATTACCCGACAATCACCAGGTTCAGCATCAGTTATTACCGTACAATCACCAGGTTCAGGAACAGTTATTACCCCAGAATTACCAGTTTCAGGAACAGCTATTACCCTACAATCACTAGGCTCAGGAACAATTATTATCCTACAATTACCTGGTTCAGGAACAGTTATTACCCTACCATCACCAGGTTCAGGAACAATAATTACCATACAATTAGCAGGTTCAGGAACAGTTATTACCCTACAATGACCAGTTTCATGAACAGTTATTACCCTACAATCACCTGGTGCAGGAACAATTATTATCCTACTATCACCATGTTCAGGAACAGTTATTACCCCACGATCACCAGGTTCAGGAAGAGATATAACAGCACGATCACCAGGTTCAGGAACAGTTGTTACACTGCAATCACCTGGTTGAGGAACAGGTATAACCCTACAATCACCAGGTTCAGGAACATTTATTATTATACAATCACCAATTTCAGGAACAGTTATTACACTTCAATCACCAGGTTCAGGAACATTTATTATCCTACAATTACCAGGTTCAGGAACAGTTATTACCCTACAATCTGCAGGTTCAGGTACATTTATTACGATACAATCATCAAGTTCAGGAACTGTTATTGCCCTACAATTACCACATTCAGTAACAGTTATTACCCTACAACCACCATGATCAGGAACAGTTATTACCCGACAATCACCAGGTTCAGGAACAGTTATTACCCTACAATCACCAGGTTCAGGAACAGTTATTACCCTACAATGACCAGTTTCAGGAAGAGTTATTACCCTTCAACCACCAGGTTCAGGAACAGTTATTACCTTACAATCACCAGGTTCAGGAAAAGTTATTACCCAACAATCACCAGTTTCAGGAACAGGTATTACACTACAATCACCAGGTTCAGGTACAATTATTACCGTACAATTACCAGGTTCAGGAACAGTTAACACTCTACTATCACCATGTTCAGGAACAGTTATTACCCCACGATCACCAGTTTCAGGAACAGTTATTACCCTACAATCACCAGGTGCAGGAATAATTGTTATCCTACTATTACCAGGTTCAGGAACAGTTATTACCCGACTATCACAAGGTTCAGGAACAGTTGTTACTCTACAATCACCAGTTCAGGTACAGTTGTTAACCTACAGTCACCAGGTTCAGGAAATGTTGTTACCCTAGAATCACCAGGCGCAGGAACCTTTATTATGCTACAACGGCCAGGTTCAGGAACATTTATTATCCTACAATTATCAGGTTCTGGTACAGTTATTACCCTACAATCACCAGGTATAGGGATAGTTATTACCCTACAATCACCAGGTTCAGGAACATTTGATACCCGACAATCACCAGGTTCAGGAAAAGTTATTACCCCACAGTCACCAGGTTCAGGAACAGTTATTACCCTACAATGATCAGGTTCAGGAACAGTTATTACCCTACAACCACCAGGTTCAGGAACAGTTATTACCCGACAATCACCAGGTTCAGCATCAGTTATTACCGTACAATCACCAGGTTCAGGAACAGTTATTACCCCAGAATTACCAGTTTCAGGAACAGCTATTACCCTACAATCACTAGGCTCAGGAACAATTATTATCCTACAATTACCTGGTTCAGGAACAGTTATTACCCTACCATCACCAGGTTCAGGAACAATAATTACCATACAATTAGCAGGTTCAGGAACAGTTATTACCCTACAATGACCAGTTTCATGAACAGTTATTACCCTACAATCACCTGGTGCAGGAACAATTATTATCCTACTATCACCATGTTCAGGAACAGTTATTACCCCACGATCACCAGGTTCAGGAAGAGATATAACAGCACGATCACCAGGTTCAGGAACAGTTGTTACACTGCAATCACCTGGTTGAGGAACAGGTATAACCCTACAATCACCAGGTTCAGGAACATTTATTATTATACAATCACCAATTTCAGGAACAGTTATTACACTTCAATCACCAGGTTCAGGAACATTTATTATCCTACAATTACCAGGTTCAGGAACAGTTATTACCCTACAATCTGCAGGTTCAGGTACATTTATTACGATACAATCATCAAGTTCAGGAACTGTTATTGCCCTACAATTACCACATTCAGTAACAGTTATTACCCTACAACCACCATGATCAGGAACAGTTATTACCCGACAATCACCAGGTTCAGGAACAGTTATTACCCTACAATCACCAGGTTCAGGAACAGTTATTACCCTACAATGACCAGTTTCAGGAAGAGTTATTACCCTTCAACCACCAGGTTCAGGAACAGTTATTACCTTACAATCACCAGGTTCAGGAAAAGTTATTACCCAACAATCACCAGTTTCAGGAACAGGTATTACACTACAATCACCAGGTTCAGGTACAATTATTACCGTACAATTACCAGGTTCAGGAACAGTTAACACTCTACTATCACCATGTTCAGGAACAGTTATTACCCCACGATCACCAGTTTCAGGAACAGTTATTACCCTACAATCACCAGGTGCAGGAATAATTGTTATCCTACTATTACCAGGTTCAGGAACAGTTATTACCCGACTATCACAAGGTTCAGGAACAGTTGTTACTCTACAATCACCAGTTCAGGTACAGTTGTTAACCTACAGTCACCAGGTTCAGGAAATGTTGTTACCCTAGAATCACCAGGCGCAGGAACCTTTATTATGCTACAACGGCCAGGTTCAGGAACATTTATTATCCTACAATTATCAGGTTCTGGTACAGTTATTACCCTACAATCACCAGGTATAGGGATAGTTATTACCCTACAATCACCAGGTTCAGGAACAGTTATTACCCTACAATCACCAGGTTCAGGAAGTGTTATTAGCCGAGAACCGCTGGGTTCAAGAAAAGTTATTTCCCTACAATCACCAGGTTCGATACCAATTTTAACCCTACAATCACCAGGTTCAGGAACATTTGATACCCGACAATCACCAGGTTCAGGAAAAGTTATTACCCCACAGTCACCAGGTTCAGGAACAGTTATTACCCTACAATGACCAGGTTCAGGAACAGTTATTACCCTACAACCACCAGGTTCAGGAACAGTTATTACCCGACAATCACCAGGTTCAGCATCAGTTATTACCGTACAATCACCAGGTTCAGGAACAGTTATTACCCCAGAATTACCAGTTTCAGGAACAGCTATTACCCTACAATCACTAGGCTCAGGAACAATTATTATCCTACAATTACCTGGTTCAGGAACAGTTATTACCCTACCATCACCAGGTTCAGGAACAATAATTACCATACAATTAGCAGGTTCAGGAACAGTTATTACCCTACAATGACCAGTTTCATGAACAGTTATTACCCTACAATCACCTGGTGCAGGAACAATTATTATCCTACTATCACCATGTTCAGGAACAGTTATTACCCCACGATCACCAGGTTCAGGAAGAGATATAACAGCACGATCACCAGGTTCAGGAACAGTTGTTACACTGCAATCACCTGGTTGAGGAACAGGTATAACCCTACAATCACCAGGTTCAGGAACATTTATTATTATACAATCACCAATTTCAGGAACAGTTATTACCCTTCAATCACCAGGTTCAGGAACATTTATTATCCTACAATTACCAGGTTCAGGAACAGTTATTACCCTACAATCTGCAGGTTCAGGTACATTTATTACGATACAATCATCAAGTTCAGGAACTGTTATTGCCCTACAATTACCACATTCAGTAACAGTTATTACCCTACAACCACCATGATCAGGAACAGTTATTACCCGACAATCACCAGGTTCAGGAACAGTTATTACCCTACAATCACCAGGTTCAGGAACAGTTATTACCCTACAATGACCAGTTTCAGGAAGAGTTATTACCCTTCAACCACCAGGTTCAGGAACAGTTATTACCTTACAATCACCAGGTTCAGGAAAAGTTATTACCCAACAATCACCAGTTTCAGGAACAGTTATTACACTACAATCACCAGGTTCAGGTACAATTATTACCGTACAATTACCAGGTTCAGGAACAGTTAACACTCTACTATCACCATGTTCAGGAACAGTTATTACCCCACGATCACCAGTTTCAGGAATAGTTATTACCCTACAATCACCAGGTGCAGGAATAATTGTTATCCTACTATTACCAGGTTCAGGAACAGTTATTACCCGACTATCACAAGGTTCAGGAACAGTTGTTACTCTACAATCACCAGTTCAGGTACAGTTGTTAACCTACAGTCACCAGGTTCAGGAAAAGTTGTTACCCTAGAATCACCAGGCGCAGGAACCTTTATTATGCTACAACGGCCAGGTTCAGGAACATTTATTATCCTACAATTACCAGGTTCTGGTACAGTTATTACCCTACAATCACCAGGTATAGGGATAGTTATTACCCTACAATCACCAGGTTCAGGAACAGTTATTACCCTACAATCACCAGGTTCAGGAAGTGTTATTAGCCGAGAACCGCTGGGTTCAAGAAAAGTTATTTCCCTACAATCACCAGGTTCAATACCAATTTTAACCCTACAATCACCAGGTTCAGGAACATTTGATACCCGACAATCACCAGGTTCAGGAAAAGTTATTACCCCACAGTCACCAGGTTCAGGAACAGTTATTACCCTGCAATGACCAGGTTCAGGAACAGTTATTACCCTACAACCACCAGGTTCAGGAACAGTTATTACCCGACAATCACCAGGTTCAGCATCAGTTATTACCGTACAATCACCAGGTTCAGGAACAGTTATTACCCCAGAATTACCAGTTTCAGGAACAGCTATTACCCTACAATCACTAGGCTCAGGAACAATTATTATCCTACAATTACCTGGTTCAGGAACAGTTATTACCCTACCATCACCAGGTTCAGGAACAATAATTACCATACAATTAGCAGGTTCAGGAACAGTTATTACCCTACAATGACCAGTTTCATGAACAGTTATTACCCTACAATCACCTGGTGCAGGAACAATTATTATCCTACTATCACCATGTTCAGGAACAGTTATTACCCCACGATCACCAGGTTCAGGAAGAGATATAACAGCACGATCACCAGGTTCAGGAACAGTTGTTGCACTGCAATCACCTGGTTGAGGAACAGCTATAACCCTACAATCACCAGGTTCAGGAACATTTATTATTATACAATCACCAATTTCAGGAACAGTTATTACCCTTCAATCACCAGGTTCAGGAACATTTATTATCCTACAATTACCAGGTTCAGGAACAGTTATTACCCTACAATCTGCAGGTTCAGGTACATTTATTACGATACAATCATCAAGTTCAGGAACTGTTATTGCCCTACAATTACCACATTCAGGAACAGTTATTACCCTACAACCACCATGATCAGGAACAGTTATTACACTACAATCACCAAGTTCAGGAACAGTTATTAGCCGAGAACCGCCTGGTTCAGGAACTGTTATTACACTACAATCACCTGTTTCAGTAACATTTATTACCGTACAACCACAAGGATGAGGAGAAGTTATTACCCTGCAATCACCAGGTTCAGGAACAGTTGATACCCTACAATCCCCATGTTCAGGAACAGTTATTACCCAACAGTCACCAGTTTCAGGAACAGTTACTACCCTACAATGACCAGGTTCAGGAACAATTATTACCCTACAACCACCAGGTTCTGGAACAGTTATTACCCTACAAACACCAGGTTCAGCATCAGTTATTACCCTACAATCACCAGGTTCAGGGACAGTTGTTACCCTTCAATTAAAAGGTTCAGGAACAGCTATTACTCCAGAATTACCAGTTTCAGGAACAGTTATTATCCTACAATTACCAGGTTCAGGAACAGTTATTACCCTACTATCACCAGGTTCAGGAACACTTGATACCATATAATTAGCATGTTCAGGAAATGTTATTACCCCAGAAACACCAGGTTCAGGTACAGTTGTTACGATACAATCACCAAGGTCAGGAACAGTTATTATCCTAGAATCACCAGGATCAGGAACAATTATTATCCTACAATTACCAGGTTCACGAACAGTTATTACCCTACAATCACAAAGTTCAGGAACAGTTGTTACTCGACAATCACCAGTTCAAGTACAGTTGTTAACCTACAATCACTAGGTTCAGTAAAAGTTGTAACCCTAGAATCACAAGGTGCAGGAACAGTTAATACTCTACAATTACCACGTTCAGGAACAGTTATTACCCTACAACCACCAGGATCAGGATGTTATTATCCTACAATCTCCAGGTTCAGGAACAGTTGTTACCCTACAATTAACAGGTTCAGGAACAGTTATTACCCTACAATCACAAGGTTCAGGAACAGTTGTTATCCTACAATTAACACTTTCAGGAACAGTTATTACCCTACAATCACCAGGTTCAGGAAGTGTTATTAGCCGAGAACCGCCGGGTTCAAGAAAAGTTATTTCCCTACAATCACCAGGTTCAATACCAATTTTAACCCTACAATCACCAGGTTCAGGAACATTTGATACCCGACAATCACCAGGTTCAGGAAAAGTTATTACCCCACAGTCACCAGGTTCAGGAACTGTTATTACCCTGCAATGACCAGGTTCAGGAACAGTTATTACCCTACAACCACCAGGTTCAGGAACAGTTATTACCCGACAATCACCAGGTTCAGCATCAGTTATTACCGTACAATCACCAGGTTCAGGAACAGTTATTACCCCAGAATTACCAGTTTCAGGAACAGCTATTACCCTACAATCACCAGGCTCAGGAACAATTATTATCCTACAATTACCTGGTTCAGGAACAGTTATTACCCTACCATCACCAGGTTCAGGAACAATAATTACAACACAATTAGCAGGTTCAGGAACAGTTATTACCCTACAATGACCAGTTTCATGAACAGTTATTACCCTACAATCACCTGGTGCAGGAACAATTATTATCCTACTATCACCATGTTCAGGAACAGTTATTACCCCACGATCACCAGGTTCAGGAACAGATGTAACAGCACGATCAACAGGTTCAGGGACAGTTGTTGCACTGCAATCACCTGGTTGAGGAACAGCTATAACCCTACAATCACCAGGTTCAGGAACATTTATTATTATACAATCACCAATTTCAGGAACAGTTATTACCCTTCAATCACCAGGTTCAGGAACATTTATTATCCTACAATTACCAGGTTCAGGAACAGTTATTACCCTACAATCTGCAGGTTCAGGTACATTTATTACGATACAATCATCAAGTTCAGGAACTGTTATTGCTCTACAATTACCACATTCAGTAACAGTTATTACCCTACAACCACCATGATCAGGAACAGTTATTACCCTACAATCACCAAGTTCAGGAACAGTTATTAGCCGAGAACCGCCTGGTTCAGGAACTGTTATTACCCTAAAATCACCTGTTTCAGTAACAGTTATTACCCTACAACCACAAGGATGAGGAGAAGTTATTACCCTGCAATCACCAGGTTCAGGAACAGTTGATACCCTACAATCCCCATGTTCAGGAACAGTTATTACCCAACAGTCACCAGGTTCAGGAACAGTTACTACCCTACAATGACCAGGTTCAGGAACAATTATTACCCTACAACCACCAGGTTATGGAACAGTTATTACCCTACAAACACCAGGTTCAGCATCAGTTATTACCCTACAATCACCAGGTTCAGGGACAGTTGTTACCCTTCAATTAAAAGGTTCAGGAACATCTATTACCCCAGAATTACCAGTTTCAGGAACAGTTATTATCCTACAATTACCAGGTTCAGGAACAGTTATTACCCTACTATCACCAGGTTCAGGAACACTTGATACCATATAATTAGCATGTTCAGGAACTGTTATTACCCCAGAAACACCAGGTTCAGGTACAGTTGTTACGATACAATCACCAAGGTCAGGAACAGTTATTATCCTAGAATCACCAGGATCAGGAACAATTATTATCCTACAATTACCAGGTTCACGAACAGTTATTACCCTACAATCACAAAGTTCAGGAACAGTTGTTACTCGACAATCACCAGTTCAAGTACAGTTGTTAACCTACAATCACTAGGTTCAGTAAAAGTTGTAACCCTAGAATCACAAGGTGCAGGAACAGTTAATACTCTACAATTACCACGTTCAGGAACAGTTATTACCCTACAACCACCAGGATCAGGATGTTATTATCCTACAATCTCCAGGTTCAGGAACAGTTGTTACCCTACAATTAACAGGTTCAGGAACAGTTATTACCCTACAATCACAAGGTTCAGGAACAGTTGTTATCCTACAATTAACACTTTCAGGAACAGTTATTACCCTACAATCACCAGGTTCAGGAAGTGTTATTAGCCGAGAACCGCCGGGTTCAAGAAAAGTTATTTCCCTACAATCACCAGGTTCAATACCAATTTTAACCCTACAATCACCAGGTTCAGGAACATTTGATACCCGACAATCACCAGGTTCAGGAAAAGTTATTACCCCACAGTCACCAGGTTCAGGAACTGTTATTACCCTGCAATGACCAGGTTCAGGAACAGTTATTACCCTACAACCACCAGGTTCAGGAACAGTTATTACCCGACAATCACCAGGTTCAGCATCAGTTATTACCGTACAATCACCAGGTTCAGGAACAGTTATTACCCCAGAATTACCAGTTTCAGGAACAGCTATTACCCTACAATCACCAGGCTCAGGAACAATTATTATCCTACAATTACCTGGTTCAGGAACAGTTATTACCCTACCATCACCAGGTTCAGGAACAATAATTACAACACAATTAGCAGGTTCAGGAACAGTTATTACCCTACAATGACCAGTTTCATGAACAGTTATTACCCTACAATCACCTGGTGCAGGAACAATTATTATCCTACTATCACCATGTTCAGGAACAGTTATTACCCCACGATCACCAGGTTCAGGAACAGATGTAACAGCACGATCAACAGGTTCAGGGACAGTTGTTGCACTGCAATCACCTGGTTGAGGAACAGCTATAACCCTACAATCACCAGGTTCAGGAACATTTATTATTATACAATCACCAATTTCAGGAACAGTTATTACCCTTCAATCACCAGGTTCAGGAACATTTATTATCCTACAATTACCAGGTTCAGGAACAGTTATTACCCTACAATCTGCAGGTTCAGGTACATTTATTACGATACAATCATCAAGTTCAGGAACTGTTATTGCTCTACAATTACCACATTCAGTAACAGTTATTACCCTACAACCACCATGATCAGGAACAGTTATTACCCTACAATCACCAAGTTCAGGAACAGTTATTAGCCGAGAACCGCCTGGTTCAGGAACTGTTATTACCCTAAAATCACCTGTTTCAGTAACAGTTATTACCCTACAACCACAAGGATGAGGAGAAGTTATTACCCTGCAATCACCAGGTTCAGGAACAGTTGATGCCCTACAATCCCCATGTTCAGGAACAGTTATTACCCAACAGTCACCAGGTTCAGGAACAGTTACTACCCTACAATGACCAGGTTCAGGAACAATTATTACCCTACAACCACCAGGTTCTGGAACAATTATTATCCTACAATTTCCAGGTTCAGGACCAGTTATTACGCTACAATCACCAGGTTCAGGAACAATTATTATCCTACAATTTCCAGGTTCAGCATCAGTCATTATCCTACAATCACAAGGTTCAGGGTCAGTTGTTACCCTTCAATTAACAAGTTCAGGAACAGTTATTACCCCAGAATTACCAGTTTCAGGATCAGTTATTACCCTGCAATCACCAGGTTCAGGAACAGTTGATACCCTACAATCCCCATGTTCAGGAACAGTTATTACCCAACAGTCACCAGGTTCAGGAACAGTTACTACCCTACAATGACCAGGTTCAGGAACAATTATTACCCTACAACCACCAGGTTATGGAACAGTTATTACCCTACAAACACCAGGTTCAGCATCAGTTATTACCCTACAATCACCAGGTTCAGGGACAGTTGTTACCCTTCAATTAAAAGGTTCAGGAACATCTATTACCCCAGAATTACCAGTTTCAGGAACAGTTATTATCCTACAATTACCAGGTTCAGGAACAGTTATTACCCTACTATCACCAGGTTCAGGAACACTTGATACCATATAATTAGCATGTTCAGGAACTGTTATTACCCCAGAAACACCAGGTTCAGGTACAGTTGTTACGATACAATCACCAAGGTCAGGAACAGTTATTATCCTAGAATCACCAGGATCAGGAACAATTATTATCCTACAATTACCAGGTTCACGAACAGTTATTACCCTACAATCACAAAGTTCAGGAACAGTTGTTACTCGACAATCACCAGTTCAAGTACAGTTGTTAACCTACAATCACTAGGTTCAGTAAAAGTTGTAACCCTAGAATCACAAGGTGCAGGAACAGTTAATACCCTACAATTACCACGTTCAGGAACAGTTATTACCCTACAACCACCAGGATCAGGATGTTATTATCCTACAATCTCCAGGTTCAGGAACAGTTGTTACCCTACAATTAACAGGTTCAGGAACAGTTATTACCCTACAATCACAAGGTTCAGGAACAGTTGTTATCCTACAAATAACACTTTCAGGAACAGTTATTACCCTACAATCACCAGGTTCAGGAAGTGTTATTAGCCGAGAACCGCCGGGTTCAAGAAAAGTTATTTCCCTACAATCACCAGGTTCAATACCAATTTTAACCCTACAATCACCAGGTTCAGGAACATTTGATACCCGACAATCACCAGGTTCAGGAAAAGTTATTACCCCACAGTCACCAGGTTCAGGAACAGTTATTACCCTGCAATGACCAGGTTCAGGAACAGTTATTACCCTACAACCACCAGGTTCAGGAACAGTTATTACCCGACAATCACCAGGTTCAGCATCAGTTATTACCGTACAATCACCAGGTTCAGGAACAGTTATTACCCCAGAATTACCAGTTTCAGGAACAATAATTACCGTGCAATTAGCAGGTTCAGGAACAGTTATTACCCTACAATGACCAGTTTCATGAACAGTTATTACCCTACAATCACCTGGTGCAGGAACAATTATTATCCTACTATCACCATGTTCAGGAACAGTTATTACCCCACGATCACCAGGTTCAGGAACAGATATAACAGCACGATCACCAGGTTCAGGAACAGTTGTTACACTGCAATCACCTGGTTGAGGAACAGCTATAAACCTACAATCACCAGGTTCAGGAACATTTATTATTATACAATCACCAATTTCAGGAACAGTTATTACCCTTCAATCACCAGGTTCTGGAACATTTATTATCCTTCAATTACCAGGTTCAGGAACAGTTATTACCCTACAATCTGCAGGTTCAGGTACATTTATTACGATACAATCATCAAGTTCAGGAACTGTTATTGCCCTACAATTACCACATTCAGTAACAGTTATTACCCTACAACCACCATGATCAGGAACAGTTGTTACTCGACAATCACCAGTTCAAGTACAGTTGGTAACCTACAATCACTAGGTTCAGAAAAAGTTGTAACCCTAGAATCACAAGGTGCAGGAACAGTTAATACCCTACAATTACCACGTTCAGGAACAGTTATTACCCTACAACCACCAGGATCAGGATGTTATTACCCTACAATCACCAGGTTCAGGAACAGTTGTTACCCTACAATTAACAGGTTCAGGAACAGTTATTACCCTACAATCACAAGGTTCAGGAACAGTTGTTATCCTACAATTAACACTT
The DNA here is from genome assembly GCF_030144855.1 of Hypanus sabinus. Taxonomy (NCBI): domain Eukaryota; kingdom Metazoa; phylum Chordata; class Chondrichthyes; order Myliobatiformes; family Dasyatidae; genus Hypanus; species Hypanus sabinus. The sequence goes on along the minus strand of NC_082709.1, from coordinate 87,400,458 downwards.
TCAGGAACAGTTATTACCCTACAATCACCAGGTTCAGGAAGTGTTATTAGCTGAGAACCGCCGGGTTCAAGAAAAGTTATTTCCCTACAATCACCAGGTTCAATACCAATTTTAACCCTACAATCACCAGGTTCAGGAACATTTGATACCCGACAATCACCAGGTTCAGGAAAAGTTATTACCCCACAGTCATCAGGTTCAGGAACAGTTATTACCCTGCAATGACCAGGTTCAGGAACAGTTATTACCCTACAACCACCAGGTTCAGGAACAGTTATTACCCGACAATCACCAGGTTCAGCATCAGTTATTACCGTACAATCACCAGGTTCAGGAACAGTTATTACCCCAGAATTACCAGTTTCAGGAACAGCTATTACCCCACAATCACCAGGCTCAGGAACAATTATTATCCTACAATTACCTGGTTCAGGAACAGTTATTACCCTACCATCACCAGGTTCAGGAACAATAATTACCATACAATTAGCAGGTTCAGGAACAGTTATTACCCTACAATGACCAGTTTCATGAACAGTTATTACCCTACAATCACCTGGTGCAGGAACAAATATTATCCTACTATCACCATGTTCAGGAACAGTTATTACCCCACGATCACCAGGTTCAGGAACAGATATAACAGCACGATCACCAGGTTCAGGAACAGTTGTTACACTGCAATCACCTGGTTGAGGAACAGCTATAACCCTACAATCACCAGGTTCAGGAACATTTATTATTATACAATCACCAATTTCAGGAACAGTTATTACCCTTCAATCACCAGGTTCAGTAACATTTATTATCCTACAATTACCAGGTTCAGGAACAGTTATTACCCTACAATCTGCAGGTTCAGGTACATTTATTACGATACAATCATCAAGTTCAGGAACTGTTATTGCCCTACAATTACCACATTCAGTAACAGTTATTACCCTACAACCACCATGATCAGGAACAGTTAATACCCTACAATCACGAAGTTCAGGAACAGTTATTAGCCGAGAACCGCCTGGTTCAGGAACTGTTATTACACTACAATCACCTGTTTCAGTAACAGTTATTACCCTACAACCACAAGGATGAGGAGAAGTTATTACCCTGCAATCACCAGGTTCAGGAACAGTTGATGCCCTACAATCCCCATGTTCAGGAACAGTTATTACCCAACAGTCACCAGGTTCAGGAACAGTTACTACCCTACAATGACCAGGTTCAGGAACAATTATTATCCTACAATTACCAGGTTCACGAACAGTTATTACCCTACAATCACAAGGTTCAGGAACAGTTGTTACTCGACAATCACCAGTTCAAGTACAGTTGGTAACCTACAATCACTAGGTTCAGAAAAAGTTGTAACCCTAGTATCACAAGGTGCAGGAACAGTTAATACCCTACAATTACCACGTTCAGGAACAGTTATTACCCTACAACCACCAGGATCAGGAACAGATATAACAGCACGATCACCAGGTTCAGGAACAGTTGTTACACTGCAATCACCTGGTTGAGGAACAGCTATAACCCTACAATCACCAGGTTCAGGAACATTTATTATTATACAATCACCAATTTCAGGAACAGTTATTACCCTTCAATCACCAGGTTCAGGAACATTTATTATCCTACAATTACCAGGTTCAGGAACAGTTATTACCCTACAATCTGCAGGTTCAGGTACATTTATTACGATACAATCATCAAGTTCAGGAACTGTTATTGCCCTACAATTACCACATTCAGTAACAGTTATTACCCTACAACCACCATGATCAGGAACAGTTAATACCCTACAATCACCAAGTTCAGGAACAGTTATTAGCCGAGAACCGCCTGGTTCAGGAACTGTTATTACACTACAATCACCTGTTTCAGTAACAGTTATTACCCTACAACCACAAGGATGAGGAGAAGTTATTACCCTGCAATCACCAGGTTCAGGAACAGTTGATGCCCTACAATCCCCATGTTCAGGAACAGTTATTACCCAACAGTCACCAGGTTCAGGAACAGTTACTACCCTACAATGACCAGGTTCAGGAACAATTATTATCCTACAATTACCAGGTTCACGAACAGTTATTACCCTACAATCACAAGGTTCAGGAACAGTTGTTACTCGACAATCACCAGTTCAAGTACAGTTGGTAACCTACAATCACTAGGTTCAGAAAAAGTTGTAACCCTAGAATCACAAGGTGCAGGAACAGTTAATACCCTACAATTACCACGTTCAGGAACAGTTATTACCCTACAACCACCAGGATCAGGAACAGATATAACAGCACGATCACCAGGTTCAGGAACAGTTGTTACACTGCAATCACCTGGTTGAGGAACAGCTATAACCCTACAATCACCAGGTTCAGGAACATTTATTATTATACAATCACCAATTTCAGGAACAGTTATTACCCTTCAATCACCAGGTTCAGGAACATTTATTATTATACAATCACCAATTTCAGGAACAGTTATTACCCTTCAATCACCAGGTTCAGGAACATTTATTATCCTACAATTACCAGGTTCAGGAACAGTTATTACCCTACAATCACCAGGTTCAGGTACAATTATTACTGTACAATTACTAGGTTCAGGAACAGTTATTACCCTACTATCATCATGTTCAGGAACAGGTATTACCCCACGATGACCAGGTTCAGGAACAGTTGTTACACTGCATTCACCAGGTTCAGGAACAGATATAACAGCACGATCACCAGGTTCAGGAACAGTTGTTACACTGCAATCACCTGGTTGAGGAACAGCTATAACCCTACAATCAACAGGTTCAGGAACAGACATTATTATACAATCACCAGTTTCAGGAACACTTATTACCCATCAATCACCAGGTTCAGGAACATTTATTATCCTACAATTACCAGGTTCCGGAAACAGTTATTAACCTACAATGACCAGTTTCAGGAACAGTTATTACCCTATTTCCACAAGGTTCAGGAACAGTTATTACCCTAGAATCACCAGTATCAGGAACAGTTATTACCCTAAAATCACCAGGTTCAGGAACAATTATTATCCTACAATTTCCAGGTTCAGCATCAGTTATTACCCTACAATCACCAGGTTCAGGGACAGTTGTTACCCTTCAATTAACAGGTACAGGAACAGTTATTACCCGACAATCACCAGTAACAGGAACAGTTATTACCTTACAATGACCAGGTTCAGGAAAAGTTATTACCCAACAATCACCAGTTTCAGGAACAGTTATTACCCTGCAATCTCCAGGTTCAGGTACAATTATTACTGTACAATTACCAGGTTCAGGAACAGTTATTACCCTACTATCATCATGTTCAGGAACAGGTATTACCCCACGATGACCAGGTTCAGGAACAGTTGTTACACTGCATTCACCAGGTTCAGGAACAGATATAACAGCACGATCACCAGGTTCAGGAACAGTTGTTACACTGCAATCACCTGGTTGAACAACAGCTTTAACCCTACAATCAACAGGTTCAGGAACAGTGCTAATTATACAATCACCAGTTTCAGGAACACTTATTACCCTTCAATCACCAGGTTCAGGAACATTTATTATCCTACAATTACCAGGTTCAGGAACAGTTATTACCCTACAACCACAAGGTTCAGGAACAGTTGTTACTATACAATCGCCAGTTCAGGTTCAGTTGTTAACCTGCTGTCACCAGTTTCAGGAACAGTTATTACCCTACAATCACCAGGTTCGGGAACAATTATTATCCTACAATTAGCAGGTTCAGGAAAAGTTATTACCCTACAAACACCATGTTCCACATCAGTTATTATCCTACAATCACCAGGTTCAGGGACAGTTGTTACCCTTCAATTACCAGTTTCAGGAACAGTTATTACCCTAAAATCACCAGTTTCAGGAACTGTTATTACCCTACAATCACCAGTTTCAGGAACAGTTATTACCCTACAATCACCAGGTTCAGGAACAATTATTATCCTACAATTTCCAGGTTCAGGAACAGTTATTACCGTACAATCACCAGGTTCAGGAACAATTATTATCCTACAATTTCCAGGTTCAGCATCAGTTATTACCCTACAATCACCAGGTTCAGGGACAGTTGTTACCCTTCAATTAACAGGTTCAGGAACAGTTATTACCCCAGAATTACCAGTTTCAGGAACAGTTATTACCCTACAATCACCAGTTTCAGGAACAGTTATTAACCTACAATTGACAGGTTCAGAAAAAGTTGTAACCCTAGAATCACAAGGTGTAGGAACAGTTATTACCCTATAATTGCCTCATTCAGGAGCAGTTATTACCCTACAACTACCAGGATCAGGATAAGTTATTACCCTACAATCACCAGGTTCAGGAACAGTTGTTACCCTACAATTAACAGGTTCAGGAGCAGTTATTACCCTACAATCACCAGGTTCACGAACAGTTGTTACACTGCAATCACCAGGTTCAGGAACAGTTATTACCGTACAATCACCAGGTTCAGGATCAGTTATTACCCTACAATCACAAGGTTCAGGAACAGTTGTTACTCGACAATCACCAGTTCAAGTACAGTTGGTAACCTACAATCACTAGGTTCAGAAAAAGTTGTAACCCTAGAATCACAAGTTGCAGGAACAGTTAATACCCTACAATTACCACGTTCAGGAACAGTTATTACCCTACAACCACCAGGATCAGGATGTTATTACCCTACAATCACCAGGTTCAGGAACAGTTGTTACCCTACAATTAACAGGTTCAGGAACAGTTATTACCCTACAATCACAAGGTTCAGGAACAGTTGTTATCCTACAATTAACACTTTCAGGAACAGTTATTACCCTACAATCACCAGGTTCAGGAAGTGTTATTAGCTGAGAACCGCCGGGTTCAAGAAAAGTTATTTCCCTACAATCACCAGGTTCAATACCAATTTTAACCCTACAATCACCAGGTTCAGGAACATTTGATACCCGACAATCACCAGATTCAGGAAAAGTTATTACCCCACAGTCACCAGGTTCAGGAACAGTTATTACCCTGCAATGACCAGGTTCAGGAACAGTTATTACCCTACAACCACCAGGTTCAGGAACAGTTATTACCCGACAATCACCAGGTTCAGCATCAGTTATTACCGTACAATCACCAGGTTCAGGAACAGTTATTACCCCAGAATTACCAGTTTCAGGAACAGCTATTACCCCACAATCACCAGGCTCAGGAACAATTATTATCCTACAATTACCTGGTTCAGGAACAGTTATTACCCTACCATCCCCAGGTTCAGGAACAATAATTACCATACAATTAGCAGGTTCAGGAACAGTAATTACCCTACAATGACCAGTTTCATGAACAGTTATTACCCTACAATCACCTGGTGCAGGAACAATTATTATCCTACTATCACCATGTTCAGGAACAGTTATTACCCCACGATCACCAGGTTCAGGAACAGATATAACAGCACGATCACCAGGTTCAGGAACAGTTGTTACACTGCAATCACCTGGTTGAGGAACAGCTATAACCCTACAATCACCAGGTTCAGGAACATTTATTATTATACAATCACCAATTTCAGGAACAGTTATTACCCTTCAATCACCAGGTTCAGGAACATTTATTATCCTACAATTACCAGGTTCAGGAACAGTTATTACCCTACAATCTGCAGGTTCAGGTACATTTATTACGATACAATCATCAAGTTCAGGAACTGTTATTGCCTTACAATTACCACATTCAGTAACAGTTATTACCCTACAACCACCATGATCAGGAACAGTTAATACCCTACAATCACCAAGTTCAGGAACAGTTATTAGCCGAGAACCGCCTGGTTCAGGAACTGTTATTACCCTACAATCACCATGTTCATCATCAGTTATTACCCTACAATCACCAGGTTCAGGAACAGTTATTACCCTACAATCGACAGGTTCAGGGACAGTTATTACCCTACAATCACCAGGTTCAGGAACAGTTATTACCCCACGATCACCAGGTTCAGGAACAGATATAACAGCACGATCACCAGGTTCAGGAACAGTTGTTACACTGCAATCACCTGGTTGAGGAACAGCTATAACCCTACAATCACCAGGTTCAGGAACATTTATTATTATACAATCACCAATTTCAGGAACAGTTATTACCCTTCAATCACCAGGTTCAGGAACATTTATTATCCTACAATTACCAGGTTCAGGAACAGTTATTACCCTACAATCTGCAGGTTCAGGTACATTTATTACGATACAATCATCAAGTTCAGGAACTGTTATTGCCCTACAATTACCACATTCAGTAACAGTTATTACCCTACAACCACCATGATCAGGAACAGTTAATACCCTACAATCACCAAGTTCAGGAACAGTTATTAGCCGAGAACCGCCTGGTTCAGGAACTGTTATTACCCTACAATCACCTGTTTCAGTAACAGTTATTACCCTACAACCACAAGGATGAGGAGAAGTTATTACCCTGCAATCACCAGGTTCAGGAACAGTTGATGCCCTACAATCCCCATGTTCAGGAACAGTTATTACCCAACAGTCACCAGGTTCAGGAACAGTTACTACCCTACAATGACCAGGTTCAGGAACAATTATTACCCTACAACCACCAGGTTCTGGAACAATTATTATCCTACAATTTCCAGGTTCAGGAACAGTTATTACGCTACAATCACCAGGTTCAGGAACAATTATTATCCTACAATTTCCAGGTTCAGCATCAGTCATTATCCTACAATCACAAGGTTCAGGGTCAGTTGTTACCCTTCAATTAACAAGTTCAGGAACAGTTATTACCCCAGAATTACCAGTTTCAGGATCAGTTATTACCCTACAATCACCAGTTTCAGGAACAGTTATTAACCTACAATCGACAGGTTCACGTACAGTTATGACACTACAATCACCAGGTTCAGAAACAGTTATTGCCCTACAATCACCAGGTTCAGGAACAGTTATTAACCTACAATGACCAGTTTCAGGAACAGTTATTACCCTACACCCACCAGGTTCAGGAACAGTTATTACCTTACAATCACCAGGTTCAGGAAAATTTATTACCCTACAATCACCAGGTTCAGGAACATTTATTATTATACAATCACCAGGTTCAGGAACAGTTATTACCCTACAATCACAAGGTTCAGGAACAGATATTACTCTACAATCACCAGTTCAGGTACAGTTGTTAAACTACAATCACCAGTTTCAGGAACAGGTATTACCCTACAATCACCAGGTTCAGGAACAATTATTATCCTACAATTTCCAGCTTCAGGAACAGTTATTACCCTACAATCACCAGGTTCAGGAACAATTATTATCCTACAATTTCCAGGTTCAGCATCAGTCATTATCCTACAATCAACAGGTTCAGGGTCAGTTGTTACCCTTCAATTAACAAGTTCAGGAACAGTTATTATCCCAGAATTACCAGTTTCAGGATCAGTTATTACCCTACAATCACCAGTTTCAGGAACAGTTATTAACCTACAATCGACAGGTTCACGTACAGTTATGACACTACAATCACCAGGTTCAGAAAAAGTTATTGCCCTACAATCACCAGGTTCAGAAAAAGTTATTGCCCTACAATCACCAGGTTCAGGAACAGTTATTAACCTACAATGACCAGTTTCAGGAGCAGTCATTACCCTACATCCACCAGGTTCAGGAACAGTTATTACCTTACAATGACCAGGTTCAGGAAAATTTATTACCCAACAATCACCAGTTTCAGGAACAGTTATTACCCTACAATTACCAGGTTCAGGAACAGTTATAACCCTACTATCACCATGTTCAGGAACAGGTATTACCCCACGATCACCAGGTTCAGGAACAGTTGTTACACTGCATTCACCAGTTTCAGGAACAGATATAACAGCACGATCACCAGGTTCAGGAACAGTTGTTACACTGCAATCACCTGGTTGAGGAACAGCTATAACCCTACAATCAACAGGTTCAGGAACAGACATTATTATACAATCACCAGTTTCAGGAACACTTATTACCCATCAATCACCAGGTTCAGGAACATTTATTATCCTACAATTACCAGGTTCCGGAAACAGTTATTAACCTACAATGACCAGTTTCAGGAACAGTTATTACCCTATTTCCACAAGGTTCAGGAACAGTTATTACCCTAGAATCACCAGTATCAGGAACAGTTATTACCCTACAATCACCAGGTTCAGGTACAATGATTACCGTACAATTACCAGTTTCAGGAACAGTTATTACCCTACAATCACCAGGTTCAGGAACAATTATTATCCTACAATTTCCAGGTTCAGCATCAGTTATTACCCTACAATCACCAGGTTCAGGGACAGTTGTTACCCTTCAATTAACAGGTTCAGGAACAGTTATTACCCGACAATCACCAGTATCAGGAACAGTTATTACCTTACAATGACCAGGTTCAGGAAAAGTTATTACCCAACAATCACCAGTTTCAGGAACAGTTATTACCCTACAATCTCCAGGTTCAGGTACAATTATTACTGTACAATTACCAGGTTCAGGAACAGTTATTACCCTACTATCATCATGTTCAGGAACAGGTATTACCCCACGATGACCAGGTTCAGGAACAGTTGTTACACTGCATTCACCAGGTTCAGGAACAGATATAACAGCACGATCACCAGGTTCAGGAACAGTTGTTACACTGCAATCACCTGGTTGAACAACAGCTTTAACCCTACAATCAACAGGTTCAGGAACAGTGCTAATTATACAATCACCAGTTTCAGGAACACTTATTACCCTTCAATCACCAGGTTCAGGAACATTTATTATCCTACAATTACCAGATTCAGGAACAGTTATTACCCTACAACCACAAGGTTCAGGAACAGTTGTTACTATACAATCGCCAGTTCAGGTTCAGTTGTTAACCTGCTGTCACCAGTTTCAGGAACAGTTATTACCCTACAATCACCAGGTTCGGGAACAATTATTATCCTACAATTAGCAGGTTCAGGAAAAGTTATTACCCTACAAACACCATGTTCCACATCAGTTATTATCCTACAATCACCAGGTTCAGGGACAGTTGTTACCCTTCAATTACCAGTTTCAGGAACAGTTATTACCCTACAATCACCAGTTTCAGGAACAGTTATTACCCTACAATTACCAAGTTCAGGGTCAGTTGTTACCCTTCTATTACCAGTTTCAGGAACAGTTATTACCCTACAATCACCAGTTTCAGGAACAGTTATTACCCTACAATCACCAGGTTCAGGAACAATTATTATCCTACAATTACCAGGTTCAGGAACAGTTATTACCCTACAATCACCAGGTTCAGGAACAATTATTATCCTACAATTACCAGGTTCAGGAACAGTTATTACCCTACAATCACCAGGTTCAGGGACAGTTGTTACCATTCAATTAACAGGTTCAGGAACAGTTATTACCCTACAATCGACAGGTTCAGGGACAGTTATTACCCTACAATCACCAGGTTCAGGAACAGTTATTACCCCACGATCACCAGGTTCAGGAACAGATATAACAGCACGATCACCAGGTTCAGGAACAGTTGTTACACTGCAATCACCTGGTTGAGGAACAGCTATAACCCTACAATCACCAGGTTCAGGAACATTTATTATTATACAATCACCAATTTCAGGAACAGTTATTACCCTTCAATCACCAGGTTCAGGAACATTTATTATCCTACAATTACCAGGTTCAGGAACAGTTATTACCCTACAATCTGCAGGTTCAGGTACATTTATTACGATACAATCATCAAGTTCAGGAACTGTTATTGCCCTACAATTACCACATTCAGTAACAGTTATTACCCTACAACCACCATGATCAGGAACAGTTAATACCCTACAATCACCAAGTTCAGGAACAGTTATTAGCCGAGAACCGCCTGGTTCAGGAACTGTTATTACCCTACAATCACCTGTTTCAGTAACAGTTATTACCCTACAACCACAAGGATGAGGAGAAGTTATTACCCTGCAATCACCAGGTTCAGGAACAGTTGATGCCCTACAATCCCCATGTTCAGGAACAGTTATTACCCAACAGTCACCAGGTTCAGGAACAGTTACTACCCTACAATGACCAGGTTCAGGAACAATTATTACCCTACAACCACCAGGTTCTGGAACAATTATTATCCTACAATTTCCAGGTTCAGGAACAGTTATTACGCTACAATCACCAGGTTCAGGAACAATTATTATCCTACAATTTCCAGGTTCAGCATCAGTCATTATCCTACAATCACAAGGTTCAGGGTCAGTTGTTACCCTTCAATTAACAAGTTCAGGAACAGTTATTACCCCAGAATTACCAGTTTCAGGATCAGTTATTACCCTACAATCACCAGTTTCAGGAACAGTTATTAACCTACAATCGACAGGTTCACGTACAGTTATGACACTACAATCACCAGGTTCAGAAACAGTTATTGCCCTACAATCACCAGGTTCAGGAACAGTTATTAACCTACAATGACCAGTTTCAGGAACAGTTATTACCCAACACCCACCAGGTTCAGGAACAGTTATTACCTTACAATGACCAGGTTCAGGAAAATTTATTACCCTACAATCACCAGGTTCAGGAACATTTATTATTATACAATCACCAGGTTCAGGAACAGTTATTACCCTACAATCACAAGGTTCAGGAACAGATATTACTCTACAATCACCAGTTCAGGTACAGTTGTTAAACTACAATCACCAGTTTCAGGAACAGGTATTACCCTACAATCACCAGGTTCAGGAACAATTATTATCCTACAATTTCCAGCTTCAGGAACAGTTATTACCCTACAATCACCAGGTTCAGGAACAATTATTATCCTACAATTTCCAGGTTCAGCATCAGTCATTATCCTACAATCAACAGGTTCAGGGTCAGTTGTTACCCTTCAATTAACAAGTTCAGGAACAGTTATTATCCCAGAATTACCAGTTTCAGGATCAGTTATTACCCTACAATCACCAGTTTCAGGAACAGTTATTAACCTACAATCGACAGGTTCACGTACAGTTATGACACTACAATCACCAGGTTCAGAAAAAGTTATTGCCCTACAATCACCAGGTTCAGAAAAAGTTATTGCCCTACAATCACCAGGTTCAGGAACAGTTATTAACCTACAATGACCAGTTTCAGGAGCAGTCATTACCCTACATCCACCAGGTTCAGGAACAGTTATTACCTTACAATGACCAGGTTCAGGAAAATTTATTACCCAACAATCACCAGTTTCAGGAACAGTTATTACCCTACAATTACCAGGTTCAGGAACAGTTATAACCCTACTATCACCATGTTCAGGAACAGGTATTACCCCACGATCACCAGGTTCAGGAACAGTTGTTACACTGCAATCACCTGGTTGAGGAACAACTATAACCCTACAATCAACAGGTTCAGGAACAGACATTATTATACAATCACCAGTTTCAGGAACACTTATTACCCTTCAATCACCAGGTTCAGGAACATTTATTATCCTACAATTACCAGGTTCCGGAAACAGTTATTAACCTACAATGACCAGTTTCAGGAACAGTTATTACCCTATTTCCACAAGGTTCAGGAACAGTTATTACCCTAGAATCACCAGTATCAGGAACAGTTATTACCCTACAATCACCAGGTTCAGGTACAATGATTACCGTACAATTACCAGTTTCAGGAACAGTTATTACCCTACAATCACCAGGTTCAGGAACAATTATTATCCTACAATTTCCAGGTTCAGCATCAGTTATTACCCTACAATCACCAGGTTCAGGGACAGTTGTTACCCTTCAATTAACAGGTTCAGGAACAGTTATTACCCGACAATCACCAGTATCAGGAACAGTTATTACCTTACAATGACCAGGTTCAGGAAAAGTTATTACCCAACAATCACCAGTTTCAGGAACAGTTATTACCCTACAATCTCCAGGTTCAGGTACAATTATTACTGTACAATTACCAGGTTCAGGAACAGTTATTACCCTACTATCATCATGTTCAGGAACAGGTATTACCCCACGATGACCAGGTTCAGGAACAGTTGTTACACTGCATTCACCAGGTTCAGGAACAGATATAACAGCACGATCACCAGGTTCAGGAACAGTTGTTACACTGCAATCACCTGGTTGAACAACAGCTTTAACCCTACAATCAACAGGTTCAGGAACAGTGCTAATTATACAATCACCAGTTTCAGGAACACTTATTACCCTTCAATCACCAGGTTCAGGAACATTTATTATCCTACAATTACCAGGTTCAGGAACAGTTATTACCCTACAACCACAAGGTTCAGGAACAGTTGTTACTATACAATCGCCAGTTCAGGTTCAGTTGTTAACCTGCTGTCACCAGTTTCAGGAACAGTTATTACCCTACAATCACCAGGTTCGGGAACGATTATTATCCTACAATTAGCAGGTTCAGGAAAAGTTATTACCCTACAAACACCATGTTCCACATCAGTTATTATCCTACAATCACCAGGTTCAGGGACAGTTGTTACCCTTCAATTACCAGTTTCAGGAACAGTTATTACCCTACAATCACCAGTTTCAGGAACAGTTATTACCCTACAATTACCAAGTTCAGGGACAGTTGTTACCCTTCTATTACCAGTTTCAGGAACAGTTATTACCCTACAATCACCAGTTTCAGGAACAGTTATTACCCTACAATCACCAGGTTCAGGAACAATTATTATCCTACAATTACCAGGTTCAGGAACAGTTATTACCCTACAATCACCAGGTTCAGGAACAATTATTATCCTACAATTACCAGGTTCAGGAACAGTTATTACCCTACAATCACCAGGTTCAGGGACAGTTGTTACCATTCAATTAACAGGTTCAGGAAAAGTTATTACACCAGAATTACCAGGTTCAGGAACAGTTATTACCCTACTAGCACCAGGTTCAGGAACACATGATACCGTATAATTAGCACGTTCAGGAACAGTTATTACCCCAGAAACACCAGGTTCAGGTACAGTTATTAGGATACAATCACCAAGGTCAAGAGCAGTTATCACCCTACAATCACAAGGTTCAGGAACAGTTGTTACTCTACAATCAACAGTTCAGGTGCAGTTGTTAACCTACAATCAACAGGTTCAGAAAAAGTTGTAACCCTAGAATCACAAGGTGCAGGAACAGTTATTACCCTATAATTACCACATTCAGGAGCAGTTATTACCCTACAACCACCAGGATCAGGATAAGTTATTACCCTACAATCACCAGGTTCAGGAACAGTTGTTACCCTACAATTAACAGGTTCAGGAGCAGTTATCACCCTACAATCACAAGGTTCAGGAACAGTTATTACTCTACAATCACCAGATTCATGAACAGTTATTACCCTACAATCACCAGGTTCAGGAACAATTATGACACTACAATCAACAGTTTCAGAAACCGTTATTACCCTACAATGACCAGTTTCAGGAACAGTTATTACCCAACATCCACCAGGTTCAGGAACAGTTATTACCCTAGAATCACAAGGTTCAGGAACAGTTATTAGCCTACAATCACCATGTTCAGGAACAGTTATTACCCTACAATGGCCAGGTTCAGGTACAATTATTACTGTACAATTACCAGGTTCAGGAACAGTTATTACCCTACTATCATCATGTTCAGGAACAGGTATTACCCCACGATGACCAGGTTCAGGAACAGTTGTTACACTGCATTCACCAGGTTCACGAACAGATATAACAGCACGATCACCAGGTTCAGGAACAATTGTTACACTGCAATCACCTGGTTGAACAACAGCTTTAACCCTACAATCAACAGGTTCAGGAACAGTGCTAATTATACAATCAGCAGTTTCAGGAACACTTATTACCCTTCAATCACCAGTTTCAGGAACATTTATTATCCTACAATTACCAGGTTCAGGAACAGTTATTACCCTACAACCACAAGGTTCAGGAACAGTTATTACCCTACAATCACCAGGTTCAGGAACAATTATTATCCTACAATTACCAGGTTCAGGAACAGTTATTACCCTACAATCACCAGGTTCAGGAACAATTATTATCCTACAATTACCAGGTTCAGGAACAGTTATTACCCTACAATCACCAGGTTCAGGGACAGTTGTTACCATTCAATTAACAGGATCAGGAAAAGTTATTACACCAGAATTACCAGGTTCAGGAACAGTTATTACCCTACTAGCACCAGGTTCAGGAACACATGATACCGTATATTTAGCACGTTCAGGAACAGTTATTACCCCAGAAACACCAGGTTCAGGTACAGTTATTACGATACAATCACCAAGGTCAAGAGCAGTTATCACCCTACAATCACAAGGTTCAGGAACAGTTGTTACTCTACAATCAACAGTTCAGGTGCAGTTGTTAACCTACAATCAACAGGTTCAGAAAAAGTTGTAACCCTAGAATCACAAGGTGCAGGAACAGTTATTACCCTATAATTACCACATTCAGGAGCAGTTATTACCCTACAACCACCAGGATCAGGATAAGTTATTACCCTACAGTCACCAGGTTCAGGAACAGTTGTTACCCTACAATTAACAGGTTCAGGAGCAGTTATCACCCTACAATCACAAGGTTCAGGAACAGTTATTACTCTACAATCACCAGATTCATGAACAGTTATTACCCTACAATCACCAGGTTCAGGAACAATTATGACACTACAATCAACAGTTTCAGAAACCGTTATTACCCTACAATGACCAGTTTCAGGAACAGTTATTACCCAACATCCACCAGGTTCAGGAACAGTTATTACCCTAGAATCACAAGGTTCAGGAACAGTTATTAGCCTACAATCACCATGTTCAGGAACAGTTATTACCCTACAATGGCCAGTTTCAGGAACAGTTATTACCCCACAGTCACCAGGTTCAGGAACATTTATTACCCTACAATGACCAGGTTCAGGAACAGTTATTACCCTACAACCACCAGGTTCAGGAACAGTTATTACCCGACAATCACCAGGTTCAGCATCAGTTATTACCGTATAATCACCAGGTTCAGGAACAGTTATTACCCCAGAATTACCAGTTTCAGGAACAGCTATTACCCTACAATCACCAGGCTCAGGAACAATTATTATTCTACAATTACCTGGATCAGGAACAGTTATTACCCTACAATCACCAGGTTCAGGTACAATTATTACTGTACAATTACTAGGTACAGGAACAGTTATTACCCTACTATCATCATGTTCAGGAACAGGTATTACCCCACGATGACCAGGTTCAGGAACAGTTGTTACACTGCATTCACCAGGTTCAGGAACAGATATAACAGCACGATCACCAGGTTCAGGATCAGTTGTTACACTGCAATCACCTGGTTGAACAACAGCTTTAACCCTACAATCAACAGGTTCAGGAACAGTGACTATTATACCATCACCAGTTTCAGGAACACTTATTACCCTACAACCACCAGGATCAGGATGTTATTACCCTACAATCACCAGGTTCAGGAACAGTTGTTACCCTACAATTAACAGGTTCAGGAACAGTTATTACCCTACAATCACAAGGTTCAGGAACAGTTGTTATCCTACAATTAACACTTTCAGGAACAGTTATTACCCTACAATCACCAGGTTCAGGAAGTGTTATTAGCTGAGAACCGCCGGGTTCAAGAAAAGTTATTTCCCTACAATCACCAGGTTCAATACCAATTTTAACCCTACAATCACCAGGTTCAGGAACATTTGATACCCGACAATCACCAGGTTCAGGAAAAGTTATTATCCCACAGTCACCAGGTTCAGGAACAGTTATTACCCTGCAATGACCAGGATCAGGAACAGTTATTACCCTACAACCACCAGGTTCAGGAACAGTTATTACCCGACAATCACCAGGTTCAGCATCAGTTATTACCGTACAATCACCAGGTTCAGGAACAGTTATTACCCCAGAATTACCAGTTTCAGGAACAGCTATTACCCCACAATCACCAGGCTCAGGAACAATTATTATCCTACAATTACCTGGTTCAGGAACAGTTATTACCCTACCATCACCAGGTTCAGGAACAATAATTACCATACAATTAGCAGGTTCAGGAACAGTAATTACCCTACAATGACCAGTTTCATGAACAGTTATTACCCTACAATCACCTGGTGCAGGAACAATTATTATCCTACTATCACCATGTTCAGGAACAGTTATTACCCCACGATCACCAGGTTCAGGAACAGATATAACAGCACGATCACCAGGTTCAGGAACAGTTTTTACACTGCAATCACCTGGTTGAGGAACAGCTATAACCCTACAATCACCAGGTTCAGGAACATTTATTATTATACAATCACCAATTTCAGGAACAGTTATTACCCTTCAATCACCAGGTTCAGGAACATTTATTATCCTACAATTACCAGGTTCAGGAACAGTTATTACCCTACAATCTGCAGGTTCAGGTACATTTATTACGATACAATCATCAAGTTCAGGAACTGTTATTGCCCTACAATTACCACATTCAGTAACAGTTATTACCCTACAACCACCATGATCAGGAACAGTTAATACCCTACAATCACCAAGTTCAGGAACAGTTATTAGCCGAGAACCGCCTGGTTCAGGAACTGTTATTACCCTACAATCACCTGTTTCAGTAACAGTTATTACCCTACAACCACAAGGATGAGGAGAAGTTATTACCCTGCAATCACCAGGTTCAGGAACAGTTGATGCCCTACAATCCCCATGTTCAGGAACAGTTATTACCCAACAGTCACCAGGTTCAGGAACAGTTACTACCCTACAATGACCAGGTTCAGGAACAATTATTACCCTACAACCACCAGGTTCTGGAACAATTATTATCCTACAATTTCCAGGTTCAGGAACAGTTATTACGCTACAATCACCAGGTTCAGGAACAATTATTATCCTACAATTTCCAGGTTCAGCATCAGTCATTATCCTACAATCACAAGGTTCAGGGTCAGTTGTTACCCTTCAATTAACAAGTTCAGGAACAGTTATTACCCCAGAATTACCAGTTTCAGGATCAGTTATTACCCTACAATCACCAGTTTCAGGAACAGTTATTAACCTACAATCGACAGGTTCACGTACAGTTATGACACTACAATCACCAGGTTCAGAAACAGTTATTGCCCTACAATCACCAGGTTCAGGAACAGTTATTAACCTACAATGACCAGTTTCAGGAACAGTTATTACCCTACACCCACCAGGTTCAGGAACAGTTATTACCTTACAATCACCAGGTTCAGGAACAGTTATTACCCCAGAATTACCAGTTTCAGGAACAGCTATTACCCCACAATCACCAGGCTCAGGAACAATTATTATCCTACAATTACCTGGTTCAGGAACAGTTATTACCCTACAACCACCATGATCAGGAACAGTTATTACACTACAATCACCAAGTTCAGGAACAGTTATTAGCCGAGAACCGCCTGGTTCAGGAACTGTTATTACACTACAATCACCTGTTTCAGTAACATTTATTACCGTACAACCACAAGGATGAGGAGAAGTTATTACCCTGCAATCACCAGGTTCAGGAACAGTTGATACCCTACAATCCCCATGTTCAGGAACAGTTATTACCCAACAGTCACCAGTTTCAGGAACAGTTACTACCCTACAATGACCAGGTTCAGGAACAATTATTACCCTACAACCACCAGGTTCTGGAACAGTTATTACCCTA
Source organism: Hypanus sabinus (assembly GCF_030144855.1). Lineage (NCBI taxonomy): Eukaryota > Metazoa > Chordata > Chondrichthyes > Myliobatiformes > Dasyatidae > Hypanus > Hypanus sabinus. The sequence continues at coordinate 87,382,694 of NC_082709.1, read as the reverse complement.
CAAACACCAGGTTCAGCATCAGTTATTACCCTACAATCACCAGGTTCAGGGACAGTTGTTACCCTTCAATTAAAAGGTTCAGGAACAGCTATTACCCCAGAATTACCAGTTTCAGGAACAGTTATTATCCTACAATTACCAGGTTCAGGAACAGTTATTACCCTACTATCACCAGGTTCAGGAACACTTGATACCATATAATTAGCATGTTCAGGAAATGTTATTACCCCAGAAACACCAGGTTCAGGTACAGTTGTTACGATACAATCACCAAGGTCAGGAACAGTTATTATCCTAGAATCACCAGGATCAGGAACAATTATTATCCTACAATTACCAGGTTCACGAACAGTTATTACCCTACAATCACAAAGTTCAGGAACAGTTGTTACTCGACAATCACCAGTTCAAGTACAGTTGTTAACCTACAATCACTAGGTTCAGTAAAAGTTGTAACCCTAGAATCACAAGGTGCAGGAACAGTTAATACTCTACAATTACCACGTTCAGGAACAGTTATTACCCTACAACCACCAGGATCAGGATGTTATTATCCTACAATCTCCAGGTTCAGGAACAGTTGTTACCCTACAATTAACAGGTTCAGGAACAGTTATTACCCTACAATCACAAGGTTCAGGAACAGTTGTTATCCTACAATTAACACTTTCAGGAACAGTTATTACCCTACAATCACCAGGTTCAGGAAGTGTTATTAGCCGAGAACCGCCGGGTTCAAGAAAAGTTATTTCCCTACAATCACCAGGTTCAATACCAATTTTAACCCTACAATCACCAGGTTCAGGAACATTTGATACCCGACAATCACCAGGTTCAGGAAAAGTTATTACCCCACAGTCACCAGGTTCAGGAACTGTTATTACCCTGCAATGACCAGGTTCAGGAACAGTTATTACCCTACAACCACCAGGTTCAGGAACAGTTATTACCCGACAATCACCAGGTTCAGCATCAGTTATTACCGTACAATCACCAGGTTCAGGAACAGTTATTACCCCAGAATTACCAGTTTCAGGAACAGCTATTACCCTACAATCACCAGGCTCAGGAACAATTATTATCCTACAATTACCTGGTTCAGGAACAGTTATTACCCTACAATCACCATGTTCAGCATCAGTTATTACCCTACAATCACCAGGTTCAGGAACAGTTATTACCCTACAATCGACAGGTTCAGGGACAATTATGACACTACAATCACCAGGTTCAGAAACCATTATTGCCCAACAATCACCAGGCTCAGGAACAATTATTATCCTACAATTACCTGGTTCAGGAACAGTTATTACTCTACAATCACCATGTTCAGCATCAGTTATTACCCGACAATCAAAAGGGTACAGCATCAGTTATTACCGTACAATCATCAGGTTCAGGAACAGTTATTACCCCAGAATTACCAGTTTCAGGAACAGCTATTACCCTACAATCACCAGGCTCAGGAACAATTATTATCCTACAATTACCTGGTTCAGGAACAGTTATTACCCTACCATCACCAGGTTCAGGAACAATAATTACCATACAATGACCAGGTTCAGGAACGGTTATTACCCTACAATCACCACGGATAGGGACAGTTATTACCCTACAATCTCCAGGTTCAGGTATAGTTATTACGATACAATCATCAAGTTCAGGAACTGTTATTACCCTACAACCCCCAGCTTCAGGAACAGTTATTACCCTACAATCACCTGGTTCAGGAACATTTGATACCCTACAATCACCAGGTTCAGGAACAGTTATTACCCTACAGTCACCTGGTTCAGGAACAGTTATTACCCTACAATGACCATGTTCAGGAACTGTTATTACCCTACAACCCCCAGGTTCAGGAACAGTTATTACCCTAAAATCACGATGTTCAGCATCAGTTATTACCCTACAATCACCAGGTTCAGGGACAGTTGTTACCCTTCAATTAACAGATTCAGGATCATTTATTACCCTACAATCACCATGTTCAGGAATAATTATGATCCTACAATTACCAGGTTCAGGTACAGTTATTACCCTACAATGATCAGGTTCAGGAACAGTTATTACCCTACAACCACCAGGTTCAGGAACAGTTATTACCCGACATTCACCAGGTTCAGCATCAGTTATTACCCTACAATCACCAGGCTCAGGAACAATTATTATCCTACAATTACCTGGTTCAGGAACAGTTATTACCCTACAATCACCATGTTCATCATCAGTTATTACCCTACAATCACCAGGTTCAGGAACAGTTATTACCCTACAATCGACAGGTTCAGGGACAGTTATTACCCTAGAATCACCAGGTTCAGAAACCGTTATTGCCCTACAATCACCAGGTTCAGGAACAGTTATTACCCTTGAATCACCAGGTTCAGGAACAGTTATTACCCTACAATCACCAGGTTCAGGAACAGTTATTACCCTACAATCACCAGGTTCAGCATCAGTTATTACCCTACAATCACCAGGTTCAGGGACAGTTGTTACCCTTCAATTAACAGGTTCAGGAACAGTTATTACCCCAGAATTACCAGTTTCAGGAACAGTTTTTACCCCATAATCAACAGTTTCAGTAACAGTTATTACCCTACAATCACCAGTTTCAGGAACAGTTATTACCCTACAATCATCAGGTTCAGGAACAATTATTATCCTACAATTACCAGGTTCAGGAACAGTTATTACCATACCCTCACAAGGTTCAGGGACAGTTGTTACCCTTCAATTAACAGGTTCAGGAACAGTTATTACACCAGAATTACCAGTTTCTGGAAGAGTTATTACCCTACTATCACCAGGTTCAGGAACACATGATACCGCATAATTAGCACGTTCAGGAACAGTTATTACCCCAGAATCACCAGGTTCAGGAACTGTTATTACCCCACGATCACCAGGTTCAGGAACAGTTGTTACACTGCAATCACCTGGTTGAGGAACAGCTATAAACCTACAATCACCAGGTTTCAGGAACAGTTATTATTCTACAATCACCAGTTTCAGGAACAGTTATTACCCTTCAATCACCAGGTTCAGGAACATTTATTATCCTACAATTACCAGGTTCAGGAACAGTTATTACCCTACAATCACAAGGTTCAGGAAAAGTTGTTACTCTACAATCACCTGTTCAGGTACAGTTGTTAAACTACAATCACCAGTTTCAGGAACAATTATTATCCTACAATTTCCAGGTTCAGGAACAGTTATTACCCCACAATCACCAGGTTCAGGGACAGTTGTTACCCTTCAATTAACAGGTTCAGGAACAGTTATTACCCCAGAATTACCAGTTTCAGGAACAGTTATTACCCTACAATCACCAGTTTCAGGAACAGTTATTACCCTACAATCACCATGTTCAGCATCAGTTATTAGCCTACAATCACCAGGTTCAGGAACAGTTATTACCCTACAATCGACAGGTTCAGGGACAATTATGACACTACAATCACCAGGTTCAGAAACCGTCATTGCCCTACAATCACCAGGTCCAGGAACAGTTATTACACTAGAATCACCAGGTTCAGGAACAGTTATTACCCTACAATCACCAGGTTCAGGTACAGTTATAACCCTACAAACACCAGGTTCAGCATCAGTTATTACCCTGCAATCACCAGGTTCAGGGACAGTTGTTACCCTTCAATTAACAGGTTCAGGAACAGTTATTACCCCAGAATTACCAGTTTCAGGAACAGTTATTACCATACTATCACAAGGTTCAGGAACACATGATTCCGCATAATTAGCACGTTCAGGAACAGTTTTTCCCCATAATCAACAGTTTCAGTAACAGTTATTACCCTACAATCACCAGTTTCAGGAACAGTTATTACCCTGCAATCATCAGGTTCAGGAACAATTATTATCCTACAATTACCAGGTTCAGCAACAGTTATTACCATACTATCACAAGGTTCAGGGACAGTTGTTACCCTTCAATTAACAGGTTCAGGAACAGTTATTACACCAGAATTACCAGTTTCAGGAAGAGTTATTACCCTACTATCACCAGGTTCAGGAACACATGATACCGCATAATTAGCACGTTCAGGAACAGTTATTACCCCAGAATCACCAGGTTCAGGAACTGTTATTACCCCACGATCACCAGGTTCAGGAACAGTTGTTACACTGCAATCACCTGGTTGAGGAACAGCTATAAACCTACAATCACCAGGTTTCAGGAACAGTTATTATTCTACAATCACCAGTTTCAGGAACAGTTACTACCCTTCAATCACCAGGTTCAGGAACATTTATTATCCTACAATTACCAGGTTCAGGAACAGTTATTACCCTACAATCACAAGGTTCAGGAACAGTTGTTACTCTACAATCACCTGTTCAGGTACAGTTGTTAAACTACAATCACCAGTTTCAGGAACAATTATTATCCTACAATTTCCAGGTTCAGGAACAGTTCTTACCCTACAATCACCAGGTTCAGGAACAATTATTATCCTACAATCACCATGTTCAGGAACAATTATTATCCTACAATTTCCAGGTTCAGCATCAGTTATTATCCTACAATCACCAGGTTCAGGGACAGTTGTTACCCTTCAATTAACAGTTTCAGGAACAGTTATTACCCCAGAATTACCAGTTTCAGGAACAGTTATTACCCTACAATCACAAGTTTCAGGAACAGATTTTAACCTACAATCGACAGGTTCATGAACAGTTATGACACTACAATCACCAGGTTCAGAAACAGTTATTGCCCTACAATCACCAGGTTCAGGAACAGTTATTACCCTACATCCACCAGGTTCAGGAACAGTTATTATCTTACAATGACCAGTTTCAGGAACAGTTATTACCCTATAATGACCAGTTTCAGGAACATTTATTACCCTACATCCACCAGGTTCAGGAACAGTTATTACCTTACAATGACCGGGTTCATGAAAAGTTATAACCCAACAATCACCAGTTTCAGGAACAGTTATTACCCTACAATCACCAGGTTCAGGTACAATTATTACCGTACAATTACTAGGTTCAGGAACAGTTATTACCCTACTATCACCATGTTCAGGAACAGGTATTACCCCACGATCACCAGGTTCAGGAACAGTTGTTACACAGCAATCACCAGGTTCAGAAACAGTTATTACCCTACAATCACCAGGTTCAGGAACAGTTATTACCCTACAATGACCAGTTTCAGGAACAGTTATTACCCTGCAATCATCAGGTTCAGGAACAATTATTATCCTACAATTACCAGGTTCAGGAACAGTTATTACCATACTATCACAAGGTTCAGGGACAGTTGTTACCCTTCAATTAACAGGTTCAGGAACAGTTATTACACCAGAATTACCAGTTTCAGGAAGAGTTATTACCCTACTATCACCAGGTTCAGGAACACATGATACCGCATAATTAGCACGTTCAGGAACAGTTATTACCCCAGAATCACCAGGTTCTGAACTGTTATTACCCCACGATCACCAGGTTCAGGAACAGTTGTTACACTGCAATCACCTGGTTGAGGAACAGTTATTACCCTACAATCACCAGTTTCAGGAACAGTTATTAACCTACAATCGACAGGTCCACGAACAGTTATGACACTACAATCACCAGGTTCAGAAACAGTTATTGCCCTACAATCACCAGGTTCAGGTACAGTTATTACCCCAGAATTACCAGTTTCAGGAACCGCTATTACCCTACAATCACCAGGCTCAGGAACAATTATTAACCTACAATTACCTGGTTCAGGAACAGTTATTACCCTACAATCACCATGTTCAGCATCAGTTATTACCCTACAATCACCAGGTTCAGGAACAGTTATTACCCTACAATCGACAGGTTCAGGGACAATTATGACACTACAATCACCAGGTTCAGAAACCGTTATTGCCCTACAATCACCAGGTCCAGGAACAGTTATTACCCTAGAATCACCAGGTTCAGGAACAGTTATTACCCTACAATCACCAGGTTCAGGTACAGTTATTACCCTACAAACACCAGGTTCAGCATCAGTTATTACCCTGCAATCACCAGGTTCAGGGACAGTTGTTACCCATCAATTAACAGGTTCAGGAACAGTTATTACCCCAGAATTACCAGTTTCAGGAACAGTTTTTACCCCATAATCAACAGTTTCAGTAACAGTTATTACCCTACAATCACCAGTTTCAGGAACAGTTATTACCCTGCAATCATCAGGTTCAGGAACAATTATTATCCTACAATTACCAGGTTCAGGAACAGTTATTACCATACTATCACAAGGTTCAGGGACAGTTGTTACCCTTCAATTAACAGGTTCAGGAACAGTTATTACACCTGAATTATCAGTTTCGGGAAGAGTTATTACCCTACTATCACCAGGTTCAGGAACACATGATACCGCATAATTAGCACGTTCAGGAACAGTTATTACCCCAGAATCACCAGGTTCAGGAACAGTTGTTACACTGCAATCACCTGGTTGAGGAACAGCTATAAACCTACAATCACCAGGTTTCAGGAACAGTTATTATTCTACAATCACCAGTTTCAGGAACAGTTACTACCCTTCAATCACCAGGTTCAGGAACATTTATTATCCTACAATTACCAGGTTCAGGAACAGTTATTACCCTACAATCACAAGGTTCAGGAACAGTTGTTACTCTACAATCACCTGTTCAGGTACAGTTGTTAAACTACAATCACCAGTTTCAGGAACAATTATTATCCTACAATTTCCAGGTTCAGGAACAGTTCTTACCCTACAATCACCAGGTTCAGGAACAATTATTATCCTACAATCACCATGTTCAGGAACAATTATTATCCTACAATTTCCAGGTTCAGCATCAGTTATTATCCTACAATCACCAGGTTCAGGGACAGTTGTTACCCTTCAATTAACAGTTTCAGGAACAGTTATTACCCCAGAATTACCAGTTTCAGGAACAGTTATTACCCTACAATCACAAGTTTCAGGAACAGTTATTAACCTACAATCGACAGGTTCATGAACAGTTATGACACTACAATCACCAGGTTCAGAAACAGTTATTGCCCTACAATCACCAGGTTCAGGAACAGTTATTACCCTACATCCACCAGGTTCAGGAACAGTTATTATCTTACAATGACCAGTTTCAGGAACAGTTATTACCCTATAATGACCAGTTTCAGGAACATTTATTACCCTACATCCACCAGGTTCAGGAACAGTTATTACCTTACAATGACCGGGTTCATGAAAAGTTATAACCCAACAATCACCAGTTTCAGGAACAGTTATTACCCTACAATCACCAGGTTCAGGTACAATTATTACCGTACAATTACTAGGTTCAGGAACAGTTATTACCCTACTATCACCATGTTCAGGAACAGGTATTACCCCACGATCACCAGGTTCAGGAACAGTTGTTACACAGCAATCACCAGGTTCAGAAACAGTTATTACCCTACAATCACCAGGTTCAGGAACAGTTATTACCCTACAATGACCAGTTTCAGGAACAGTTATTACCCTGCAATCATCAGGTTCAGGAACAATTATTATCCTACAATTACCAGGTTCAGGAACAGTTATTACCATACTATCACAAGGTTCAGGGACAGTTGTTACCCTTCAATTAACAGGTTCAGGAACAGTTATTACACCAGAATTACCAGTTTCAGGAAGAGTTATTACCCTACTATCACCAGGTTCAGGAACACATGATACCGCATAATTAGCACGTTCAGGAACAGTTATTACCCCAGAATCACCAGGTTCTGAACTGTTATTACCCCACGATCACCAGGTTCAGGAACAGTTGTTACACTGCAATCACCTGGTTGAGGAACAGTTATTACCCTACAATCACCAGTTTCAGGAACAGTTATTAACCTACAATCGACAGGTCCACGAACAGTTATGACACTACAATCACCAGGTTCAGAAACAGTTATTGCCCTACAATCACCAGGTTCAGGTACAGTTATTACCCCAGAATTACCAGTTTCAGGAACCGCTATTACCCTACAATCACCAGGCTCAGGAAAAATTATTATCCTACAATTACCTGGTTCAGGAACAGTTATTACCCTACAATCACCATGTTCAGCATCAGTTATTACCCTACAATCACCAGGTTCAGGAACAGTTATTACCCTACAATCGACAGGTTCAGGGACAATTATGACACTACAATCACCAGGTTCAGAAACCGTTATTGCCCTACAATCACCAGGTCCAGGAACAGTTATTACCCTAGAATCACCAGGTTCAGGAACAGTTATTACCCTACAATCACCAGGTTCAGGTACAGTTATTACCCTACAAACACCAGGTTCAGCATCAGTTATTACCCTGCAATCACCAGGTTCAGGGACAGTTGTTACCCTTCAATTAACAGGTTCAGGAACAGTTATTACCCCAGAATTACCAGTTTCAGGAACAGTTTTTACCCCATAATCAACAGTTTCAGTAACAGGTATTACCCTACAATCACCAGTTTCAGGAACAGTTATTACCCTGCAATCATCAGGTTCAGGAACAATTATTATCCTACAATTACCAGGTTCAGGAACAGTTATTACCATACTATCACAAGGTTCAGGGACAGTTGTTACCCTTCAATTAACAGGTTCAGGAACAGTTATTACACCTGAATTACCAGTTTCGGGAAGAGATATTACCCTACTATCAACAGGTTCAGGAACACATGATACCGCATAATTAGCACGTTCAGGAACATTTATTACCCCAGAATCACCAGGTTCAGGAACCGTTGTTACACTGCAATCACCTGGTTGAGGAACAGCTATAAACCTACAATCACCAGGTTTCAGGAACAGTTATTATTCTACAATCACCAGTTTCAGGAACAGTTACTACCCTTCAATCACCAGGTTCAGGAACATTTATTATCCTACAATTACCAGGTTCAGGAACAGTTATTACCCTACAATCACAAGGTTCAGGAACAGTTGTTACTCTACAATCACCTGTTCAGGTACAGTTGTTAAACTACAATCACCAGTTTCAGGAACAATTATTATCCTACAATTTCCAGGTTCAGGAACAGTTTTTACCCTACAATCACCAGGTTCAGGAACAATTATTATCCTACAATCACCATGTTCAGGAACAATTATTATCCTACAATTTCCAGGTTCAGCATCAGTTATTATCCTACAATCACCAGGTTCAGGGACAGTTGTTACCCTTCAATTAACAGTTTCAGGAACAGTTATTACCCCAGAATTACCAGTTTCAGGAACAGTTATTACCCTACAATCACAAGTTTCAGGAACAGTTATTAACCTACAATCGACAGGTTCATGAACAGTTATGACACTACAATCACCAGGTTCAGAAACAGTTATTACCTTACAATGACCAGGTTCAGAAACAGTTATTACGCTACATCCACCAGGTTCAGGAACAGTTATTATCTTACAATGACCAGTTTCAGGAACAGTTATTACCCTATAATGACCAGTTTCAGGAACATTTATTACCCTACATCCACCAGGTTCATGAACAGTTATTACCTTACAATGACCAGGTTCATGAAAAGTTATAACCCAACAATCACAAGTTTCAGGAACAGTTATTAACCTACAATCGACAGGTTCATGAACAGTTATGACACTACAATCACCAGGTTCAGAAACAGTTATTACCTTACAATGACCAGGTTCAGAAACAGTTATTACCCTACATCCACCAGGTTCAGGACCAGTTATTATCTTACAATGACCAGTTTCAGGAACAGTTATTACCCTATAATGACCAGTTTCAGGAACATTTATTACCCTACATCCACCAGGTTCATGAACAGTTATTACCTTACAATGACCAGGTTCATGGAAAGTTATAACCCAACAATCACCAGTTTCAGGAACAGTTATTACCCTACAATCACCAGGTTCAGGTACAATTATTACCGTACAATTACTAGGTTCAGGAACAGTTATTACCCTACTATCACCATGTTCAGGAACAGGTATTACCCCACGATCACCAGGTTCAGGAACAGTTGTTACACTGCAATCACCTGGTTGAGGAACAGCTATAACCCTACAATCAACAGGTTCAGGAACAGTGATTATTATACAATCACCAGTTTCAGGAACAGTTATTACCCTTCAATCACCAGGTTCAGGAACTTTTATTATCTTACAATCACCAGGTTCAGGGACAGTTGTTACCCTTCAATTAACAGGTTCAGGAACAGTTATTACACAAGAATTACCAGTTTCAGGAAGATTTATTACACAACTATCACCAGGTTCAGGAACACATGATACCGCATAATTAGCACGTTCAGGAACAGTTATTACCCCAGAATCATCAGGTTCAGGTACAGTTATTACGATACAGTCACCAAGGTCAGGAACAGTTATTACCCTACAATCACAAGGTTCAGGAACAGTTATTACCCAACAATCACCAGTTTCATGAACTGTAATTACCCTACAATTACCACGTTCAGGAACACTTATTACCCTAAAACCACCAGGATCAGGATAAGTTATTACCCTACCATCACCAGGTTCAGGAACAGTTGTTACCCTACAATTAACAGGTTCAGGAACAGTTATTACCCTACAATCACCAGGTTCAGGAACAGTTATTACCCTACAATCACCTGTTTCAGGAACAATTATTACCCTACAATCGACGGGTACAGGAACAGTTATGACACTACAATCACCAGGTTCAGTAACAGTTATTTCCCTACAATCACCAGGTTCAGGAACAGTTATTACCCTACAATCACCAGGTTCAGGAACAGTTATTACCCTACAATGACCAGTTTCAGGAAGAGTTATTACCCTTCAACCACCAGGTTCAGGAACAGTTATTACCTTACAATCACCAGGTTCAGGAAAAGTTATTACCCAACAATCACCAGTTTCAGGAACAGTTATTACACTACAATCACCAGGTTCAGGTACAATTATTACCGTACAATTACCAGGTTCAGGAACAGTTAACACTCTACTATCACCATGTTCAGGAACAGTTATTACCCCACGATCACCAGTTTCAGGAACAGTTATTACCCTACAATCACCAGGTGCAGGAATAATTGTTATCCTACTATTACCAGGTTCAGGAACAGTTATTACCCGACTATCACAAGGTTCAGGAACAGTTGTTACTCTACAATCACCAGTTCAGGTACAGTTGTTAACCTACAGTCACCAGGTTCAGGAAAAGTTGTTACCCTAGAATCACCAGGCGCAGGAACCTTTATTATGCTACAACGGCCAGGTTCAGGAACATTTATTATCCTACAATTACCAGGTTCTGGTACAGTTATTACCCTACAATCACCAGGTATAGGGATAGTTATTACCCTACAATCACCAGGTTCAGGAACAGTTATTACCCTACAATCACCAGGTTCAGGAAGTGTTATTAGCCGAGAACCGCTGGGTTCAAGAAAAGTTATTTCCCTACAATCACCAGGTTCGATACCAATTTTAACCCTACAATCACCAGGTTCAGGAACATTTGATACCCGACAATCACCAGGTTCAGGAAAAGTTATTACCCCACAGTCACCAGGTTCAGGAACAGTTATTACCCTACAATGACCAGGTTTAGGAACAGTTATTACCCTACAACCACCAGGTTCAGGAACAGTTATTACCCGACAATCACCAGGTTCAGCATCAGTTATTACCGTACAATCACCAGGTTCAGGAACAGTTATTACCCCAGAATTACCAGTTTCAGGAACAGCTATTACCCTACAATCACTAGGCTCAGGAACAATTATTATCCTACAATTACCAGGTTCAGGAACAGTTATTACCATACTATCACAAGGTTCAGGGACAGTTGTTACCCTTCAATTAACAGGTTCAGGAACAGTTATTACACCAGAATTACCAGTTTCAGGAAGAGTTATTACCCTACTATCACCAGGTTCAGGAACACATGATACCGCATAATTAGCACGTTCAGGAACAGTTATTACCCCAGAATCACCAGGTTCTGAACTGTTATTACCCCACGATCACCAGGTTCAGGAACACATGATACCGCATAATTAGCACGTTCAGGAACAGTTATTACCCCAGAATTACCAGTTTCAGGAACAGTTTTTACCCCATAATCAACAGTTTCAGTAACAGGTATTACCCTACAATCACCAGTTTCAGGAACAGTTATTACCCTGCAATCATCAGGTTCAGGAACAATTATTATCCTACAATTACCAGGTTCAGGAACAGTTATTACCATACTATCACAAGGTTCAGGGACAGTTGTTACCCTTCAATTAACAGGTTCAGGAACAGTTATTACACCTGAATTACCAGTTTCGGGAAGAGTTATTACCCTACTATCACCAGGTTCAGGAACACATGATACCGCATAATTAGCACGTTCAGGAACAGTTATTACCCCAGAATCACCAGGTTCAGGAACAGTTGTTACACTGCAATCACCTGGTTGAGGAACAGCTATAAACCTACAATCACCAGGTTTCAGGAACAGTTATTATTCTACAATCACCAGTTTCAGGAACAGTTACTACCCTTCAATCACCAGGTTCAGGAACATTTATTATCCTACAATTACCAGGTTCAGGAACAGTTATTACCCTACAATCACAAGGTTCAGGAACAGTTGTTACTCTACAATCACCTGTTCAGGTACAGTTGTTAAACTACAATCACCAGTTTCAGGAACAATTATTATCCTACAATTTCCAGGTTCAGGAACAGTTCTTACCCTACAATCACCAGGTTCAGGAACAATTATTATCCTACAATCACCATGTTCAGGAACAATTATTATCCTACAATTTCCAGGTTCAGCATCAGTTATTATCCTACAATCACCAGGTTCAGGGACAGTTGTTACCCTTCAATTAACAGTTTCAGGAACAGTTATTACCCCAGAATTACCAGTTTCAGGAACAGTTATTACCCTACAATCACAAGTTTCAGGAACAGTTATTAACCTACAATCGACAGGTTCATGAACAGTTATGACACTACAATCACCAGGTTCAGAAACAGTTATTACCTTACAATGACCAGGTTCAGAAACAGTTATTACCCTACATCCACCAGGTTCAGGAACAGTTATTATCTTACAATGACCAGTTTCAGGAACAGTTATTACCCTATAATGACCAGTTTCAGGAACATTTATTACCCTACATCCACCAGGTTCATGAACAGTTATTACCTTACAATGACCAGGTTCATGAAAAGTTATAACCCAACAATCACAAGTTTCAGGAACAGTTATTAACCTACAATCGACAGGTTCATGAACAGTTATGACACTACAATCACCAGGTTCAGAAACAGTTATTACCTTACAATGACCAGGTTCAGAAACAGTTATTACCCTACATCCACCAGGTTCAGGAACAGTTATTATCTTACAATGACCAGTTTCAGGAACAGTTATTACCCTATAATGACCAGTTTCAGGAACATTTATTACCCTACATCCACCAGGTTCATGAACAGTTATTACCTTACAATGACCAGGTTCATGAAAAGTTATAACCCAACAATCACCAGTTTCAGGAACAGTTATTACCCTACAATCACCAGGTTCAGGTACAATTATTACCGTACAATTACTAGGTTCAGGAACAGTTATTACCCTACTATCACCATGTTCAGGAACAGGTATTACCCCACGATCACCAGATTCAGGAACAGTTGTTACACTGCATTCACCAGGTTCAGGAACAGATATAACAGCACGATCACCATGTTCAGGAACAGTTGTTACACTGCAATCACCTGGTTGAGGAACAGCTATAACCCTACAATCAACAGGTTCAGGAACAGTGATTATTATACAATCACCAGTTTCAGGAACAGTTATTACCCTTCAATCACCAGGTTCAGGAACTTTTATTATCTTACAATCACCAGGTTCAGGGACAGTTGTTACCCTTCAATTAACAGGTTCAGGAACAGTTATTACACCAGAATTACCAGTTTCAGGAAGATTTATTACACAACTATCACCAGGTTCAGGAACACATGATACCGCATAATTAGCACGTTCAGGAACAGTTATTACCCCAGAATCATCAGGTTCAGGTACAGTTATTACGATACAGTCACCAAGGTCAGGAACAGTTATTACCCTACAATCACAAGGTTCAGGAACAGTTATTACCCAACAATCACCAGTTTCATGAACTGTAATTACCCTACAATTACCACGTTCAGGAACACTTATTACCCTAAAACCACCAGGATCAGGATAAGTTATTACCCTACCATCACCAGGTTCAGGAACAGTTGTTACCCTACAATTAACAGGTTCAGGAACAGTTATTACCCTACAATCACCAGGTTCAGGAACAGTTATTACCCTACAATCACCTGTTTCAGGAACAATTATTACCCTACAATCGACGGGTACAGGAACAGTTATGACACTACAATCACCAGGTTCAGTAACAGTTATTTCCCTACAATCACCAGGTTCAGGAACAGTTATTACCCTACAATCACCAGGTTCAGGAACAGTTATTACCCTACAATGACCAGTTTCAGGAAGAGTTATTACCCTTCAACCACCAGGTTCAGGAACAGTTATTACCTTACAATCACCAGGTTCAGGAAAAGTTAATACCCAACAATCACCAGTTTCAGGAACAGTTATTACACTACAATCACCAGGTTCAAGTACAATTATTACCGTACAATTACCAGGTTCAGGAACAGTTAACACTCTACTATCACCATGTTCAGGAACAGTTATTACCCCACGATCACCAGTTTCAGGAACAGTTATTACCCTACAATCACCAGGTGCAGGAATAATTGTTATCCTACTATTACCAGGTTCAGGAACAGTTATTACCCGACTATCACAAGGTTCAGGAACAGTTGTTACTCTACAATCACCAGTTCAGGTACAGTTGTTAACCTACAGTCACCAGGTTCAGGAAAAGTTGTTACCCTAGAATCACCAGGCGCAGGAACCTTTATTATGCTACAACGGCCAGGTTCAGGAACATTTATTATCCTACAATTACCAGGTTCTGGTACAGTTATTACCCTACAATCACCAGGTATAGGGATAGTTATTACCCTACAATCACCAGGTTCAGGAACAGTTATTACCCTACAATCACCAGGTTCAGGAAGTGTTATTAGCCGAGAACCGCTGGGTTCAAGAAAAGTTATTTCCCTACAATCACCAGGTTCGATACCAATTTTAACCCTACAATCACCAGGTTCAGGAACATTTGATACCCGACAATCACCAGGTTCAGGAAAAGTTATTACCCCACAGTCACCAGGTTCAGGAACAGTTATTACCCTACAATGACCAGGTTCAGGAACAGTTATTACCCTACAACCACCAGGTTCAGGAACAGTTATTACCCGACAATCACCAGGTTCAGCATCAGTTATTACCGTACAATCACCAGGTTCAGGAACAGTTATTACCCCAGAATTACCAGTTTCAGGAACAGCTATTACCCTACAATCACTAGGCTCAGGAACAATTATTATCCTACAATTACCTGGTTCAGGAACAGTTATTACCCTACCATCACCAGGTTCAGGAACAATAATTACCATACAATTAGCAGGTTCAGGAACAGTTATTACCCTACAATGACCAGTTTCATGAACAGTTATTACCCTACAATCACCTGGTGCAGGAACAATTATTATCCTACTATCACCATGTTCAGGAACAGTTATTACCCCACGATCACCAGGTTCAGGAAGAGATATAACAGCACGATCACCAGGTTCAGGAACAGTTGTTACACTGCAATCACCTGGTTGAGGAACAGGTATAACCCTACAATCACCAGGTTCAGGAACATTTATTATTATACAATCACCAATTTCAGGAACAGTTATTACACTTCAATCACCAGGTTCAGGAACATTTATTATCCTACAATTACCAGGTTCAGGAACAGTTATTACCCTACAATCTGCAGGTTCAGGTACATTTATTACGATACAATCATCAAGTTCAGGAACTGTTATTGCCCTACAATTACCACATTCAGTAACAGTTATTACCCTACAACCACCATGATCAGGAACAGTTATTACCCGACAATCACCAGGTTCAGGAACAGTTATTACCCTACAATCACCAGGTTCAGGAACAGTTATTACCCTACAATGACCAGTTTCAGGAAGAGTTATTACCCTTCAACCACCAGGTTCAGGAACAGTTATTACCTTACAATCACCAGGTTCAGGAAAAGTTATTACCCAACAATCACCAGTTTCAGGAACAGGTATTACACTACAATCACCAGGTTCAGGTACAATTATTACCGTACAATTACCAGGTTCAGGAACAGTTAACACTCTACTATCACCATGTTCAGGAACAGTTATTACCCCACGATCACCAGTTTCAGGAACAGTTATTACCCTACAATCACCAGGTGCAGGAATAATTGTTATCCTACTATTACCAGGTTCAGGAACAGTTATTACCCGACTATCACAAGGTTCAGGAACAGTTGTTACTCTACAATCACCAGTTCAGGTACAGTTGTTAACCTACAGTCACCAGGTTCAGGAAAAGTTGTTACCCTAGAATCACCAGGCGCAGGAACCTTTATTATGCTACAACGGCCAGGTTCAGGAACATTTATTATCCTACAATTATCAGGTTCTGGTACAGTTATTACCCTACAATCACCAGGTATAGGGATAGTTATTACCCTACAATCACCAGGTTCAGGAACAGTTATTACCCTACAATCACCAGGTTCAGGAAGTGTTATTAGCCGAGAACCGCTGGGTTCAAGAAAAGTTATTTCCCTACAATCACCAGGTTCGATACCAATTTTAACCCTACAATCACCAGGTTCAGGAACATTTGATACCCGACAATCACCAGGTTCAGGAAAAGTTATTACCCCACAGTCACCAGGTTCAGGAACAGTTATTACCCTACAATGACCAGGTTCAGGAACAGTTATTACCCTACAACCACCAGGTTCAGGAACAGTTATTACCCGACAATCACCAGGTTCAGCATCAGTTATTACCGTACAATCACCAGGTTCAGGAACAGTTATTACCCCAGAATTACCAGTTTCAGGAACAGCTATTACCCTACAATCACTAGGCTCAGGAACAATTATTATCCTACAATTACCTGGTTCAGGAACAGTTATTACCCTACCATCACCAGGTTCAGGAACAATAATTACCATACAATTAGCAGGTTCAGGAACAGTTATTACCCTACAATGACCAGTTTCATGAACAGTTATTACCCTACAATCACCTGGTGCAGGAACAATTATTATCCTACTATCACCATGTTCAGGAACAGTTATTACCCCACGATCACCAGGTTCAGGAAGAGATATAACAGCACGATCACCAGGTTCAGGAACAGTTGTTACACTGCAATCACCTGGTTGAGGAACAGGTATAACCCTACAATCACCAGGTTCAGGAACATTTATTATTATACAATCACCAATTTCAGGAACAGTTATTACCCTTCAATCACCAGGTTCAGGAACATTTATTATCCTACAATTACCAGTTTCAGGAACAGTTATTACCCTACAATCTGCAGGTTCAGGTACATTTATTACGATACAATCATCAAGTTCAGGAACTGTTATTGCCCTACAATTACCACATTCAGTAACAGTTATTACCCTACAACCACCATGATCAGGAACATTTATTACCCGACAATCACCAGGTTCAGGAACAGTTATTACCCTACAATCACCAGGTTCAGGAACAGTTATTACCCTACAATGACCAGTTTCAGGAAGAGTTATTACCCTTCAACCACCAGGTTCAGGAACAGTTATTACCTTACAATCACCAGGTTCAGGAAAAGTTATTACCCAACAATCACCAGTTTCAGGAACAGTTATTACACTACAATCACCAGGTTCAGGTACAATTATTACCGTACAATTACCAGGTTCAGGAACAGTTAACACTCTACTATCACCATGTTCAGGAACAGTTATTACCCCACGATCACCAGTTTCAGGAACAGTTATTACCCTACAATCACCAGGTGCAGGAATAATTGTTATCCTACTATTACCAGGTTCAGGAACAGTTATTACCCGACTATCACAAGGTTCAGGAACAGTTGTTACTCTACAATCACCAGTTCAGGTACAGTTGTTAACCTACAGTCACCAGGTTCAGGAAAAGTTGTTACCCTAGAATCACCAGGCGCAGGAACCTTTATTATGCTACAACGGCCAGGTTCAGGAACATTTATTATCCTACAATTACCAGGTTCTGGTACAGTTATTACCCTACAATCACCAGGTATAGGGATAGTTATTACCCTACAATCACCAGGTTCAGGAACAGTTATTACCCTACAATCACCAGGTTCAGGAAGTGTTATTAGCCGAGAACCGCTGGGTTCAAGAAAAGTTATTTCCCTACAATCACCAGGTTCAATACCAATTTTAACCCTACAATCACCAGGTTCAGGAACATTTGATACCCGACAATCACCAGGTTCAGGAAAAGTTATTACCCCACAGTCACCAGGTTCAGGAACAGTTATTACCCTGCAATGACCAGGTTCAGGAACAGTTATTACCCTACAACCACCAGGTTCAGGAACAGTTATTACCCGACAATCACCAGGTTCAGCATCAGTTATTACCGTACAATCACCAGGTTCAGGAACAGTTATTACCCCAGAATTACCAGTTTCAGGAACAGCTATTACCCTACAATCACTAGGCTCAGGAACAATTATTATCCTACAATTACCTGGTTCAGGAACAGTTATTACCCTACCATCACCAGGTTCAGGAACAATAATTACCATACAATTAGCAGGTTCAGGAACAGTTATTACCCTACAATGACCAGTTTCATGAACAGTTATTACCCTACAATCACCTGGTGCAGGAACAATTATTATCCTACTATCACCATGTTCAGGAACAGTTATTACCCCACGATCACCAGGTTCAGGAAGAGATATAACAGCACGATCACCAGGTTCAGGAACAGTTGTTGCACTGCAATCACCTGGTTGAGGAACAGCTATAACCCTACAATCACCAGGTTCAGGAACATTTATTATTATACAATCACCAATTTCAGGAACAGTTATTACCCTTCAATCACCAGGTTCAGGAACATTTATTATCCTACAATTACCAGGTTCAGGAACAGTTATTACCCTACAATCTGCAGGTTCAGGTACATTTATTACGATACAATCATCAAGTTCAGGAACTGTTATTGCCCTACAATTACCACATTCAGGAACAGTTATTACCCTACAACCACCATGATCAGGAACAGTTATTACACTACAATCACCAAGTTCAGGAACAGTTATTAGCCGAGAACCGCCTGGTTCAGGAACTGTTATTACACTACAATCACCTGTTTCAGTAACATTTATTACCGTACAACCACAAGGATGAGGAGAAGTTATTACCCTGCAATCACCAGGTTCAGGAACAGTTGATACCCTACAATCCCCATGTTCAGGAACAGTTATTACCCAACAGTCACCAGTTTCAGGAACAGTTACTACCCTACAATGACCAGGTTCAGGAACAATTATTACCCTACAACCACCAGGTTCTGGAACAGTTATTACCCTACAAACACCAGGTTCAGCATCAGTTATTACCCTACAATCACCAGGTTCAGGGACAGTTGTTACCCTTCAATTAAAAGGTTCAGGAACAGCTATTACCCCAGAATTACCAGTTTCAGGAACAGTTATTATCCTACAATTACCAGGTTCAGGAACAGTTATTACCCTACTATCACCAGGTTCAGGAACACTTGATACCATATAATTAGCATGTTCAGGAAATGTTATTACCCCAGAAACACCAGGTTCAGGTACAGTTGTTACGATACAATCACCAAGGTCAGGAACAGTTATTATCCTAGAATCACCAGGATCAGGAACAATTATTATCCTACAATTACCAGGTTCACGAACAGTTATTACCCTACAATCACAAAGTTCAGGAACAGTTGTTACTCGACAATCACCAGTTCAAGTACAGTTGTTAACCTACAATCACTAGGTTCAGTAAAAGTTGTAACCCTAGAATCACAAGGTGCAGGAACAGTTAATACTCTACAATTACCACGTTCAGGAACAGTTATTACCCTACAACCACCAGGATCAGGATGTTATTATCCTACAATCTCCAGGTTCAGGAACAGTTGTTACCCTACAATTAACAGGTTCAGGAACAGTTATTACCCTACAATCACAAGGTTCAGGAACAGTTGTTATCCTACAATTAACACTTTCAGGAACAGTTATTACCCTACAATCACCAGGTTCAGGAAGTGTTATTAGCCGAGAACCGCCGGGTTCAAGAAAAGTTATTTCCCTACAATCACCAGGTTCAATACCAATTTTAACCCTACAATCACCAGGTTCAGGAACATTTGATACCCGACAATCACCAGGTTCAGGAAAAGTTATTACCCCACAGTCACCAGGTTCAGGAACTGTTATTACCCTGCAATGACCAGGTTCAGGAACAGTTATTACCCTACAACCACCAGGTTCAGGAACAGTTATTACCCGACAATCACCAGGTTCAGCATCAGTTATTACCGTACAATCACCAGGTTCAGGAACAGTTATTACCCCAGAATTACCAGTTTCAGGAACAGCTATTACCCTACAATCACCAGGCTCAGGAACAATTATTATCCTACAATTACCTGGTTCAGGAACAGTTATTACCCTACCATCACCAGGTTCAGGAACAATAATTACAACACAATTAGCAGGTTCAGGAACAGTTATTACCCTACAATGACCAGTTTCATGAACAGTTATTACCCTACAATCACCTGGTGCAGGAACAATTATTATCCTACTATCACCATGTTCAGGAACAGTTATTACCCCACGATCACCAGGTTCAGGAACAGATGTAACAGCACGATCAACAGGTTCAGGGACAGTTGTTGCACTGCAATCACCTGGTTGAGGAACAGCTATAACCCTACAATCACCAGGTTCAGGAACATTTATTATTATACAATCACCAATTTCAGGAACAGTTATTACCCTTCAATCACCAGGTTCAGGAACATTTATTATCCTACAATTACCAGGTTCAGGAACAGTTATTACCCTACAATCTGCAGGTTCAGGTACATTTATTACGATACAATCATCAAGTTCAGGAACTGTTATTGCTCTACAATTACCACATTCAGTAACAGTTATTACCCTACAACCACCATGATCAGGAACAGTTATTACCCTACAATCACCAAGTTCAGGAACAGTTATTAGCCGAGAACCGCCTGGTTCAGGAACTGTTATTACCCTAAAATCACCTGTTTCAGTAACAGTTATTACCCTACAACCACAAGGATGAGGAGAAGTTATTACCCTGCAATCACCAGGTTCAGGAACAGTTGATACCCTACAATCCCCATGTTCAGGAACAGTTATTACCCAACAGTCACCAGGTTCAGGAACAGTTACTACCCTACAATGACCAGGTTCAGGAACAATTATTACCCTACAACCACCAGGTTATGGAACAGTTATTACCCTACAAACACCAGGTTCAGCATCAGTTATTACCCTACAATCACCAGGTTCAGGGACAGTTGTTACCCTTCAATTAAAAGGTTCAGGAACATCTATTACCCCAGAATTACCAGTTTCAGGAACAGTTATTATCCTACAATTACCAGGTTCAGGAACAGTTATTACCCTACTATCACCAGGTTCAGGAACACTTGATACCATATAATTAGCATGTTCAGGAACTGTTATTACCCCAGAAACACCAGGTTCAGGTACAGTTGTTACGATACAATCACCAAGGTCAGGAACAGTTATTATCCTAGAATCACCAGGATCAGGAACAATTATTATCCTACAATTACCAGGTTCACGAACAGTTATTACCCTACAATCACAAAGTTCAGGAACAGTTGTTACTCGACAATCACCAGTTCAAGTACAGTTGTTAACCTACAATCACTAGGTTCAGTAAAAGTTGTAACCCTAGAATCACAAGGTGCAGGAACAGTTAATACTCTACAATTACCACGTTCAGGAACAGTTATTACCCTACAACCACCAGGATCAGGATGTTATTATCCTACAATCTCCAGGTTCAGGAACAGTTGTTACCCTACAATTAACAGGTTCAGGAACAGTTATTACCCTACAATCACAAGGTTCAGGAACAGTTGTTATCCTACAATTAACACTTTCAGGAACAGTTATTACCCTACAATCACCAGGTTCAGGAAGTGTTATTAGCCGAGAACCGCCGGGTTCAAGAAAAGTTATTTCCCTACAATCACCAGGTTCAATACCAATTTTAACCCTACAATCACCAGGTTCAGGAACATTTGATACCCGACAATCACCAGGTTCAGGAAAAGTTATTACCCCACAGTCACCAGGTTCAGGAACTGTTATTACCCTGCAATGACCAGGTTCAGGAACAGTTATTACCCTACAACCACCAGGTTCAGGAACAGTTATTACCCGACAATCACCAGGTTCAGCATCAGTTATTACCGTACAATCACCAGGTTCAGGAACAGTTATTACCCCAGAATTACCAGTTTCAGGAACAGCTATTACCCTACAATCACCAGGCTCAGGAACAATTATTATCCTACAATTACCTGGTTCAGGAACAGTTATTACCCTACCATCACCAGGTTCAGGAACAATAATTACAACACAATTAGCAGGTTCAGGAACAGTTATTACCCTACAATGACCAGTTTCATGAACAGTTATTACCCTACAATCACCTGGTGCAGGAACAATTATTATCCTACTATCACCATGTTCAGGAACAGTTATTACCCCACGATCACCAGGTTCAGGAACAGATGTAACAGCACGATCAACAGGTTCAGGGACAGTTGTTGCACTGCAATCACCTGGTTGAGGAACAGCTATAACCCTACAATCACCAGGTTCAGGAACATTTATTATTATACAATCACCAATTTCAGGAACAGTTATTACCCTTCAATCACCAGGTTCAGGAACATTTATTATCCTACAATTACCAGGTTCAGGAACAGTTATTACCCTACAATCTGCAGGTTCAGGTACATTTATTACGATACAATCATCAAGTTCAGAAACTGTTATTGCTCTACAATTACCACATTCAGTAACAGTTATTACCCTACAACCACCATGATCAGGAACAGTTATTACCCTACAATCACCAAGTTCAGGAACAGTTATTAGCCGAGAACCGCCTGGTTCAGGAACTGTTATTACCCTAAAATCACCTGTTTCAGTAACAGTTATTACCCTACAACCACAAGGATGAGGAGAAGTTATTACCCTGCAATCACCAGGTTCAGGAACAGTTGATGCCCTACAATCCCCATGTTCAGGAACAGTTATTACCCAACAGTCACCAGGTTCAGGAACAGTTACTACCCTACAATGACCAGGTTCAGGAACAATTATTACCCTACAACCACCAGGTTCTGGAACAATTATTATCCTACAATTTCCAGGTTCAGGACCAGTTATTACGCTACAATCACCAGGTTCAGGAACAATTATTATCCTACAATTTCCAGGTTCAGCATCAGTCATTATCCTACAATCACAAGGTTCAGGGTCAGTTGTTACCCTTCAATTAACAAGTTCAGGAACAGTTATTACCCCAGAATTACCAGTTTCAGGATCAGTTATTACCCTGCAATCACCAGGTTCAGGAACAGTTGATACCCTACAATCCCCATGTTCAGGAACAGTTATTACCC
Organism: Hypanus sabinus; assembly: GCF_030144855.1. Taxonomy (NCBI): domain Eukaryota; kingdom Metazoa; phylum Chordata; class Chondrichthyes; order Myliobatiformes; family Dasyatidae; genus Hypanus; species Hypanus sabinus. Next base: position 87,358,952 of record NC_082709.1, on the reverse strand, counting down.
AACAGTCACCAGGTTCAGGAACAGTTACTACCCTACAATGACCAGGTTCAGGAACAATTATTACCCTACAACCACCAGGTTATGGAACAGTTATTACCCTACAAACACCAGGTTCAGCATCAGTTATTACCCTACAATCACCAGGTTCAGGGACAGTTGTTACCCTTCAATTAAAAGGTTCAGGAACATCTATTACCCCAGAATTACCAGTTTCAGGAACAGTTATTATCCTACAATTACCAGGTTCAGGAACAGTTATTACCCTACTATCACCAGGTTCAGGAACACTTGATACCATATAATTAGCATGTTCAGGAACTGTTATTACCCCAGAAACACCAGGTTCAGGTACAGTTGTTACGATACAATCACCAAGGTCAGGAACAGTTATTATCCTAGAATCACCAGGATCAGGAACAATTATTATCCTACAATTACCAGGTTCACGAACAGTTATTACCCTACAATCACAAAGTTCAGGAACAGTTGTTACTCGACAATCACCAGTTCAAGTACAGTTGTTAACCTACAATCACTAGGTTCAGTAAAAGTTGTAACCCTAGAATCACAAGGTGCAGGAACAGTTAATACTCTACAATTACCACGTTCAGGAACAGTTATTACCCTACAACCACCAGGATCAGGATGTTATTATCCTACAATCTCCAGGTTCAGGAACAGTTGTTACCCTACAATTAACAGGTTCAGGAACAGTTATTACCCTACAATCACAAGGTTCAGGAACAGTTGTTATCCTACAATTAACACTTTCAGGAACAGTTATTACCCTACAATCACCAGGTTCAGGAAGTGTTATTAGCCGAGAACCGCCGGGTTCAAGAAAAGTTATTTCCCTACAATCACCAGGTTCAATACCAATTTTAACCCTACAATCACCAGGTTCAGGAACATTTGATACCCGACAATCACCAGGTTCAGGAAAAGTTATTACCCCACAGTCACCAGGTTCAGGAACTGTTATTACCCTGCAATGACCAGGTTCAGGAACAGTTATTACCCTACAACCACCAGGTTCAGGAACAGTTATTACCCGACAATCACCAGGTTCAGCATCAGTTATTACCGTACAATCACCAGGTTCAGGAACAGTTATTACCCCAGAATTACCAGTTTCAGGAACAGCTATTACCCTACAATCACCAGGCTCAGGAACAATTATTATCCTACAATTACCTGGTTCAGGAACAGTTATTACCCTACCATCACCAGGTTCAGGAACAATAATTACAACACAATTAGCAGGTTCAGGAACAGTTATTACCCTACAATGACCAGTTTCATGAACAGTTATTACCCTACAATCACCTGGTGCAGGAACAATTATTATCCTACTATCACCATGTTCAGGAACAGTTATTACCCCACGATCACCAGGTTCAGGAACAGATGTAACAGCACGATCAACAGGTTCAGGGACAGTTGTTGCACTGCAATCACCTGGTTGAGGAACAGCTATAACCCTACAATCACCAGGTTCAGGAACATTTATTATTATACAATCACCAATTTCAGGAACAGTTATTACCCTTCAATCACCAGGTTCAGGAACATTTATTATCCTACAATTACCAGGTTCAGGAACAGTTATTACCCTACAATCTGCAGGTTCAGGTACATTTATTACGATACAATCATCAAGTTCAGGAACTGTTATTGCTCTACAATTACCACATTCAGTAACAGTTATTACCCTACAACCACCATGATCAGGAACAGTTATTACCCTACAATCACCAAGTTCAGGAACAGTTATTAGCCGAGAACCGCCTGGTTCAGGAACTGTTATTACCCTAAAATCACCTGTTTCAGTAACAGTTATTACCCTACAACCACAAGGATGAGGAGAAGTTATTACCCTGCAATCACCAGGTTCAGGAACAGTTGATGCCCTACAATCCCCATGTTCAGGAACAGTTATTACCCAACAGTCACCAGGTTCAGGAACAGTTACTACCCTACAATGACCAGGTTCAGGAACAATTATTACCCTACAACCACCAGGTTCTGGAACAATTATTATCCTACAATTTCCAGGTTCAGGACCAGTTATTACGCTACAATCACCAGGTTCAGGAACAATTATTATCCTACAATTTCCAGGTTCAGCATCAGTCATTATCCTACAATCACAAGGTTCAGGGTCAGTTGTTACCCTTCAATTAACAAGTTCAGGAACAGTTATTACCCCAGAATTACCAGTTTCAGGATCAGTTATTACCCTGCAATCACCAGGTTCAGGAACAGTTGATACCCTACAATCCCCATGTTCAGGAACAGTTATTACCCAACAGTCACCAGGTTCAGGAACAGTTACTACCCTACAATGACCAGGTTCAGGAACAATTATTACCCTACAACCACCAGGTTATGGAACAGTTATTACCCTACAAACACCAGGTTCAGCATCAGTTATTACCCTACAATCACCAGGTTCAGGGACAGTTGTTACCCTTCAATTAAAAGGTTCAGGAACATCTATTACCCCAGAATTACCAGTTTCAGGAACAGTTATTATCCTACAATTACCAGGTTCAGGAACAGTTATTACCCTACTATCACCAGGTTCAGGAACACTTGATACCATATAATTAGCATGTTCAGGAACTGTTATTACCCCAGAAACACCAGGTTCAGGTACAGTTGTTACGATACAATCACCAAGGTCAGGAACAGTTATTATCCTAGAATCACCAGGATCAGGAACAATTATTATCCTACAATTACCAGGTTCACGAACAGTTATTACCCTACAATCACAAAGTTCAGGAACAGTTGTTACTCGACAATCACCAGTTCAAGTACAGTTGTTAACCTACAATCACTAGGTTCAGTAAAAGTTGTAACCCTAGAATCACAAGGTGCAGGAACAGTTAATACCCTACAATTACCACGTTCAGGAACAGTTATTACCCTACAACCACCAGGATCAGGATGTTATTATCCTACAATCTCCAGGTTCAGGAACAGTTGTTACCCTACAATTAACAGGTTCAGGAACAGTTATTACCCTACAATCACAAGGTTCAGGAACAGTTGTTATCCTACAAATAACACTTTCAGGAACAGTTATTACCCTACAATCACCAGGTTCAGGAAGTGTTATTAGCCGAGAACCGCCGGGTTCAAGAAAAGTTATTTCCCTACAATCACCAGGTTCAATACCAATTTTAACCCTACAATCACCAGGTTCAGGAACATTTGATACCCGACAATCACCAGGTTCAGGAAAAGTTATTACCCCACAGTCACCAGGTTCAGGAACAGTTATTACCCTGCAATGACCAGGTTCAGGAACAGTTATTACCCTACAACCACCAGGTTCAGGAACAGTTATTACCCGACAATCACCAGGTTCAGCATCAGTTATTACCGTACAATCACCAGGTTCAGGAACAGTTATTACCCCAGAATTACCAGTTTCAGGAACAATAATTACCGTGCAATTAGCAGGTTCAGGAACAGTTATTACCCTACAATGACCAGTTTCATGAACAGTTATTACCCTACAATCACCTGGTGCAGGAACAATTATTATCCTACTATCACCATGTTCAGGAACAGTTATTACCCCACGATCACCAGGTTCAGGAACAGATATAACAGCACGATCACCAGTTCAGGAACAGTTGTTACACTGCAATCACCTGGTTGAGGAACAGCTATAAACCTACAATCACCAGGTTCAGGAACATTTATTATTATACAATCACCAATTTCAGGAACAGTTATTACCCTTCAATCACCAGGTTCTGGAACATTTATTATCCTTCAATTACCAGGTTCAGGAACAGTTATTACCCTACAATCTGCAGGTTCAGGTACATTTATTACGATACAATCATCAAGTTCAGGAACTGTTATTGCCCTACAATTACCACATTCAGTAACAGTTATTACCCTACAACCACCATGATCAGGAACAGTTGTTACTCGACAATCACCAGTTCAAGTACAGTTGGTAACCTACAATCACTAGGTTCAGAAAAAGTTGTAACCCTAGAATCACAAGGTGCAGGAACAGTTAATACCCTACAATTACCACGTTCAGGAACAGTTATTACCCTACAACCACCAGGATCAGGATGTTATTACCCTACAATCACCAGGTTCAGGAACAGTTGTTACCCTACAATTAACAGGTTCAGGAACAGTTATTACCCTACAATCACAAGGTTCAGGAACAGTTGTTATCCTACAATTAACACTTTCAGGAACAGTTATTACCCTACAATCACCAGGTTCAGGAAGTGTTATTAGCTGAGAACCGCCGGGTTCAAGAAAAGTTATTTCCCTACAATCACCAGGTTCAATACCAATTTTAACCCTACAATCACCAGGTTCAGGAACATTTGATACCCGACAATCACCAGGTTCAGGAAAAGTTATTACCCCACAGTCATCAGGTTCAGGAACAGTTATTACCCTGCAATGACCAGGTTCAGGAACAGTTATTACCCTACAACCACCAGGTTCAGGAACAGTTATTACCCGACAATCACCAGGTTCAGCATCAGTTATTACCGTACAATCACCAGGTTCAGGAACAGTTATTACCCCAGAATTACCAGTTTCAGGAACAGCTATTACCCCACAATCACCAGGCTCAGGAACAATTATTATCCTACAATTACCTGGTTCAGGAACAGTTATTACCCTACCATCACCAGGTTCAGGAACAATAATTACCATACAATTAGCAGGTTCAGGAACAGTTATTACCCTACAATGACCAGTTTCATGAACAGTTATTACCCTACAATCACCTGGTGCAGGAACAAATATTATCCTACTATCACCATGTTCAGGAACAGTTATTACCCCACGATCACCAGGTTCAGGAACAGATATAACAGCACGATCACCAGGTTCAGGAACAGTTGTTACACTGCAATCACCTGGTTGAGGAACAGCTATAACCCTACAATCACCAGGTTCAGGAACATTTATTATTATACAATCACCAATTTCAGGAACAGTTATTACCCTTCAATCACCAGGTTCAGTAACATTTATTATCCTACAATTACCAGGTTCAGGAACAGTTATTACCCTACAATCTGCAGATTCAGGTACATTTATTACGATACAATCATCAAGTTCAGGAACTGTTATTGCCCTACAATTACCACATTCAGTAACAGTTATTACCCTACAACCACCATGATCAGGAACAGTTAATACCCTACAATCACCAAGTTCAGGAACAGTTATTAGCCGAGAACCGCCTGGTTCAGGAACTGTTATTACACTACAATCACCTGTTTCAGTAACAGTTATTACCCTACAACCACAAGGATGAGGAGAAGTTATTACCCTGCAATCACCAGGTTCAGGAACAGTTGATGCCCTACAATCCCCATGTTCAGGAACAGTTATTACCCAACAGTCACCAGGTTCAGGAACAGTTACTACCCTACAATGACCAGGTTCAGGAACAATTATTTTCCTACAATTACCAGGTTCACGAACAGTTATTACCCTACAATCACAAGGTTCAGGAACAGTTGTTACTCGACAATCACCAGTTCAAGTACAGTTGGTAACCTACAATCACTAGGTTCAGAAAAAGTTGTAACCCTAGTATCACAAGGTGCAGGAACAGTTAATACCCTACAATTACCACGTTCAGGAACAGTTATTACCCTACAACCACCAGGATCAGGAACAGATATAACAGCACGATCACCAGGTTCAGGAACAGTTGTTACACTGCAATCACCTGGTTGAGGAACAGCTATAACCCTACAATCACCAGGTTCAGGAACATTTATTATTATACAATCACCAATTTCAGGAACAGTTATTACCCTTCAATCACCAGGTTCAGGAACATTTATTATCCTACAATTACCAGGTTCAGGAACAGTTATTACTCTACAATCTGCAGGTTCAGGTACATTTATTACGATACAATCATCAAGTTCAGGAACTGTTATTGCCCTACAATTACCACATTCAGTAACAGTTATTACCCTACAACCACCATGATCAGGAACAGTTAATACCCTACAATCACCAAGTTCAGGAACAGTTATTAGCCGAGAACCGCCTGGTTCAGGAACTGTTATTACACTACAATCACCTGTTTCAGTAACAGTTATTACCCTACAACCACAAGGATGAGGAGAAGTTATTACCCTGCAATCACCAGGTTCAGGAACAGTTGATGCCCTACAATCCCCATGTTCAGGAACAGTTATTACCCAACAGTCACCAGGTTCAGGAACAGTTACTACCCTACAATGACCAGGTACAGGAACAATTATTATCCTACAATTACCAGGTTCACGAACAGTTATTACCCTACAATCACAAGGTTCAGGAACAGTTGTTACTCGACAATCACCAGTTCAAGTACAGTTGGTAACCTACAATCACTAGGTTCAGAAAAAGTTGTAACCCTAGAATCACAAGGTGCAGGAACAGTTAATACCCTACAATTACCACGTTCAGGAACAGTTATTACCCTACAACCACCAGGATCAGGAACAGATATAACAGCACGATCACCAGGTTCAGGAACAGTTGTTACACTGCAATCACCTGGTTGAGGAACAGCTATAACCCTACAATCACCAGGTTCAGGAACATTTATTATTATACAATCACCAATTTCAGGAACAGTTATTACCCTTCAATCACCAGGTTCAGGAACATTTATTATCCTACAATTACCAGGTTCAGGAACAGTTATTACCCTACAATCTGCAGGTTCAGGTACATTTATTACGATACAATCATCAAGTTCAGGAACTGTTATTGCCCTACAATTACCACATTCAGTAACAGTTATTACCCTACAACCACCATGATCAGGAACAGTTAATACCCTACAATCACCAAGTTCAGGAACAGTTATTAGCCGAGAACCGCCTGGTTCAGGAACTGTTATTACACTACAATCACCTGTTTCAGTAACAGTTATTACCCTACAACCACAAGGATGAGGAGAAGTTATTACCCTGCAATCACCAGGTTCAGGAACAGTTGATGCCCTACAATCCCCATGTTCAGGAACAGTTATTACCCAACAGTCACCAGGTTCAGGAACAGTTACTACCCTACAATGACCAGGTTCAGGAACAATTATTATCCTACAATTACCAGGTTCACGAACAGTTATTACCCTACAATCACAAGGTTCAGGAACAGTTGTTACTCGACAATCACCAGTTCAAGTACAGTTGGTAACCTACAATCACTAGGTTCAGAAAAAGTTGTAACCCTAGAATCACAAGGTGCAGGAACAGTTAATACCCTACAATTACCACGTTCAGGAACAGTTATTACCCTACAACCACCAGGATCAGGATGTTATTACCCTACAATCACCAGGTTCAGGAACAGTTGTTACCCTACAATTAACAGGTTCAGGAACAGTTATTACCCTACAATCACAAGGTTCAGGAACAGTTGTTATGCTACAATTAACACTTTCAGGAACAGTTATTACCCTACAATCACCAGGTTCAGGAAGTGTTATTAGCTGAGAACCGCCGGGTTCAAGAAAAGTTATTTCCCTACAATCACCAGGTTCAATACCAATTTTAACCCTACAATCACCAGGTTCAGGAACATTTGATACCCGACAATCACCAGGTTCAGGAAAAGTTATTACCCCACAGTCACCAGGTTCAGGAACAGTTATTACCCTGCAATGACCAGGTTCAGGAACAGTTATTACCCTACAACCACCAGGTTCAGGAACAGTTATTACCCGACAATCACCAGGTTCAGCATCAGTTATTACCGTACAATCACCAGGTTCAGGAACAGTTATTACCCCAGAATTACCAGTTTCAGGAACAGCTATTACCCCACAATCACCAGGCTCAGGAACAATTATTATCCTACAATTACCTGGTTCAGGAACAGTTATTACCCTACCATCACCAGGTTCAGGAACAATAATTACCATACAATTAGCAGGTTCAGGAACAGTTATTACCCTACAATGACCAGTTTCATGAACATTTATTACCCTACAATCACCAGGTTCAGGAACAATTATTATCCTACAATTACCAGGTTCAGGAACAGTTATTACCCTACAATCACCAGGTTCAGGGACAGTTGTTACCATTCAATTAACAGGTTCAGGAACAGTTATTACCCTACAATCGACAGGTTCAGGGACAGTTATTACCCTACAATCACCAGGTTCAGGAACAGTTATTACCCCACGATCACCAGGTTCAGGAACAGATATAACAGCACGATCACCAGGTTCAGGAACAGTTGTTACACTGCAATCACCTGGTTGAGGAACAGCTATAACCCTACAATCACCAGGTTCAGGAACATTTATTATTATACAATCACCAATTTCAGGAACAGTTATTACCCTTCAATCACCAGGTTCAGGAACATTTATTATCCTACAATTACCAGGTTCAGGAACAGTTATTACCCTACAATCTGCAGGTTCAGGTACATTTATTACGATACAATCATCAAGTTCAGGAACTGTTATTGCCCTACAATTACCACATTCAGTAACAGTTATTACCCTACAACCCCCATGATCAGGAACAGTTAATACCCTACAATCACCAAGTTCAGGAACAGTTATTAGCCGAGAACCGCCTGGTTCAGGAACTGTTATTACACTACAATCACCTGTTTCAGTAACAGTTATTACCCTACAACCACAAGGATGAGGAGAAGTTATTACCCTGCAATCACCAGGTTCAGGAACAGTTGATGCCCTACAATCCCCATGTTCAGGAACAGTTATTACCCAACAGTCACCAGGTTCAGGAACAGTTACTACCCTACAATGACCAGGTTCAGGAACAATTATTATCCTACAATTACCAGGTTCACGAACAGTTATTACCCTACAATCACAAGGTTCAGGAACAGTTGTTACTCGACAATCACCAGTTCAAGTACAGTTGGTAACCTACAATCACTAGGTTCAGAAAAAGTTGTAACCCTAGAATCACAAGGTGCAGGGACAGTTAATACCCTACAATTACCACGTTCAGGAACAGTTATTACCCTACAACCACCAGGATCAGGAACAGATATAACAGCACGATCACCAGGTTCAGGAACAGTTGTTACACTGCAATCACCTGGTTGAGGAACAGCTATAACCCTACAATCACCAGGTTCAGGAACATTTATTATTATACAATCACCAATTTCAGGAACAGTTATTACCCTTCAATCACCAGGTTCAGGAACATTTATTATCCTACAATTACCAGGTTCAGGAACAGTTATTACCCTACAATCACCAGGTTCAGGTACAATTATTACTGTACAATTACTAGGTTCAGGAACAGTTATTACCCTACTATCATCATGTTCAGGAACAGGTATTACCCCACGATGACCAGGTTCAGGAACAGTTGTTACACTGCATTCACCAGGTTCAGGAACAGATATAACAGCACGATCACCAGGTTCAGGAACAGTTGTTACACTGCAATCACCTGGTTGAGGAACAGCTATAACCCTACAATCAACAGGTTCAGGAACAGACATTATTATACAATCACCAGTTTCAGGAACACTTATTACCCATCAATCACCAGGTTCAGGAACATTTATTATCCTACAATTACCAGGTTCCGGAAACAGTTATTAACCTACAATGACCAGTTTCAGGAACAGTTATTACCCTATTTCCACAAGGTTCAGGAACAGTTATTACCCTAGAATCACCAGTATCAGGAACAGTTATTACCCTAAAATCACCAGGTTCAGGAACAATTATTATCCTACAATTTCCAGGTTCAGCATCAGTTATTACCCTACAATCACCAGGTTCAGGGACAGTTGTTACCCTTCAATTAACAGGTACAGGAACAGTTATTACCCGACAATCACCAGTATCAGGAACAGTTATTACCTTACAATGACCAGGTTCAGGAAAAGTTATTACCCAACAATCACCAGTTTCAGGAACAGTTATTACCCTGCAATCTCCAGGTTCAGGTACAATTATTACTGTACAATTACCAGGTTCAGGAACAGTTATTACCCTACTATCATCATGTTCAGGAACAGGTATTACCCCACGATGACCAGGTTCAGGAACAGTTGTTACACTGCATTCACCAGGTTCAGGAACAGATATAACAGCACGATCACCAGGTTCAGGAACAGTTGTTACACTGCAATCACCTGGTTGAACAACAGCTTTAACCCTACAATCAACAGGTTCAGGAACAGTGCTAATTATACAATCACCAGTTTCAGGAACACTTATTACCCTTCAATCACCAGGTTCAGGAACATTTATTATCCTACAATTACCAGGTTCAGGAACAGTTATTACCCTACAACCACAAGGTTCAGGAACAGTTGTTACTATACAATCGCCAGTTCAGGTTCAGTTGTTAACCTGCTGTCACCAGTTTCAGGAACAGTTATTACCCTACAATCACCAGGTTCGGGAACAATTATTATCCTACAATTAGCAGGTTCAGGAAAAGTTATTACCCTACAAACACCATGTTCCACATCAGTTATTATCCTACAATCACCAGGTTCAGGGACAGTTGTTACCCTTCAATTACCAGTTTCAGGAACAGTTATTACCTTAAAATCACCAGTTTCAGGAACTGTTATTACCCTACAATCACCAGTTTCAGGAACAGTTATTACCCTACAATCACCAGGTTCAGGAACAATTATTATCCTACAATTTCCAGGTTCAGGAACAGTTATTACCGTACAATCACCAGGTTCAGGAACAATTATTATCCTACAATTTCCAGGTTCAGCATCAGTTATTACCCTACAATCACCAGGTTCAGGGACAGTTGTTACCCTTCAATTAACAGGTTCAGGAACAGTTATTACCCCAGAATTACCAGTTTCAGGAACAGTTATTACCCTACAATCACCAGTTTCAGGAACAGTTATTAACCTACAATTGACAGGTTCAGAAAAAGTTGTAACCCTAGAATCACAAGGTGTAGGAACAGTTATTACCCTATAATTGCCTCATTCAGGAGCAGTTATTACCCTACAACTACCAGGATCAGGATAAGTTATTACCCTACAATCACCAGGTTCAGGAACAGTTGTTACCCTACAATTAACAGGTTCAGGAGCAGTTATTACCCTACAATCACCAGGTTCACGAACAGTTGTTACACTGCAATCACCAGGTTCAGGAACAGTTATTACCGTACAATCACCAGGTTCAGGATCAGTTATTACCCTACAATCACAAGGTTCAGGAACAGTTGTTACTCGACAATCACCAGTTCAAGTACAGTTGGTAACCTACAATCACTAGGTTCAGAAAAAGTTGTAACCCTAGAATCACAAGTTGCAGGAACAGTTAATACCCTACAATTACCACGTTCAGGAACAGTTATTACCCTACAACCACCAGGATCAGGATGTTATTACCCTACAATCACCAGGTTCAGGAACAGTTGTTACCCTACAATTAACAGGTTCAGGAACAGTTATTACCCTACAATCACAAGGTTCAGGAACAGTTGTTATCCTACAATTAACACTTTCAGGAACAGTTATTACCCTACAATCACCAGGTTCAGGAAGTGTTATTAGCTGAGAACCGCCGGGTTCAAGAAAAGTTATTTCCCTACAATCACCAGGTTCAATACCAATTTTAACCCTACAATCACCAGATTCAGGAACATTTGATACCCGACAATCACCAGGTTCAGGAAAAGTTATTACCCCACAGTCACCAGGTTCAGGAACAGTTATTACCCTGCAATGACCAGGTTCAGGAACAGTTATTACCCTACAACCACCAGGTTCAGGAACAGTTATTACCCGACAATCACCAGGTTCAGCATCAGTTATTACCGTACAATCACCAGGTTCAGGAACAGTTATTACCCCAGAATTACCAGTTTCAGGAACAGCTATTACCCCACAATCACCAGGCTCAGGAACAATTATTATCCTACAATTACCTGGTTCAGGAACAGTTATTACCCTACCATCCCCAGGTTCAGGAACAATAATTACCATACAATTAGCAGGTTCAGGAACAGTAATTACCCTACAATGACCAGTTTCATGAACAGTTATTACCCTACAATCACCTGGTGCAGGAACAATTATTATCCTACTATCACCATGTTCAGGAACAGTTATTACCCCACGATCACCAGGTTCAGGAACAGATATAACAGCACGATCACCAGGTTCAGGAACAGTTGTTACACTGCAATCACCTGGTTGAGGAACAGCTATAACCCTACAATCACCAGGTTCAGGAACATTTATTATTATACAATCACCAATTTCAGGAACAGTTATTACCCTTCAATCACCAGGTTCAGGAACATTTATTATCCTACAATTACCAGGTTCAGGAACAGTTATTACCCTACAATCTGCAGGTTCAGGTACATTTATTACGATACAATCATCAAGTTCAGGAACTGTTATTGCCTTACAATTACCACATTCAGTAACAGTTATTACCCTACAACCACCATGATCAGGAACAGTTAATACCCTACAATCACCAAGTTCAGGAACAGTTATTAGCCGAGAACCGCCTGGTTCAGGAACTGTTATTACCCTACAATCACCATGTTCATCATCAGTTATTACCCTACAATCACCAGGTTCAGGAACAGTTATTACCCTACAATCGACAGGTTCAGGGACAGTTATTACCCTACAATCACCAGGTTCAGGAACAGTTATTACCCCACGATCACCAGGTTCAGGAACAGATATAACAGCACGATCACCAGGTTCAGGAACAGTTGTTACACTGCAATCACCTGGTTGAGGAACAGCTATAACCCTACAATCACCAGGTTCAGGAACATTTATTATTATACAATCACCAATTTCAGGAACAGTTATTACCCTTCAATCACCAGGTTCAGGAACATTTATTATCCTACAATTACCAGGTTCAGGAACAGTTATTACCCTACAATCTGCAGGTTCAGGTACATTTATTACGATACAATCATCAAGTTCAGGAACTGTTATTGCCCTACAATTACCACATTCAGTAACAGTTATTACCCTACAACCACCATGATCAGGAACAGTTAATACCCTACAATCACCAAGTTCAGGAACAGTTATTAGCCGAGAACCGCCTGGTTCAGGAACTGTTATTACCCTACAATCACCTGTTTCAGTAACAGTTATTACCCTACAACCACAAGGATGAGGAGAAGTTATTACCCTGCAATCACCAGGTTCAGGAACAGTTGATGCCCTACAATCCCCATGTTCAGGAACAGTTATTACCCAACAGTCACCAGGTTCAGGAACAGTTACTACCCTACAATGACCAGGTTCAGGAACAATTATTACCCTACAACCACCAGGTTCTGGAACAATTATTATCCTACAATTTCCAGGTTCAGGAACAGTTATTACGCTACAATCACCAGGTTCAGGAACAATTATTATCCTACAATTTCCAGGTTCAGCATCAGTCATTATCCTACAATCACAAGGTTCAGGGTCAGTTGTTACCCTTCAATTAACAAGTTCAGGAACAGTTATTACCCCAGAATTACCAGTTTCAGGATCAGTTATTACCCTACAATCACCAGTTTCAGGAACAGTTATTAACCTACAATCGACAGGTTCACGTACAGTTATGACACTACAATCACCAGGTTCAGAAACAGTTATTGCCCTACAATCACCAGGTTCAGGAACAGTTATTAACCTACAATGACCAGTTTCAGGAACAGTTATTACCCTACACCCACCAGGTTCAGGAACAGTTATTACCTTACAATCACCAGGTTCAGGAAAATTTATTACCCTACAATCACCAGGTTCAGGAACATTTATTATTATACAATCACCAGGTTCAGGAACAGTTATTACCCTACAATCACAAGGTTCAGGAACAGATATTACTCTACAATCACCAGTTCAGGTACAGTTGTTAAACTACAATCACCAGTTTCAGGAACAGGTATTACCCTACAATCACCAGGTTCAGGAACAATTATTATCCTACAATTTCCAGCTTCAGGAACAGTTATTACCCTACAATCACCAGGTTCAGGAACAATTATTATCCTACAATTTCCAGGTTCAGCATCAGTCATTATCCTACAATCAACAGGTTCAGGGTCAGTTGTTACCCTTCAATTAACAAGTTCAGGAACAGTTATTATCCCAGAATTACCAGTTTCAGGATCAGTTATTACCCTACAATCACCAGTTTCAGGAACAGTTATTAACCTACAATCGACAGGTTCACGTACAGTTATGACACTACAATCACCAGGTTCAGAAAAAGTTATTGCCCTACAATCACCAGGTTCAGAAAAAGTTATTGCCCTACAATCACCAGGTTCAGGAACAGTTATTAACCTACAATGACCAGTTTCAGGAGCAGTCATTACCCTACATCCACCAGGTTCAGGAACAGTTATTACCTTACAATGACCAGGTTCAGGAAAATTTATTACCCAACAATCACCAGTTTCAGGAACAGTTATTACCCTACAATTACCAGGTTCAGGAACAGTTATAACCCTACTATCACCATGTTCAGGAACAGGTATTACCCCACGATCACCAGGTTCAGGAACAGTTGTTACACTGCATTCACCAGTTTCAGGAACAGATATAACAGCACGATCACCAGGTTCAGGAACAGTTGTTACACTGCAATCACCTGGTTGAGGAACAGCTATAACCCTACAATCAACAGGTTCAGGAACAGACATTATTATACAATCACCAGTTTCAGGAACACTTATTACCCATCAATCACCAGGTTCAGGAACATTTATTATCCTACAATTACCAGGTTCCGGAAACAGTTATTAACCTACAATGACCAGTTTCAGGAACAGTTATTACCCTATTTCCACAAGGTTCAGGAACAGTTATTACCCTAGAATCACCAGTATCAGGAACAGTTATTACCCTACAATCACCAGGTTCAGGTACAATGATTACCGTACAATTACCAGTTTCAGGAACAGTTATTACCCTACAATCACCAGGTTCAGGAACAATTATTATCCTACAATTTCCAGGTTCAGCATCAGTTATTACCCTACAATCACCAGGTTCAGGGACAGTTGTTACCCTTCAATTAACAGGTTCAGGAACAGTTATTACCCGACAATCACCAGTATCAGGAACAGTTATTACCTTACAATGACCAGGTTCAGGAAAAGTTATTACCCAACAATCACCAGTTTCAGGAACAGTTATTACCCTACAATCTCCAGGTTCAGGTACAATTATTACTGTACAATTACCAGGTTCAGGAACAGTTATTACCCTACTATCATCATGTTCAGGAACAGGTATTACCCCACGATGACCAGGTTCAGGAACAGTTGTTACACTGCATTCACCAGGTTCAGGAACAGATATAACAGCACGATCACCAGGTTCAGGAACAGTTGTTACACTGCAATCACCTGGTTGAACAACAGCTTTAACCCTACAATCAACAGGTTCAGGAACAGTGCTAATTATACAATCACCAGTTTCAGGAACACTTATTACCCTTCAATCACCAGGTTCAGGAACATTTATTATCCTACAATTACCAGGTTCAGGAACAGTTATTACCCTACAACCACAAGGTTCAGGAACAGTTGTTACTATACAATCGCCAGTTCAGGTTCAGTTGTTAACCTGCTGTCACCAGTTTCAGGAACAGTTATTACCCTACAATCACCAGGTTCAGGAACAATTATTATCCTACAATTTCCAGGTTCAGCATCAGTTATTACCCTACAATCACCAGGTTCAGGGACAGTTGTTACCCTTCAATTAACAGGTTCAGGAACAGTTATTACCCGACAATCACCAGTATCAGGAACAGTTATTACCTTACAATGACCAGGTTCAGGAAAAGTTATTACCCAACAATCACCAGTTTCAGGAACAGTTATTACCCTACAATCTCCAGGTTCAGGTACAATTATTACTGTACAATTACCAGGTTCAGGAACAGTTATTACCCTACTATCATCATGTTCAGGAACAGGTATTACCCCACGATGACCAGGTTCAGGAACAGTTGTTACACTGCATTCACCAGGTTCAGGAACAGATATAACAGCACGATCACCAGGTTCAGGAACAGTTGTTACACTGCAATCACCTGGTTGAACAACAGCTTTAACCCTACAATCAACAGGTTCAGGAACAGTGCTAATTATACAATCACCAGTTTCAGGAACACTTATTACCCTTCAATCACCAGGTTCAGGAACATTTATTATCCTACAATTACCAGGTTCAGGAACAGTTATTACCCTACAACCACAAGGTTCAGGAACAGTTGTTACTATACAATCGCCAGTTCAGGTTCAGTTGTTAACCTGCTGTCACCAGTTTCAGGAACAGTTATTACCCTACAATCACCAGGTTCGGGAACAATTATTATCCTACAATTAGCAGGTTCAGGAAAAGTTATTACCCTACAAACACCATGTTCCACATCAGTTATTATCCTACAATCACCAGGTTCAGGGACAGTTGTTACCCTTCAATTACCAGTTTCAGGAACAGTTATTACCCTACAATCACCAGTTTCAGGAACAGTTATTACCCTACAATTACCAAGTTCAGGGACAGTTGTTACCCTTCTATTACCAGTTTCAGGAACAGTTATTACCCTACAATCACCAGTTTCAGGAACAGTTATTACCCTACAATCACCAGGTTCAGGAACAATTATTATCCTACAATTACCAGGTTCAGGAACAGTTATTACCCTACAATCACCAGGTTCAGGAACAATTATTATCCTACAATTACCAGGTTCAGGAACAGTTATTACCCTACAATCACCAGGTTCAGGGACAGTTGTTACCATTCAATTAACAGGTTCAGGAACAGTTATTACCCTACAATCGACAGGTTCAGGGACAGTTATTACCCTACAATCACCAGGTTCAGGAACAGTTATTACCCCACGATCACCAGGTTCAGGAACAGATATAACAGCACGATCACCAGGTTCAGGAACAGTTGTTACACTGCAATCACCTGGTTGAGGAACAGCTATAACCCTACAATCACCAGGTTCAGGAACATTTATTATTATACAATCACCAATTTCAGGAACAGTTATTACCCTTCAATCACCAGGTTCAGGAACATTTATTATCCTACAATTACCAGGTTCAGGAACAGTTATTACCCTACAATCTGCAGGTTCAGGTACATTTATTACGATACAATCATCAAGTTCAGGAACTGTTATTGCCCTACAATTACCACATTCAGTAACAGTTATTACCCTACAACCACCATGATCAGGAACAGTTAATACCCTACAATCACCAAGTTCAGGAACAGTTATTAGCCGAGAACCGCCTGGTTCAGGAACTGTTATTACCCTACAATCACCTGTTTCAGTAACAGTTATTACCCTACAACCACAAGGATGAGGAGAAGTTATTACCCTGCAATCACCAGGTTCAGGAACAGTTGATGCCCTACAATCCCCATGTTCAGGAACAGTTATTACCCAACAGTCACCAGGTTCAGGAACAGTTACTACCCTACAATGACCAGGTTCAGGAACAATTATTACCCTACAACCACCAGGTTCTGGAACAATTATTATCCTACAATTTCCAGGTTCAGGAACAGTTATTACGCTACAATCACCAGGTTCAGGAACAATTATTATCCTACAATTTCCAGGTTCAGCATCAGTCATTATCCTACAATCACAAGGTTCAGGGTCAGTTGTTACCCTTCAATTAACAAGTTCAGGAACAGTTATTACCCCAGAATTACCAGTTTCAGGATCAGTTATTACCCTACAATCACCAGTTTCAGGAACAGTTATTAACCTACAATCGACAGGTTCACGTACAGTTATGACACTACAATCACCAGGTTCAGAAACAGTTATTGCCCTACAATCACCAGGTTCAGGAACAGTTATTAACCTACAATGACCAGTTTCAGGAACAGTTATTACCCAACACCCACCAGGTTCAGGAACAGTTATTACCTTACAATGACCAGGTTCAGGAAAATTTATTACCCTACAATCACCAGGTTCAGGAACATTTATTATTATACAATCAGCAGGTTCAGGAACAGTTATTACCCTACAATCACAAGGTTCAGGAACAGATATTACTCTACAATCACCAGTTCAGGTACAGTTGTTAAACTACAATCACCAGTTTCAGGAACAGGTATTACCCTACAATCACCAGGTTCAGGAACAATTATTATCCTACAATTTCCAGCTTCAGGAACAGTTATTACCCTACAATCACCAGGTTCAGGAACAATTATTATCCTACAATTTCCAGGTTCAGCATCAGTCATTATCCTACAATCAACAGGTTCAGGGTCAGTTGTTACCCTTCAATTAACAAGTTCAGGAACAGTTATTATCCCAGAATTACCAGTTTCAGGATCAGTTATTACCCTACAATCACCAGTTTCAGGAACAGTTATTAACCTACAATCGACAGGTTCACGTACAGTTATGACACTACAATCACCAGGTTCAGAAAAAGTTATTGCCCTACAATCACCAGGTTCAGAAAAAGTTATTGCCCTACAATCACCAGGTTCAGGAACAGTTATTAACCTACAATGACCAGTTTCAGGAGCAGTCATTACCCTACATCCACCAGGTTCAGGAACAGTTATTACCTTACAATGACCAGGTTCAGGAAAATTTATTACCCAACAATCACCAGTTTCAGGAACAGTTATTACCCTACAATTACCAGGTTCAGGAACAGTTATAACCCTACTATCACCATGTTCAGGAACAGGTATTACCCCACGATCACCAGGTTCAGGAACAGTTGTTACACTGCAATCACCTGGTTGAGGAACAACTATAACCCTACAATCAACAGGTTCAGGAACAGACATTATTATACAATCACCAGTTTCAGGAACACTTATTACCCTTCAATCACCAGGTTCAGGAACATTTATTATCCTACAATTACCAGGTTCCGGAAACAGTTATTAACCTACAATGACCAGTTTCAGGAACAGTTATTACCCTATTTCCACAAGGTTCAGGAACAGTTATTACCCTAGAATCACCAGTATCAGGAACAGTTATTACCCTACAATCACCAGGTTCAGGTACAATGATTACCGTACAATTACCAGTTTCAGGAACAGTTATTACCCTACAATCACCAGGTTCAGGAACAATTATTATCCTACAATTTCCAGGTTCAGCATCAGTTATTACCCTACAATCACCAGGTTCAGGGACAGTTGTTACCCTTCAATTAACAGGTTCAGGAACAGTTATTACCCGACAATCACCAGTATCAGGAACAGTTATTACCTTACAATGACCAGGTTCAGGAAAAGTTATTACCCAACAATCACCAGTTTCAGGAACAGTTATTACCCTACAATCTCCAGGTTCAGGTACAATTATTACTGTACAATTACCAGGTTCAGGAACAGTTATTACCCTACTATCATCATGTTCAGGAACAGGTATTACCCCACGATGACCAGGTTCAGGAACAGTTGTTACACTGCATTCACCAGGTTCAGGAACAGATATAACAGCACGATCACCAGGTTCAGGAACAGTTGTTACACTGCAATCACCTGGTTGAACAACAGCTTTAACCCTACAATCAACAGGTTCAGGAACAGTGCTAATTATACAATCACCAGTTTCAGGAACACTTATTACCCTTCAATCACCAGGTTCAGGAACATTTATTATCCTACAATTACCAGGTTCAGGAACAGTTATTACCCTACAACCACAAGGTTCAGGAACAGTTGTTACTATACAATCGCCAGTTCAGGTTCAGTTGTTAACCTGCTGTCACCAGTTTCAGGAACAGTTATTACCCTACAATCACCAGGTTCGGGAACAATTATTATCCTACAATTAGCAGGTTCAGGAAAAGTTATTACCCTACAAACACCATGTTCCACATCAGTTATTATCCTACAATCACCAGGTTCAGGGACAGTTGTTACCCTTCAATTACCAGTTTCAGGAACAGTTATTACCCTACAATCACCAGTTTCAGGAACAGTTATTACCCTACAATTACCAAGTTCAGGGACAGTTGTTACCCTTCTATTACCAGTTTCAGGAACAGTTATTACCCTACAATCACCAGTTTCAGGAACAGTTATTACCCTACAATCACCAGGTTCAGGAACAATTATTATCCTACAATTACCAGGTTCAGGAACAGTTATTACCCTACAATCACCAGGTTCAGGAACAATTATTATCCTACAATTACCAGGTTCAGGAACAGTTATTACCCTACAATCACCAGGTTCAGGGACAGTTGTTACCATTCAATTAACAGGTTCAGGAACAGTTATTACCCTACAATCGACAGGTTCAGGGACAGTTATTACCCTACAATCACCAGGTTCAGGAACAGTTATTACCCCACGATCACCAGGTTCAGGAACAGATATAACAGCACGATCACCAGGTTCAGGAACAGTTGTTACACTGCAATCACCTGGTTGAGGAACAGCTATAACCCTACAATCACCAGGTTCAGGAACATTTATTATTATACAATCACCAATTTCAGGAACAGTTATTACCCTTCAATCACCAGGTTCAGGAACATTTATTATCCTACAATTACCAGGTTCAGGAACAGTTATTACCCTACAATCTGCAGGTTCAGGTACATTTATTACGATACAATCATCAAGTTCAGGAACTGTTATTGCCCTACAATTACCACATTCAGTAACAGTTATTACCCTACAACCACCATGATCAGGAACAGTTAATACCCTACAATCACCAAGTTCAGGAACAGTTATTAGCCGAGAACCGCCTGGTTCAGGAACTGTTATTACCCTACAATCACCTGTTTCAGTAACAGTTATTACCCTACAACCACAAGGATGAGGAGAAGTTATTACCCTGCAATCACCAGGTTCAGGAACAGTTGATGCCCTACAATCCCCATGTTCAGGAACAGTTATTACCCAACAGTCACCAGGTTCAGGAACAGTTACTACCCTACAATGACCAGGTTCAGGAACAATTATTACCCTACAACCACCAGGTTCTGGAACAATTATTATCCTACAATTTCCAGGTTCAGGAACAGTTATTACGCTACAATCACCAGGTTCAGGAACAATTATTATCCTACAATTTCCAGGTTCAGCATCAGTCATTATCCTACAATCACAAGGTTCAGGGTCAGTTGTTACCCTTCAATTAACAAGTTCAGGAACAGTTATTACCCCAGAATTACCAGTTTCAGGATCAGTTATTACCCTACAATCACCAGTTTCAGGAACAGTTATTAACCTACAATCGACAGGTTCACGTACAGTTATGACACTACAATCACCAGGTTCAGAAACAGTTATTGCCCTACAATCACCAGGTTCAGGAACAGTTATTAACCTACAATGACCAGTTTCAGGAACAGTTATTACCCAACACCCACCAGGTTCAGGAACAGTTATTACCTTACAATGACCAGGTTCAGGAAAATTTATTACCCTACAATCACCAGGTTCAGGAACATTTATTATTATACAATCACCAGGTTCAGGAACAGTTATTACCCTACAATCACAAGGTTCAGGAACAGATATTACTCTACAATCACCAGTTCAGGTACAGTTGTTAAACTACAATCACCAGTTTCAGGAACAGGTATTACCCTACAATCACCAGGTTCAGGAACAATTATTATCCTACAATTTCCAGCTTCAGGAACAGTTATTACCCTACAATCACCAGGTTCAGGAACAATTATTATCCTACAATTTCCAGGTTCAGCATCAGTCATTATCCTACAATCAACAGGTTCAGGGTCAGTTGTTACCCTTCAATTAACAAGTTCAGGAACAGTTATTATCCCAGAATTACCAGTTTCAGGATCAGTTATTACCCTACAATCACCAGTTTCAGGAACAGTTATTAACCTACAATCGACAGGTTCACGTACAGTTATGACACTACAATCACCAGGTTCAGAAAAAGTTATTGCCCTACAATCACCAGGTTCAGAAAAAGTTATTGCCCTACAATCACCAGGTTCAGGAACAGTTATTAACCTACAATGACCAGTTTCAGGAGCAGTCATTACCCTACATCCACCAGGTTCAGGAACAGTTATTACCTTACAATGACCAGGTTCAGGAAAATTTATTACCCAACAATCACCAGTTTCAGGAACAGTTATTACCCTACAATTACCAGGTTCAGGAACAGTTATAACCCTACTATCACCATGTTCAGGAACAGGTATTACCCCACGATCACCAGGTTCAGGAACAGTTGTTACACTGCAATCACCTGGTTGAGGAACAACTATAACCCTACAATCAACAGGTTCAGGAACAGACATTATTATACAATCACCAGTTTCAGGAACACTTATTACCCTTCAATCACCAGGTTCAGGAACATTTATTATCCTACAATTACCAGGTTCCGGAAACAGTTATTAACCTACAATGACCAGTTTCAGGAACAGTTATTACCCTATTTCCACAAGGTTCAGGAACAGTTATTACCCTAGAATCACCAGTATCAGGAACAGTTATTACCCTACAATCACCAGGTTCAGGTACAATGATTACCGTACAATTACCAGTTTCAGGAACAGTTATTACCCTACAATCACCAGGTTCAGGAACAATTATTATCCTACAATTTCCAGGTTCAGCATCAGTTATTACCCTACAATCACCAGGTTCAGGGACAGTTGTTACCCTTCAATTAACAGGTTCAGGAACAGTTATTACCCGACAATCACCAGTATCAGGAACAGTTATTACCTTACAATGACCAGGTTCAGGAAAAGTTATTACCCAACAATCACCAGTTTCAGGAACAGTTATTACCCTACAATCTCCAGGTTCAGGTACAATTATTACTGTACAATTACCAGGTTCAGGAACAGTTATTACCCTACTATCATCATGTTCAGGAACAGGTATTACCCCACGATGACCAGGTTCAGGAACAGTTGTTACACTGCATTCACCAGGTTCAGGAACAGATATAACAGCACGATCACCAGGTTCAGGAACAGTTGTTACACTGCAATCACCTGGTTGAACAACAGCTTTAACCCTACAATCAACAGGTTCAGGAACAGTGCTAATTATACAATCACCAGTTTCAGGAACACTTATTACCCTTCAATCACCAGGTTCAGGAACATTTATTATCCTACAATTACCAGGTTCAGGAACAGTTATTACCCTACAACCACAAGGTTCAGGAACAGTTGTTACTATACAATCGCCAGTTCAGGTTCAGTTGTTAACCTGCTGTCACCAGTTTCAGGAACAGTTATTACCCTACAATCACCAGGTTCGGGAACGATTATTATCCTACAATTAGCAGGTTCAGGAAAAGTTATTACCCTACAAACACCATGTTCCACATCAGTTATTATCCTACAATCACCAGGTTCAGGGACAGTTGTTACCCTTCAATTACCAGTTTCAGGAACAGTTATTACCCTACAATCACCAGTTTCAGGAACAGTTATTACCCTACAATTACCAAGTTCAGGGACAGTTGTTACCCTTCTATTACCAGTTTCAGGAACAGTTATTACCCTACAATCACCAGTTTCAGGAACAGTTATTACCCTACAATCACCAGGTTCAGGAACAATTATTATCCTACAATTACCAGGTTCAGGAACAGTTATTACCCTACAATCACCAGGTTCAGGAACAATTATTATCCTACAATTACCAGGTTCAGGAACAGTTATTACCCTACAATCACCAGGTTCAGGGACAGTTGTTACCATTCAATTAACAGGTTCAGGAAAAGTTATTACACCAGAATTACCAGGTTCAGGAACAGTTATTACCCTACTAGCACCAGGTTCAGGAACACATGATACCGTATAATTAGCACGTTCAGGAACAGTTATTACCCCAGAAACACCAGGTTCAGGTACAGTTATTACGATACAATCACCAAGGTCAAGAGCAGTTATCACCCTACAATCACAAGGTTCAGGAACAGTTATTACCCTACAATCACCAGTTTCATGAACAGTTATTACCCTACAATCACCAGGTTCAGGAACAATTATGACACTACAATCAACAGTTTCAGAAACCGTTATTACCCTACAATGACCAGTTTCAGGAACAGTTATTACCCAACATCCACCAGGTTCAGGAACAGTTATTACCCTAGAATCACAAGGTTCAGGAACAGTTATTAGCCTACAATCACCATGTTCAGGAACAGTTATTACCCTACAATGGCCAGGTTCAGGTACAATTATTACTGTACAATTACCAGGTTCAGGAACAGTTATTACCCTACAACCACCAGGATCAGGATGTTATTACCCTACAATCACCAGGTTCAGGAACAGTTGTTACCCTACAATTAACAGGTTCAGGAACAGTTATTACCCTACAATCACAAGGTTCAGGAACAGTTGTTATCCTACAATTAACACTTTCAGGAACAGTTATTACCCTACAATCACCAGGTTCAGGAAGTGTTATTAGCTGAGAACCGCCGGGTTCAAGAAAAGTTATTTCCCTACAATCACCAGGTTCAATACCAATTTTAACCCTACAATCACCAGATTCAGGAACATTTGATACCCGACAATCACCAGGTTCAGGAAAAGTTATTACCCCACAGTCACCAGGTTCAGGAACAGTTATTACCCTGCAATGACCAGGTTCAGGAACAGTTATTACCCTACAACCACCAGGTTCAGGAACAGTTATTACCCGACAATCACCAGGTTCAGCATCAGTTATTACCGTACAATCACCAGGTTCAGGAACAGTTATTACCCCAGAATTACCAGTTTCAGGAACAGCTATTACCCCACAATCACCAGGCTCAGGAACAATTATTATCCTACAATTACCTGGTTCAGGAACAGTTATTACCCTACCATCCCCAGGTTCAGGAACAATAATTACCATACAATTAGCAGGTTCAGGAACAGTAATTACCCTACAATGACCAGTTTCATGAACAGTTATTACCCTACAATCACCTGGTGCAGGAACAATTATTATCCTACTATCACCATGTTCAGGAACAGTTATTACCCCACGATCACCAGGTTCAGGAACAGATATAACAGCACGATCACCAGGTTCAGGAACAGTTGTTACACTGCAATCACCTGGTTGAGGAACAGCTATAACCCTACAATCACCAGGTTCAGGAACATTTATTATTATACAATCACCAATTTCAGGAACAGTTATTACCCTTCAATCACCAGGTTCAGGAACATTTATTATCCTACAATTACCAGGTTCAGGAACAGTTATTACCCTACAATCTGCAGGTTCAGGTACATTTATTACGATACAATCATCAAGTTCAGGAACTGTTATTGCCTTACAATTACCACATTCAGTAACAGTTATTACCCTACAACCACCATGATCAGGAACAGTTAATACCCTACAATCACCAAGTTCAGGAACAGTTATTAGCCGAGAACCGCCTGGTTCAGGAACTGTTATTACCCTACAATCACCATGTTCATCATCAGTTATTACCCTACAATCACCAGGTTCAGGAACAGTTATTACCCTACAATCACAAGGTTCAGGAACAGATATTACTCTACAATCACCAGTTCAGGTACAGTTGTTAAACTACAATCACCAGTTTCAGGAACAGGTATTACCCTACAATCACCAGGTTCAGGAACAATTATTATCCTACAATTTCCAGCTTCAGGAACAGTTATTACCCTACAATCACCAGGTTCAGGAACAATTATTATCCTACAATTTCCAGGTTCAGCATCAGTCATTATCCTACAATCAACAGGTTCAGGGTCAGTTGTTACCCTTCAATTAACAAGTTCAGGAACAGTTATTATCCCAGAATTACCAGTTTCAGGATCAGTTATTACCCTACAATCACCAGTTTCAGGAACAGTTATTAACCTACAATCGACAGGTTCACGTACAGTTATGACACTACAATCACCAGGTTCAGAAAAAGTTATTGCCCTACAATCACCAGGTTCAGAAAAAGTTATTGCCCTACAATCACCAGGTTCAGGAACAGTTATTAACCTACAATGACCAGTTTCAGGAGCAGTCATTACCCTACATCCACCAGGTTCAGGAACAGTTATTACCTTACAATGACCAGGTTCAGGAAAATTTATTACCCAACAATCACCAGTTTCAGGAACAGTTATTACCCTACAATTACCAGGTTCAGGAACAGTTATAACCCTACTATCACCATGTTCAGGAACAGGTATTACCCCACGATCACCAGGTTCAGGAACAGTTGTTACACTGCAATCACCTGGTTGAGGAACAACTATAACCCTACAATCAACAGGTTCAGGAACAGACATTATTATACAATCACCAGTTTCAGGAACACTTATTACCCTTCAATCACCAGGTTCAGGAACATTTATTATCCTACAATTACCAGGTTCCGGAAACAGTTATTAACCTACAATGACCAGTTTCAGGAACAGTTATTACCCTATTTCCACAAGGTTCAGGAACAGTTATTACCCTAGAATCACCAGTATCAGGAACAGTTATTACCCTACAATCACCAGGTTCAGGTACAATGATTACCGTACAATTACCAGTTTCAGGAACAGTTATTACCCTACAATCACCAGGTTCAGGAACAATTATTATCCTACAATTTCCAGGTTCAGCATCAGTTATTACCCTACAATCACCAGGTTCAGGGACAGTTGTTACCCTTCAATTAACAGGTTCAGGAACAGTTATTACCCGACAATCACCAGTATCAGGAACAGTTATTACCTTACAATGACCAGGTTCAGGAAAAGTTATTACCCAACAATCACCAGTTTCAGGAACAGTTATTACCCTACAATCTCCAGGTTCAGGTACAATTATTACTGTACAATTACCAGGTTCAGGAACAGTTATTACCCTACTATCATCATGTTCAGGAACAGGTATTACCCCACGATGACCAGGTTCAGGAACAGTTGTTACACTGCATTCACCAGGTTCAGGAACAGATATAACAGCACGATCACCAGGTTCAGGAACAGTTGTTACACTGCAATCACCTGGTTGAACAACAGCTTTAACCCTACAATCAACAGGTTCAGGAACAGTGCTAATTATACAATCACCAGTTTCAGGAACACTTATTACCCTTCAATCACCAGGTTCAGGAACATTTATTATCCTACAATTACCAGGTTCAGGAACAGTTATTACCCTACAACCACAAGGTTCAGGAACAGTTGTTACTATACAATCGCCAGTTCAGGTTCAGTTGTTAACCTGCTGTCACCAGTTTCAGGAACAGTTATTACCCTACAATCACCAGGTTCGGGAACGATTATTATCCTACAATTAGCAGGTTCAGGAAAAGTTATTACCCTACAAACACCATGTTCCACATCAGTTATTATCCTACAATCACCAGGTTCAGGGACAGTTGTTACCCTTCAATTACCAGTTTCAGGAACAGTTATTACCCTACAATCACCAGTTTCAGGAACAGTTATTACCCTACAATTACCAAGTTCAGGGACAGTTGTTACCCTTCTATTACCAGTTTCAGGAACAGTTATTACCCTACAATCACCAGTTTCAGGAACAGTTATTACCCTACAATCACCAGGTTCAGGAACAATTATTATCCTACAATTACCAGGTTCAGGAACAGTTATTACCCTACAATCACCAGGTTCAGGAACAATTATTATCCTACAATTACCAGGTTCAGGAACAGTTATTACCCTACAATCACCAGGTTCAGGGACAGTTGTTACCATTCAATTAACAGGTTCAGGAAAAGTTATTACACCAGAATTACCAGGTTCAGGAACAGTTATTACCCTACTAGCACCAGGTTCAGGAACACATGATACCGTATAATTAGCACGTTCAGGAACAGTTATTACCCCAGAAACACCAGGTTCAGGTACAGTTATTACGATACAATCACCAAGGTCAAGAGCAGTTATCACCCTACAATCACAAGGTTCAGGAACAGTTGTTACTCTACAATCAACAGTTCAGGTGCAGTTGTTAACCTACAATCAACAGGTTCAGAAAAAGTTGTAACCCTAGAATCACAAGGTGCAGGAACAGTTATTACCCTATAATTACCACATTCAGGAGCAGTTATTACCCTACAACCACCAGGATCAGGATAAGTTATTACCCTACAGTCACCAGGTTCAGGAACAGTTGTTACCCTACAATTAACAGGTTCAGGAGCAGTTATCACCCTACAATCACAAGGTTCAGGAACAGTTATTACTCTACAATCACCAGATTCATGAACAGTTATTACCCTACAATCACCAGGTTCAGGAACAATTATGACACTACAATCAACAGTTTCAGAAACCGTTATTACCCTACAATGACCAGTTTCAGGAACAGTTATTACCCAACATCCACCAGGTTCAGGAACAGTTATTACCCTAGAATCACAAGGTTCAGGAACAGTTATTAGCCTACAATCACCATGTTCAGGAACAGTTATTACCCTACAATGGCCAGGTTCAGGTACAATTATTACTGTACAATTACCAGGTTCAGGAACAGTTATTACCCTACTATCATCATGTTCAGGAACAGGTATTACCCCACGATGACCAGGTTCAGGAACAGTTGTTACACTGCATTCACCAGGTTCACGAACAGATATAACAGCACGATCACCAGGTTCAGGAACAATTGTTACACTGCAATCACCTGGTTGAACAACAGCTTTAACCCTACAATCAACAGGTTCAGGAACAGTGCTAATTATACAATCAGCAGTTTCAGGAACACTTATTACCCTTCAATCACCAGTTTCAGGAACATTTATTATCCTACAATTACCAGGTTCAGGAACAGTTATTACCCTACAACCACAAGGTTCAGGAACAGTTATTACCCTACAATCACCAGGTTCAGGAACAATTATTATCCTACAATTACCAGGTTCAGGAACAGTTATTACCCTACAATCACCAGGTTCAGGAACAATTATTATCCTACAATTACCAGGTTCAGGAACAGTTATTACCCTACAATCACCAGGTTCAGGGACAGTTGTTACCATTCAATTAACAGGTTCAGGAAAAGTTATTACACCAGAATTACCAGGTTCAGGAACAGTTATTACCCTACTAGCACCAGGTTCAGGAACACATGATACCGTATATTTAGCACGTTCAGGAACAGTTATTACCCCAGAAACACCAGGTTCAGGTACAGTTATTACGATACAATCACCAAGGTCAAGAGCAGTTATCACCCTACAATCACAAGGTTCAGGAACAGTTGTTACTCTACAATCAACAGTTCAGGTGCAGTTGTTAACCTACAATCAACAGGTTCAGAAAAAGTTGTAACCCTAGAATCACAAGGTGCAGGAACAGTTATTACCCTATAATTACCACATTCAGGAGCAGTTATTACCCTACAACCACCAGGATCAGGATAAGTTATTACCCTACAGTCACCAGGTTCAGGAACAGTTGTTACCCTACAATTAACAGGTTCAGGAGCAGTTATCACCCTACAATCACAAGGTTCAGGAACAGTTATTACTCTACAATCACCAGATTCATGAACAGTTATTACCCTACAATCACCAGGTTCAGGAACAATTATGACACTACAATCAACAGTTTCAGAAACCGTTATTACCCTACAATGACCAGTTTCAGGAACAGTTATTACCCAACATCCACCAGGTTCAGGAACAGTTATTACCCTAGAATCACAAGGTTCAGGAACAGTTATTAGCCTACAATCACCATGTTCAGGAACAGTTATTACCCTACAATGGCCAGTTTCAGGAACAGTTATTACCCCACAGTCACCAGGTTCAGGAACATTTATTACCCTACAATGACCAGGTTCAGGAACAGTTATTACCCTACAACCACCAGGTTCAGGAACAGTTATTACCCGACAATCACCAGGTTCAGCATCAGTTATTACCGTATAATCACCAGGTTCAGGAACAGTTATTACCCCAGAATTACCAGTTTCAGGAACAGCTATTACCCTACAATCACCAGGCTCAGGAACAATTATTATTCTACAATTACCTGGATCAGGAACAGTTATTACCCTACAATCACCAGGTTCAGGTACAATTATTACTGTACAATTACTAGGTACAGGAACAGTTATTACCCTACTATCATCATGTTCAGGAACAGGTATTACCCCACGATGACCAGGTTCAGGAACAGTTGTTACACTGCATTCACCAGGTTCAGGAACAGATATAACAGCACGATCACCAGGTTCAGGAACAGTTGTTACACTGCAATCACCTGGTTGAACAACAGCTTTAACCCTACAATCAACAGGTTCAGGAACAGTGACTATTATACCATCACCAGTTTCAGGAACACTTATTACCCTACAACCACCAGGATCAGGATGTTATTACCCTACAATCACCAGGTTCAGGAACAGTTGTTACCCTACAATTAACAGGTTCAGGAACAGTTATTACCCTACAATCACAAGGTTCAGGAACAGTTGTTATCCTACAATTAACACTTTCAGGAACAGTTATTACCCTACAATCACCAGGTTCAGGAAGTGTTATTAGCTGAGAACCGCCGGGTTCAAGAAAAGTTATTTCCCTACAATCACCAGGTTCAATACCAATTTTAACCCTACAATCACCAGGTTCAGGAACATTTGATACCCGACAATCACCAGGTTCAGGAAAAGTTATTATCCCACAGTCACCAGGTTCAGGAACAGTTATTACCCTGCAATGACCAGGATCAGGAACAGTTATTACCCTACAACCACCAGGTTCAGGAACAGTTATTACCCGACAATCACCAGGTTCAGCATCAGTTATTACCGTACAATCACCAGGTTCAGGAACAGTTATTACCCCAGAATTACCAGTTTCAGGAACAGCTATTACCCCACAATCACCAGGCTCAGGAACAATTATTATCCTACAATTACCTGGTTCAGGAACAGTTATTACCCTACCATCACCAGGTTCAGGAACAATAATTACCATACAATTAGCAGGTTCAGGAACAGTAATTACCCTACAATGACCAGTTTCATGAACAGTTATTACCCTACAATCACCTGGTGCAGGAACAATTATTATCCTACTATCACCATGTTCAGGAACAGTTATTACCCCACGATCACCAGGTTCAGGAACAGATATAACAGCACGATCACCAGGTTCAGGAACAGTTTTTACACTGCAATCACCTGGTTGAGGAACAGCTATAACCCTACAATCACCAGGTTCAGGAACATTTATTATTATACAATCACCAATTTCAGGAACAGTTATTACCCTTCAATCACCAGGTTCAGGAACATTTATTATCCTACAATTACCAGGTTCAGGAACAGTTATTACCCTACAATCTGCAGGTTCAGGTACATTTATTACGATACAATCATCAAGTTCAGGAACTGTTATTGCCCTACAATTACCACATTCAGTAACAGTTATTACCCTACAACCACCATGATCAGGAACAGTTAATACCCTACAATCACCAAGTTCAGGAACAGTTATTAGCCGAGAACCGCCTGGTTCAGGAACTGTTATTACCCTACAATCACCTGTTTCAGTAACAGTTATTACCCTACAACCACAAGGATGAGGAGAAGTTATTACCCTGCAATCACCAGGTTCAGGAACAGTTGATGCCCTACAATCCCCATGTTCAGGAACAGTTATTACCCAACAGTCACCAGGTTCAGGAACAGTTACTACCCTACAATGACCAGGTTCAGGAACAATTATTACCCTACAACCACCAGGTTCTGGAACAATTATTATCCTACAATTTCCAGGTTCAGGAACAGTTATTACGCTACAATCACCAGGTTCAGGAA
The DNA here is from genome assembly GCF_030144855.1 of Hypanus sabinus. NCBI lineage: Eukaryota > Metazoa > Chordata > Chondrichthyes > Myliobatiformes > Dasyatidae > Hypanus > Hypanus sabinus. Next base: position 87,327,149 of record NC_082709.1, on the reverse strand, counting down.
CAATTATTATCCTACAATTTCCAGGTTCAGCATCAGTCATTATCCTACAATCACAAGGTTCAGGGTCAGTTGTTACCCTTCAATTAACAAGTTCAGGAACAGTTATTACCCCAGAATTACCAGTTTCAGGATCAGTTATTACCCTACAATCACCAGTTTCAGGAACAGTTATTAACCTACAATCGACAGGTTCACGTACAGTTATGACACTACAATCACCAGGTTCAGAAACAGTTATTGCCCTACAATCACCAGGTTCAGGAACAGTTATTAACCTACAATGACCAGTTTCAGGAACAGTTATTACCCTACACCCACCAGGTTCAGGAACAGTTATTACCTTACAATGACCAGGTTCAGGAAAATTTATTACCCTACAATCACCAGGTTCAGGAACATTTATTATTATACAATCACCAGGTTCAGGAACAGTTATTACCCTACAATCACAAGGTTCAGGAACAGATATTACTCTACAATCACCAGTTCAGGTACAGTTGTTAAACTACAATCACCAGTTTCAGGAACAGGTATTACCCTACAATCACCAGGTTCAGGAACAATTATTATCCTACAATTTCCAGCTTCAGGAACAGTTATTACCCTACAATCACCAGGTTCAGGAACAATTATTATCCTACAATTTCCAGGTTCAGCATCAGTCATTATCCTACAATCAACAGGTTCAGGGTCAGTTGTTACCCTTCAATTAACAAGTTCAGGAACAGGTATTATCCCAGAATTACCAGTTTCAGGATCAGTTATTACCCTACAATCACCAGTTTCAGGAACAGTTATTAACCTACAATCGACAGGTTCACGTACAGTTATGACACTACAATCACCAGGTTCAGAAAAAGTTATTGCCCTACAATCACCAGGTTCAGAAAAAGTTATTGCCCTATAATCACCAGGTTCAGGAACAGTTATTAACCTACAATGACCAGTTTCAGGAGCAGTTATTACCCTACATCCACCAGGTTCAGGAACAGTTATTACCTTACAATGACCAGGTTCAGGAAAATTTATTACCCAACAATCACCAGTTTCAGGAACAGTTATTACCCTACAATTACCAGGTTCAGGAACAGTTATAACCCTACTATCACCATGTTCAGGAACAGGTATTACCCCACGATCACCAGGTTCAGGAACAGTTGTTACACTGCATTCACCAGTTTCAGGAACAGATATAACAGCACGATCACCAGGTTCAGGAACAGTTGTTACACTGCAATCACCTGGTTGAGGAACAGCGATAACCCTACAATCAACAGGTTCAGGAACAGACATTATTATACAATCACCAGTTTCAGGAACACTTATTACCCATCAATCACCAGGTTCAGGAACATTTATTATCCTACAATTACCAGGTTCCGGAAACAGTTATTAACCTACAATGACCAGTTTCAGGAACAGTTATTACCCTATTTCCACAAGGTTCAGGAACAGTTATTACCCTAGAATCACCAGTATCAGGAACAGTTATTACCCTACAATCACCAGGTTCAGGTACAATGATTACCGTACAATTACCAGTTTCAGGAACAGTTATTACCCTACAATCACCAGGTTCAGGAACAATTATTATCCTACAATTTCCAGGTTCAGCATCAGTTATTACCCTACAATCACCAGGTTCAGGGACAGTTGTTACCCTTCAATTAACAGGTTCAGGAACAGTTATTACCCGACAATCACCAGTATCAGGAACAGTTATTACCTTACAATGACCAGGTTCAGGAAAAGTTATTACCCAACAATCACCAGTTTCAGGAACAGTTATTACCCTACAATCTCCAGGTTCAGGTACAATTATTACTGTACAATTACCAGGTTCAGGAACAGTTATTACCCTACTATCATCATGTTCAGGAACAGGTATTACCCCACGATGACCAGGTTCAGGAACAGTTGTTACACTGCATTCACCAGGTTCAGGAACAGATATAACAGCACGATCACCAGGTTCAGGAACAGTTGTTACACTGCAATCACCTGGTTGAGGAACAGCTTTAACCCTACAATCAACAGGTTCAGGAACAGTGCTAATTATACAATCACCAGTTTCAGGAACACTTATTACCCTTCAATCACCAGGTTCAGGAACATTTATTATCCTACAATTACCAGGTTCAGGAACAGTTATTACCCTACAACCACAAGGTTCAGGAACAGTTGTTACTATACAATCACCAGTTCAGGTTCAGTTGTTAACCTGCTGTCACCAGTTTCAGGAACAGTTATTACCCTACAATCACCAGGTTCGGGAACAATTATTATCCTACAATTAGCAGGTTCAGGAACAGTTATTACCCTACAATGGCCAGTTTCAGGAACAGTTATTACCCAACATCCACCACGTTCAGGAACAGTTATTACCTTACGATGACCAGGTTCAGGAAAAGTTATTACCCAACAATCACCAGTAACAGGAACAGTTATTACCCTACAATCATCAGGTTCAGGTACAATTATTACCGTACAATTACCAGTTTCAGGAACAGTTATTACCCTACAATCACCAGGGTCAGGAACAATTATTATCCTACAATTTCCAGGTTCAGCATCAGTTATTACCCTACAATCACCATGTTCAGGGACAGTTGTTACCCTTCAATTAACAGGTTCAGGAACAGTTATTACCCCAGAATTACCAGTTTCAGGAACAGTTATTACCCTACAATCACCCGTTTCAGGAACAGTTATTAACCTGCAATCGACAGGTTCACGAACAGTTATGACTCTACAATCTCCAGGTTCAGAAACAGTTATTGCCCTACAATCACAAGGTTCAGTAACAGTTATTACCCTACAATCACCAGGTTCAGAAAGTGTTATTAGCCGAGAACCGCCGGGTTCAAGAAAAGTTATTTCCCTACAATCACCAGGTTCAATACCAATTTTAACCCTACAATCACCAGGTTCAGGAACATTTGATACCCGACAATCACCAGGTTCAGGAACAGTTATTACCCTATAGTCATCAGGTTCAGGAACAGTTATTACCCCACAGTCACCTGGTTCAGGCACAGTTATTACCCTACAATGACCAGGATCAGGAACAGTTATTACCCTACAACCACCAGGTTCAGGAACAGTTATTACCCGACAATCACCAGGTTCAGCATCAGTTATTACCGTACAATCACCAGGTTCAGGAACAGTTATTACCCCAGAATTACCAGTTTCAGGAACAGCTATTACCCTACAATGACCAGGCTCAGGGACAATTATTATCCTACAATTACCTGGTTCAGGAACAATTATTACCCTACAATCACCAGGTTCAGGTACAATTATTACTGTACAATTAGCAGGTTCAGGAACAGTTATTACCCTACAAACACCATGTTCAGCATCAGTTATTATCCTACAATCACCAGGTTCAGGGACAGTTGTTACCCTTCTATTACCAGTTTCAGGAACAGTTATTACCCTACAATCACCAGGTTCAGGAACAATTATTATCCTACAATTACCAGGTTCAGGAACAGTTATTACCCTACAATCACCAGGTTCAGGAACAATTATTATCCTACAAACACCAGGTTCAGGAACAGTTATTACCCTACAATTACCAGGTTCAGGAACAGTTATTACCCTACAATCACCAGGTTCAGGGACAGTTGTGACCCTTCAATTAACAGGTTCAGGAAAAGTTATTACCCCAGAATTACCAGGTTCAGGAACAGTTATTACCCTACTAGCACCAGGTTCAGGAACACATGATACCGTATAATTAGCACGTTCAGGAACAGTTATTACCCCAGAAACACCAGGTTCAGGTACAGTTATTACGATACAATCACCAAGGTCAAGAGCAGTTATCACCCTACAATCACAAGGTTCAGGAACAGTTATTACCCTACAATCACCAGTTTCATGAACAGTTATTACCCTACAATCACCAGGTTCAGGAACAATTATTATCCTACAATTACCAGGTTCAGGAACGGTTATTACCCTACAATCACAAGGTTCAGGAACAGTTGTTACTCTACAATCAACAGTTCAGGTGCAGTTGTTAACCTACAATCAACAGGTTCAGAAAAAGTTGTAACCCTAGAATCACAAGGTGCAGGAACAGTTATTACCCTATAATTACCACATTCAGGAGCAGTTATTACCCTAAAACCGGGATCAGGATAAGTTATTACCCTACAATCACCAGGTTCAGGAACAGTTGTTACCCTGCAATTAACAGGCTCAGGAGCAGTTATTACCCTACAATCACCAGGTTCACGAACAGTTGTTACACTGCAATCACCAGGTTCAGGAACAGTTATTACCGTACAATCACCAGGTTCAGGATCAGTTATTACCCTACTATCACCAGGTTCAGGAACAGTTATTACCCTACAATTGACAGGTTCAGGAACAATTATGACACTACAATCAACAGTTTCAGAAACCGTTATTACCCTACAATGAGCAGTTTCAGGAACAGTTATTACCCAACATCCACCAGGTTCAGGAACAGTTATTACCCTAGAATCACAAGGTTCAGTAACAGTTATTACCCTACAACCACAAGGTTCAGGAACAGTTGTTACTATACAATCACCAGTTCAGGTACAGTTGTTAACCTGCTGTCACCAGTTTCAGGAACAGTTATTACCCTACAATCACCAGGTTCGGGAACAATTATTATCCTACAATTAGCAGGTTCAGGAACAGTTATTACCCTACAAACACCATGTTCAGCATCAGTTATTATCCTACAATCACCAGGTTCAGGGACAGTTGTTACCCTTCAATTACCAGTTTCAGGAACAGTTATTACCCTACAATCACCAGTTTCTGGAACAGTTATTACCCTACAATTACCAGGTTCAGGGACAGTTATTACCCTACTATCATCATGTTCAGGAACAGGTATTACCCCTTGATGACCAGGTTCAGGAACAGTTGTTACACTGCATTCACCAGGTTCAGGAACAGATATAACAGCACGATCACCAGGTTCAGGAACAGTTGTTACACTGCAATCACCTGGTTGAACAACAGCTTTAACCCTACAATCAACAGGTTCAGGAACAGTGCTAATTATACAATCACCAGTTTCAGGAACACTTATTACCCTTCAATCACCAGGTTCAGGAACATTTATTATCCTACAATTACCAGGTTCAGGAACAGTTATTACCCTACAACCACAAGGTTCAGGAACAGTTGTTACTATACAATCGCCAGTTCAGGTTCAGTTGTTAACCTGCTGTCACCAGTTTCAGGAACAGTTATTACCCTACAATCACCAGGTTCGGGAACAATTATTATCCTACAATTAGCAGGTTCAGGAAAAGTTATTACCCTACAAACACCATGTTCCACATCAGTTATTATCCTACAATCACCAGGTTCAGGGTCAGTTGTTACCCTTCAATTACCAGTTTCAGGAACAGTTATTACCCTAAAATCACCAGTTTCAGGAACAGTTATTACCCTACAATCACCAGTTTCAGGAACAGTTATTACCCTACAATCACCAGGTTCAGGAACAATTATTATCCTACAATTACCAGGTTCAGGAACAGTTATTACCCTACAATCACCAGGTTCAGGAACAATTATTATCCTACAATTACCAGGTTCAGGAACAGTTATTACCCTACAATCACCAGGTTCAGGGACAGTTGTTACCATTCAATTAACAGGTTCAGGAAAAGTTATTACACCAGAATTACCAGGTTCAGGAACAGTTATTACCCTACTAGCACCAGGTTCAGGAACACATGATACCGTATAATTAGCACGTTCAGGAACAGTTATTACCCCAGAAACACCAGGTTCAGGTACAGTTATTAGGATACAATCACCAAGGTCAAGAGCAGTTATCACCCTACAATCACAAGGTTCAGGAACAGTTGTTACCCTACAATCAACAGTTCAGGTGCAGTTGTTAACCTACAATCAACAGGTTCAGAAAAAGTTGTAACCCTAGAATCACAAGGTGCAGGAACAGTTATTACCCTATAATTACCACATTCAGGAGCAGCTATTACCCTACAACCTCCAGGATCAGGATAAGTTATTACCCTACAATCACCAGGTTCAGGAACAGTTGTTACCCTACAATTAACAGGTTCAGGAGCAGTTATCACCCTACAATCACAAGGTTCAGGTACAGTTATTACTCTACAATCACCAGATACATGATCAGTTATTACCCTACAATCACCAGGTTCAGGAACAATTATGACACTACAATCAACAGTTTCAGAAACCGTTATTACCCTACAATGACCAGTTTCAGGAACAGTTATTACCCAACATCCACCAGGTTCAGGAACAGTTATTACCCTAGAATCACAAGGTTCAGGAACAGTTATTAGCCTACAATCACCATGTTCAGGAACAGTTATTACCCTACAATGGCCAGTTTCAGGAACAGTTATTACCCCACAGTCACCAGGTTCAGGAACATTTATTACCCTACAATGACCAGGTTCAGGAACAGTTATTACCCTACAACCACCAGGTTCAGGAACAGTTATTACCCGACAATCACCAGATTCAGCATCAGTTATTACCGTATAATCACCAGGTTCAGGAACAGTTATTACCCCAGAATTACCAGTTTCAGGAACAGCTATTACCCTACAATCACCAGGCTCAGGAACAATTATTATTCTACAATTACCTGGATCAGGAACAGTTATTACCCTACAATCACCAGGTTCAGGTACAATTATTACTGTACAATTACTAGGTTCAGGAACAGTTATTACCCTACTATCATCATGTTCAGGAACAGGTATTACCCCACGATGAGCAGGTTCAGGAACAGTTGTTACACTGCATTCACCAGGTTCAGGAACAGATATAACAGCACGATCACCAGGTTCAGGAACAGTTGTTACACTGCAATCACCTGGTTGAACAACAGCTTTAACCCTACAATCAACAGGTTCAGGAACAGTGATAATTATACCATCACCAGTTTCAGGAACACTTATTACCCTTCAATCACCAGGTTCAGGAACATTTATGATCCTACAATTACCAGGTTCAGGAACAGTTATTACCCTACAACCACAAGGTTCAGGAACAGTTGTTACTATACAATCACCAGTTCAGGTTCAGTTGTTAACCTGCTGTCACCAGTTTCAGGAACAGTTATTACCCTACAATCACCAGGTTCGGGAACAATTATTATCCTACAATTAGCAGGTTCAGGAACAGTTATTACCCTACAATGGCCAGTTTCAGGAACAGTTATTACCCAACATCCACCACGTTCAGGAACAGTTATTACCTTACGATGACCAGGTTCAGGAAAAGTTATTACCCAACAATCACCAGTAACAGGAACAGTTATTACCCTACAATCATCAGGTTCAGGTACAATTATTACCGTACAATTACCAGTTTCAGGAACAGTTATTACCCTACAATCACCAGGTTCAGGAACAATTATTATCCTACAATTTCCAGGTTCAGCATCAGTTATTACCCTACAATCACCATGTTCAGGGACAGTTGTTACCCTTCAATTAACAGGTTCAGGAACAGTTATTACCCCAGAATTACCAGTTTCAGGAACAGTTATTACCCCACAATCACCCGTTTCAGGAACAGTTATTAACCTGCAATCGACAGGTTCACGAACAGTTATGACTCTACAATCACCAGGTTCAGAAACAGTTATTGCCCTACAATCACAAGGTTCAGGAACAGTTATTACCCTACAATCACCAGGTTCAGAAAGTGTTATTAGCCGAGAACCGCCGGGTTCAAGAAAAGCTATTTCCCTACAATCACCAGGTTCAATACCAATTTTAACCCTACAATCACCAGGTTCAGGAACATTTGATACCCGACAATCACCAGGTTCAGGAAAAGTTATTACCCCACAGTCACCTGGTTCAGGCATAGTTATTACCCTACAATGACCAGGATCAGGAACAGTTATTACCCTACAACCACCAGGTTCAGGAACAGTTATTACCCGACAATCACCAGGTTCAGCATCAGTTATTACCGTACAATCACCAGGTTCAGGAACAGTTATTACCCCAGAATTACCAGTTTCAGGAACAGCTATTACCCTACAATGACCAGGCTCAGGGACAATTATTATCCTACAATTACCTGGTTCAGGAACAATTATTACCCTACAATCACCAGGTTCAGGTACAATTATTACTGTACAATTAGCAGGTTCAGGAACAGTTATTACCCTACAAACACCATGTTCAGCATCAGTTATTATCCTACAATCACCAGGTTCAGGGACAGTTGTTACCCTTCTATTACCAGTTTCAGGAACAGTTATTACCCTACAATCACCAGGTTCAGGAACAAATTTATCCTACAATTACCAGGTTCAGGAACAGTTATTACCCTACAATCACCAGGTTCAGGAACAATTATTATCCTACAAACACCAGGTTCAGGAACAGTTATTACCCTACAATTACCAGGTTCAGGAACAGTTATTACCCTACAATCACCAGGTTCAGGGACAGTTGTGACCCTTCAATTAACAGGTTCAGGAAAAGTTATTACCCCAGAATTACCAGGTTCAGGAACAGTTATTACCCTACTAGCACCAGGTTCAGGAACACATGATACCGTATAATTAGCACGTTCAGGAACAGTTATTACTCCAGAAACACCAGGTTCAGGTACAGTTATTACGATACAATCACCAAGGTCAAGAGCAGTTATCACCCTACAATCACAAGGTTCAGGAACAGTTATTACCCTACAATCACCAGTTTCATGAACAGTTATTACCCTACAATCACCAGGTTCAGGAACAATTATTATCCAACAATTACCAGGTTCAGGAACGGTTATTACCCTACAATCACAAGGTTCAGGAACAGTTGTTACTCTACAATCAACAGTTCAGGTGCAGTTGTTAACCTACAATCAACAGGTTCAGAAAAAATTGTAACCCTAGAATCACAAGGTGCAGGAACAGTTATTACCCTATAATTACCACATTCAGGAGCAGTTATTACCCTAAAACCAGGATCAGGATAAGTTATTACCCTACAATCACCAGGTTCAGGAACAGTTGTTACCCTGCAATTAACAGGCTCAGGAGCAGTTATTACCCTACAATCACCAGGTTCACGAACAGTTGTTACACTGCAATCACCAGGTTCAGGAACAGTTATTACCGTACAATCACCAGGTTCAGGATCAGTTATTACCCTACTATCACCAGGTTCAGGAACAGTTATTACCCTACAATTGACAGGTTCAGGAACAATTATGACACTACAATCAACAGTTTCAGAAACCGTTATTACCCTACAATGACCAGTTTCAGGAACAGTTATTACCCAACATCCACCAAGTTCAGGAACAGTTATTACCCTAGAATCACAAGGTTCAGTAACAGTTATTACCCTACAACCACAAGGTTCAGGAACAGTTGTTACTATACAATCACCAGTTCAGGTACAGTTGTTAACCTGCTGTCACCAGTTTCAGGAACAGTTATTACCCTACAATCACCAGGTTCAGGAACAATTATTATCCTACAATTAGCAGGTTCAGGAACAGTTATTACCCTACAAACACCATGTTCAGCATCAGTTATTATCCTACAATCACCAGGTTCAGGGACAGTTGTTACCTTTCAATTACCAGTTTCAGGAACAGTTATTACCCTACAATCACCAGTTTCAGGAACAGTTATTACCCTACAATTACCAGGTTCAGGGACAGTTGTTACCCTTCTATTACCAGTTTCATGAACAGTTATTACCCTACAATCACCCGGTTCAGGAACAATTATTATCCTACAATTACCAGGTTCAGGAACAGTTATTACCCTACAATCACAAGGTTCAGGAACAGTTGTTACTCTACAATCAACAGTTCAGGTGCAGTTGTTAACCTACAATCAACAGGTTCAGAAAAAGTTGTAACCCTAGAATCACAAGGTGTAGGAACAGTTATTACCCTATAATTACCACATTCAGGAGCAGTTATTACCCTACAACTACCAGGATCAGGATAAGTTATTACCCTACAATCACCAGGTTCAGGAACAGTTGTTACCCTACAATTAACAGGTTCAGGAGCAGTTATTACCCTACAATCACCAGGTTCACGAACAGTTGTTACACTGCAATCACCAGGTTCAGGAACAGTTATTGCCGTACAATCACCAGGTTCAGGATCAGTTATTACCCTACTATCACCAGGTTCAGGAACAGTTATTACCCTACAATTGACAGGTTCAGGAACAATTATGACACTTCAATCAACAGTTTCAGAAACCGTTATTACCCTACAATGACCAGTTTCAGGAACAGTTATTACCCAACATCCACCAGGTTCAGGAACAGTTATTACCCTAGAATCACAAGGTTCAGTAACAGTTATTACCCTACAACCACAAGGTTCAGGAACAGTTATTACCCCAGAATTACCAGTTTCAGGAACAGCTATTACCCTACAATGACCAGGCTCAGGGACAACTATTATCCTACAATTACCTGGTTCAGGAACAATTATTACCCTACAATCACCAGGTTCAGGTACAATTATTACTGTACAATTAGCAGGTTCAGGAACAGTTATTACCCAACATCCACCAGGTTCAGGAACAGTTATTACCCTAGAATCACAAGGTTCAGTAACAGTTATTACCCTACAACCACAAGGTTCAGGAACAGTTATTACCCCAGAATTACCAGTTTCAGGAACAGCTATTACCCTACAATGACCAGGCTCAGGGACAATTATTATCCTACAATTACCTGGTTCAGGAACAATTATTACCCTACAATCACCAGGTTCAGGTACAATTATTACTGTACAATTAGCAGGTTCAGGAACAGTTATTACCCTACAATCACCAGGTTCAGGAACAATTATTATCCAACAATTACCAGGTTCAGGAACAGTTATTACCCTACAATCACCAGGTTCAGGAACAATTATTATCCTACAAACACCAGGTTCAGGAACAGTTATTACCCTACAATTACCAGGTTCAGGAACAGTTATTACCCTACAATCACCAGGTTCAGGGACAGTTGTGACCCTTCAATTAACAGGTTCAGGAAAAGTTATTACCCCAGAATTACCAGGTTCAGGAACAGTTATTACCCTACTAGCACCAGGTTCAGGAACACATGATACCGTATAATTAGCACGTTCAGGAACAGTTATTACTCCAGAAACACCAGGTTCAGGTACAGTTATTACGATACAATCACCAAGGTCAAGAGCAGTTATCACCCTACAATCACAAGGTTCAGGAACAGTTATTATCCTACAATTACCAGGTTCAGGAACGGTTATTACCCTACAATCACAAGGTTCAGGAACAGTTGTTACTCTACAATCAACAGTTCAGGTGCAGTTGTTAACCTACAATCAACAGGTTCAGAAAAAATTGTAACCCTAGAATCACAAGGTGCAGGAACAGTTATTACCCTATAATTACCACATTCAGGAGCAGTTATTACCCTAAAACCAGGATCAGGATAAGTTATTACCCTACAATCACCAGGTTCAGGAACAGTTGTTACCCTGCAATTAACAGGCTCAGGAGCAGTTATTACCCTACAATCACCAGGTTCACGAACAGTTGTTACACTGCAATCAACAGGTTCAGGAACAGTTATTACCGTACAATCACCAGGTTCAGGATCAGTTATTACCCTACTATCACCAGGTTCAGGAACAATTATTATCCTACAATTACCAGGTTCAGGAACGGTTATTACCCTACAATCACAAGGTTCAGGAACAGTTGTTACTCTACAATCAACAGTTCAGGTGCAGTTGTTAACCTACAATCAACAGGTTCAGAAAAAATTGTAACCCTAGAATCACAAGGTGCAGGAACAGTTATTACCCTATAATTACCACATTCAGGAGCAGTTATTACCCTAAAACCAGGATCAGGATAAGTTATTACCCTACAATCACCAGGTTCAGGAACAGTTGTTACCCTGCAATTAACAGGCTCAGGAGCAGTTATTACCCTACAATCACCAGGTTCACGAACAGTTGTTACACTGCAATCAACAGGTTCAGGAACAGTTATTACCGTACAATCACCAGGTTCAGGATCAGTTATTACCCTACTATCACCAGGTTCAGGAACAGTTATTACCCTAGAATCACAAGGTTCAGTAACAGTTATTACCCTACAACCACAAGGTTCAGGAACAGTTGTTACTATACAATCACCAGTTCAGGTACAGTTGTTAACCTGCTGTCACCAGTTTCAGGAACAGTTATTACCCTACAATCACCAGGTTCGGGAACAATTATTATCCTACAATTAGCAGGTTCAGGAACAGTTATTACCCTACAAACACCATGTTCAGCATCAGTTATTATCCTACAATCACCAGGTTCAGGGACAGTTGTTACCTTTCAATTACCAGTTTCAGGAACAGTTATTACCCTACAATCACCAGTTTCAGGAACAGTTATTACCCTACAATTACCAGGTTCAGGGACAGTTGTTACCCTTCTATTACCAGTTTCATGAACAGTTATTACCCTACAATCACCCGGTTCAGGAACAATTATTATCCTACAATTACCAGGTTCAGGAACAGTTATTACCCTACAATTACAAGGTTCAGGAACAGTTGTTACTCTACAATCAACAGTTCAGGTGCAGTTGTTAACCTACAATCAACAGGTTCAGAAAAAGTTGTAACCCTAGAATCACAAGGTGTAGGAACAGTTATTACCCTATAATTACCACATTCAGGAGCAGTTATTACCCTACAACTACCACGATCAGGATAAGTTATTACCCTACAATCACCAGGTTCAGGAACAGTTGTTACCCTACAATTAACAGGTTCAGGAGCAGTTATTACCCTACAATCACCAGGTTGACGAACAGTTGTTACACTGCAATCACCAGGTTCAGGAACAGTTATTGCCGTACAATCACCAGGTTCAGGATCAGTTATTACCCTACAATTGACAGGTTCAGGAACAATTATGACACTTCAATCAACAGTTTCAGAAACCGTTATTACCCTACAATGACCAGTTTCAGGAACAGTTATTACCCAACATCCACCAGGTTCAGGAACAGTTATTACCCTAGAATCACAAGGTTCAGTAACAGTTATTACCCTACAACCACAAGGTTCAGGAACAGTTGTTACTATACAATCACCAGTTCAGGTACAGTTGTTAACCTGCTGTCACCAGTTTCAGGAACAGTTATTACCCTACAATCACCAGGTTCGGGAACAATTATTATCCTACAATTAGCAGGTTCAGGAACAGTTATTACCCTACAAACACCATGTTCAGCATCAGTTATTATCCTACAATCACCAGGTTCAGGGACAGTTGTTACCCTTCAATTACCAGTTTCAGGAACAGTTATTACCCTACAATCACCAGTTTCAGGAACAGTTATTACCCTACAATTACCAGGTTCAGGGACAGTTGTTACCCTTCTATTACCAGTTTCATGAACAGTTATTACCCTACAATCACCCGGTTCAGGAACAATTATTATCCTACAATTACCAGGTTCAGGAACAGTTATTACCCTACAATCACAAGGTTCAGGAACAGTTGTTACTCTACAATCAACAGTTCAGGTGCAGTTGTTAACCTACAATCAACAGGTTCAGAAAAAGTTGTAACCCTAGAATCACAAGGTGTAGGAACAGTTATTACCCTATAATTACCACATTCAGGAGCAGTTATTACCCTACAACCACCAGGATCAGGATAAGTTATTACCCTACAATCACCAGGTTCAGGAACAGTTGTTACCCTACAATTAACAGGTTCAGGAACAGTTATTACCCTACAATCACCAGGTTCACAAACAGTTGTTACAATGCAATCACCAGGTTCAGGAACAGTTATCACCGTACAGTCACCAGGTTCAGGATCAGTTATTACACTACTATCACCAGGTTCAGGAACAGTTATTACCCTACAATTGACAGGTTCAGGAACAATTACGACACTACAATCAACAGGTTCAGAAACCGTTATTACCCTACAATGACCAGTTTCAGGAACAGTTATTACCCAACATCCACCAGGTTCAGGAACAGTTATTACCCTAGAATCACAAGGTTCAGGAACAGTTATTACCCTACAATCACCATGTTCAGGAACAGTTATTACCCTACAATGGCCAGTTTCAGGAACAGTTATTACCCAACATCCACCACGTTCAGGAACAGTTATTACCTTACAATGACCAGGTTCAGGAAAAGTTATTACCCAACAATCACCAGTATCAGGAACAGTTATTACCCTACAATCACCAGGTTCAGGTACAATAATTACCGTACATTTACCTGTTTCAGGAACAGTTATTACCCTACTAGCACCAGGTTCAGGAACACATGATACCGTATAATTAGCACGTTCAGGAACAGTTATTACCCCAGAAACACCAGGTTCAGGTACAGTTATTACGATACAATCACCAAGGTCAAGAGCAGTTATCACCCTACAATCACAAGGTTCAGGAACAGTTATTACCCTACAATCACCAGTTTCATGAACAGTTATTACCCTACAATCACCAGGTTCAGGAACAATTATTATCCTACAATTACCAGGTTCAGGAACGGTTATTACCCTACAATCACAAGGTTCAGGAACAGTTGTTACTCTACAATCAACAGTTCAGGTGCAGTTGTTAACCTACAATCAACAGGTTCAGAAAAAGTTGTAACCCTAGAATCACAAGGTGCAGGAACAGTTATTACCCTATAATTACCACATTCAGGAGCAGTTATTACCCTAAAACCAGGATCAGGATAAGTTATTACCCTACAATCACCAGGTTCAGGAACAGTTGTTACCCTGCAATTAACAGCCTCAGGAGCAGTTATTACCCTACAATCACCAGGTTCACGAACAGTTGTTACACTGCAATCACCAGGTTCAGGAACAGTTATTACCGTACAATCACCAGGTTCAGGATCAGTTATTACCCTGCTATCACCAGGTTCAGGAACAGTTATTACCCTACAATTGACAGGTTCAGGAACAATTATGACACTACAATCAACAGTTTCAGAAACCGTTATTACCCTACAATGACCAGTTTCAGGAACAGTTATTACCCAACATCCACCAGGTTCAGGAACAGTTATTACCCTAGAATCACAAGGTTCAGTAACAGTTATTACCCTACAACCACAAGGTTCAGGAACAGTTGTTACTATACAATCACCAGTTCAGGTACAGTTGTTAACCTGCTGTCACCAGTTTCAGGAACAGTTATTACCCTACAATCACCAGGTTCGGGAACAATTATTATCCTACAATTAGCAGGTTCAGGAGCAGTTATTACCCTACAAACACCATGTTCAGCATCAGTTATTATCCTACAATCACCAGGTTCAGGGACAGTTGTTACCCTTCAATTACCAGTTTCAGGAACAGTTATTACCCTACAATCACCAGTTTCAGGAACAGTTATTACCCTACAATTACCAGGTTCAGGGACAGTTATTACCCTACTATCATCATGTTCAGGAACAGGTATTACCCCTTGATGACCAGGTTCAGGAACAGTTGTTACACTGCATTCACCAGGTTCAGGAACAGATATAACAGCACGATCACCAGGTTCAGGAACAGTTGTTACACTGCAATCACCTGGTTGAACAGCAGCTTTAACCCTACAATCAACAGGTTCAGGAACAGTGATAATTATACAATCACCAGTTTCAGGAACACTTATTACCCTTCAATCACCAGGTTCAGGAACATTTATTATCCTACAATTACCAGGTTCAGGAACAGTTATTACCCTACAACCACAAGGTTCAGGAACAGTTGTTACTATACAATCGCCAGTTCAGGTTCAGTTGTTAACCTGCTGTCACCAGTTTCAGGAACAGTTATTACCCTACAATCACCAGGTTCGGGAACAGTTATTACCCTAGAATCACAAGGTTCAGGAACAGTTATTACCCTACAATCACCATGTTCAGGAACAGTTATTACCCTACAATGGCCAGTTTCAGGAACAGTTATTACCCAACATCCACCACGTTCAGGAACAGTTATTACCTTACAATGACCAGGTTCAGGAAAAGTTATTACCCAACAATCACCAGTATCAGGAACAGTTATTACCCTACAATCACCAGGTTCAGGTACAATTATTACCGTACATTTACCAGTTTCAGGAACAGTTATTACCCTACTAGCACCAGGTTCAGGAACACATGATACCGTATAATTAGCATGTTCAGGAACGGTTATTACCCCAGAAACACCAGGTTCAGGTACAGTTATTACGATACAATCACCAAGGTCAAGAGCAGTTATCACCCTACAATCACAAGGTTCAGGAACAGTTATTACCCTACAATCACCAGTTTCATGAACAGTTATTACCCTACAATCACCAGGTTCAGGAACAATTATTATCCTACAATTACCAGGTTCAGGAACGGTTATTACCCTACAATCACAAGGTTCAGGAACAGTTGTTACTCTACAATCAACAGTTCAGGTGCAGTTGTTAACCTACAATCAACAGGTTCAGAAAAAGTTGTAACCCTAGAATCACAAGGTGCAGGAACAGTTATTACCCTATAATTACCACATTCAGGAGCAGTTATTACCCTAAAACCAGGATCAGGATAAGTTATTACCCTACAATCACCAGGTTCAGGAACAGTTGTTACCCTGCAATTAACAGGCTCAGGAGCAGTTATTACCCTACAATCACCAGGTTCACGAACAGTTGTTACACTGCAATCACCAGGTTCAGGAGCAGTTATTACCGTACAATCACCAGGTTCAGGATCAGTTATTACCCTACTATCACCAGGTTCAGGAACAGTTATTACCCTACAATTGACAGGTTCAGGAACAATTATGACACTACAATCAACAGTTTCAGAAACCGTTATTACCCTACAATGACCAGTTTCAGGAACAGTTATTACCCAACATCCACCAGGTTCAGGAACAGTTATTACCCTAGAATCACAAGGTTCAGTAACAGTTATTACCCTACAACCACAAGGTTCAGGAACAGTTGTTACTATACAATCACCAGTTCAGGTACAGTTGTTAACCTGCTGTCACCAGTTTCAGGAACAGTTATTACCCTACAATCACCAGGTTCGGGAACAATTATTATCCTACAATTAGCAGGTTCAGGAACAGTTATTACCCTACAAACACCATGTTCAGCATCAGTTATTATCCTACAATCACCAGGTTCAGGGACAGTTGTTACCCTTCAATTACCAGTTTCAGGAACAGTTATTACCCTACAATTACCAGGTTCAGGGACAGTTATTACCCTACTATCATCATGTTCAGGAACAGGTATTACCCCACGATGACCAGGTTCAGGAACAGTTGTTACACTGCATTCACCAGGTTCAGGAACAGATATAACAGCACGATCACCAGGTTCAGGAACAGTTGTTACACTGCAATCACCTGGTTGAACAACAGCTTTAACCCTACAATCAACAGGTTCAGGAACAGTGAGAATTATACAATCACCAGTTTCAGGAACACTTATTACCCTTCAATCACCAGGTTCAGGAACATTTATTATCCTACAATTACCAGGTTCAGGAACAGTTATTACCCTACAACCACAAGGTTCAGGAACAGTTGTTACTATACAATCGCCAGTTCAGGTTCAGATGTTAACCTGCTGTCACCAGTTTCAGGAACAGTTATTACCCTACAATCACCAGGTTCGGGAACAATTATTATCCTACAATTAGCAGGTTCAGGATAAGTTATTACCCTACAAACACCATGTTCCACATCAGTTATTATCCTACAATCACCAGGTTCAGGGACAGTTGTTACCCTTCAATTACCAGTTTCAGGAACAGTTATTACCCTAAAATCACCAGTTTCAGGAACAGTTATTACCCTACAATCACCAGGTTCAGGAACAATTATTATCCTACAATTACCAGGTTCAGGAACAGTTATTACCCTACAATCACCAGGTTCAGGGACAGTTGTTACCATTCAATTAACAGGTTCAGGAAAAGTTATTACACCAGAATTACCAGGTTCAGGAACAGTTATTACCCTACTAGCACCAGGTTCAGGAACACATGATACCGTATAATTAGCACGTTCAGGAACAGTTATTACCCCAGAAACACCAGGTTCAGGTACAGTTATTACGATACAATCACCAAGGTCAAGAGCAGTTATCACCCTACAATCACAAGGTTCAGGAACAGTTGTTACTCTACAATCAACAGTTCAGGTGCAGTTGTTAACCTACAATCAACAGGTTCAGAAAAAGTTGTAACCCTAGAATCACAAGGTGCAGGAACAGTTATTACCCTATAATTACCACATTCAGGAGCAGTTATTACCCTACAACCACCAGGATCAGGATAAGTTATTACCCTACAATCACCAGGTTCAGGAACAGTTGTTACCCTACAATTAACAGGTTCAGGAGCAGTTATCACCCTACAATCACAAGGTTCAGGAACAGTTATTACTCTACAATCACCAGATTCATGATCAGTTATTACCCTACAATCACCAGGTTCAGGAACAATTATGACACTACAATCAACAGTTTTAGAAACCGTTATTACCCTACAATGACCAGTTTCAGGAACAGTTATTACCCAACATCCACCAGGTTCAGGAACAGTTATTACCCTAGAATCACAAGGTTCAGGAACAGTTATTAGCCTACAATCACCATGTTCAGGAACAGTTATTACCCTACAATGGCCAGTTTCAGGAACAGTTATTACCCCACAGTCACCAGGTTCAGGAACACTTATTACCCTACAATGACCAGGTTCAGGAACAGTTATTACCCTGCAACCACCAGGTTCAGGAGCAGTTATTACCCGACAATCACCAGGTTCAGCATCAGTTATTACCGTATAATCACCAGGTTCAGGAACAGTTATTACCCCAGAATTACCAGTTTCAGGAACAGCTATTACCCTACAATCACCAGGCACAGGAACAATTATTATTCTACAATTACCTGGATCAGGAACAGTTATTACCCTACAATCACCAGGTTCAGGTACAATTATTACTGTACAATTACTAGGTTCAGGAACAGTTATTACCCTACTATCATCATGTTCAGGAACAGGTATTACCCCACGATGACCAGGTTCAGGAACAGTTGTTACTATACAATCGCCAGTTCAGGTTCAGTTGTTAGCCTGCTGTCACCAGTTTCAGGAACAGTTATTACCCTACAATCACCAGGTTCGGGAACAATTATTATCCTACAATTAGCAGGTTCAGGAAAAGTTATTACCCTACAAACACCATGTTCCACATCAGTTATTATCCTACAATCACCAGGTTCAGGGACAGTTGTTACCCTTCAATTGCCAGTTTCAGGAACAGTTATTACCCTAAAATCACCAGTTTCAGGAACAGTTATTACCCTAAAATCACCAGTTTCAGGAACAGTTATTACCCTACAATCACCAGGTTCAGGAACAATTATTATCCTACAATTACCAGGTTCAGGAACAGTTATTACCCTACAATCACCAGGTTCAGGAACAATTATTATCCTACAATTACCAGGTTCAGGAACAGTTATTACCCTACAATCACCAGGTTCAGGGACAGTTGTTACCATTCAATTAACAGGTTCAGGAAAAGTTATTACACCAGAATTACCAGGTTCAGGAACAGTTATTACCCTACTAGCACCAGGTTCAGGAACACATGATACCGTATAATTAGCACGTTCAGGAACAGTTATTACCCCAGAAACACCAGGTTCAGGTACAGTTATTAGGATACAATCACCAAGGTCAAGAGCAGTTATCACCCTACAATCACAAGGTTCAGGAACAGTTGTTACTCTACAATCAACAGTTCAGGTGCAGTTGTTAACCTACAATCAACAGGTTCAGAAAAAGTTGTAACCCTAGAATCACAAGGTGCAGGAACAGTTATTACCCTACTATCATCATGTTCAGGAACAGGTATTACCCCACGATGACCAGGTTCAGGAACAGTTGTTACACTGCATTCACCAGGTTCAGGAACAGATATAACAGCACGATCACCAGGTTCAGGAACAGTTGTTACACTGCAATCACCTGGTTGAACAACAGCTTTAACCCTACAATCAACAGGTTCAGGAACAGTGATTATTATACCATCACCAGTTTCAGGAACACTTATTACCCTACAACCACCAGGATCAGGATAAGTTATTACCCTACAATCACCAGGTTCAGGAACAGTTGTTACCCTACAATTAACAGGTTCAGGAGCAGTTATCACCCTACAATCACAAGGTTCAGGATCAGTTATTACTCTACAATCACCAGATTCATGAACAGTTATTACCCTACAATCACCAGGTTCAGGAACAATTATGACACTACAATCAACAGTTTCAGAAACCGTTATTACCCTACAATGACCAGTTTCAGGAACAGTTATTACCCAACATCCACCAGGTTCAGGAACAGTTATTACCCTAGAATCACAAGGTTCAGGGACAGTTATTAGCCTACAATCACCATGTTCAGGAACAGTTATTACCCTACAATGGCCAGTTTCAGGAACAGTTATTACCCCACAGTCACCAGGTTCAGGAACATTTATTACCCTACAATGACCAGGTTCAGGAACAGTTATTACCCTACAACCACCAGGTTCAGGAACAGTTATTACCCGACAATCACCAGGTTCAGCATCAGTTATTACCGTATAATCACCAGGTTCAGGAACAGTTATTACCCCAGAATTACCAGTTTCAGGAACAGCTATTACCCTACAATCACCAGGCCCAGGAACAATTATTATTCTACAATTACCTGGATCAGGAACAGTTATTACCCTACAATCACCAGGTTCAGGTACAATTAATACTGTACAATTACTAGGTTCAGGAACAGTTATTACCCTACTATCATCATGTTCAGGAACAGGTATTACCCCACGATGACCAGGTTCAGGAACAGTTATTACCCTACAATCATCAGGTTCAGGTACAATTATTACCGTACAATTACCAGTTTCAGGAACAGTTATTACCCTACAATCACCAGGTTCAGGAACAATTATTATCCTACAATTTCCAGGTTCAGCATCAGTTATTACCCTACAATCACCATGTTCAGGGACAGTTGTTACCCTTCAATTAACAGGTTCAGGAACAGTTATTACCCCAGAATTACCAGTTTCAGGAACAGTTATTACCCTACAATCACCCGTTTCAGGAACAGTTATTAACCTGCAATCGACAGGTTCACGAACAGTTATGAGTCTACAATCACCAGGTTCAGAAACAGTTATTGCCCTACAATCACAAGGTTCAGGAACAGTTATTACCCTACAATCACCAGGTTCAGAAAGTGTTATTAGCCGAGAACCGCCGGGTTCAAGAAAAGCTATTTCCCTACAATCACCAGGTTCAATACCAATTTTAACCCTACAATCACCAGGTTCAGGAACATTTGATACCCGACAATCACCAGGTTCAGGAACAGTTATTACCCTATAGTCACCAGGTTCAGGAACAGTTATTACCCCACAGTCACCTGGTTCAGGCACAGTTATTACCCTACAATGACCAGGATCAGGAACAGTTATTACCCTACAACCACCAGGTTCAGGAACAGTTATTACCCGACAATCACCAGGTTCAGGAACAGTTATTACCCCAGAATTACCAGTTTCAGGAACAGCTATTACCCTACAATGACCAGGCTCAGGGACAATTATTATCCTACAATTACCTGGTTCAGGAACAATTATTACCCTACAATCACCAGGTTCAGGTACAATTATTACTGTACAATTAGCAGGTTCAGGAACAGTTATTACCCTACAAACACCATGTTCAGCATCAGTTATTATCCTACAATCACCAGGTTCAGGGACAGTTGTTACCCTTCTATTACCAGTTTCAGGAACAGTTATTACCCTACAATCACCAGGTTCGGGAACAATTATTATCCTACAATTAGCAGGTTCAGGAACAGTTATTACCCTACAATGGCCAGTTTCAGGAACAGTTATTACCCTACAATCATCAGGTTCAGGTACAATTATTACCGTACAATTACCAGTTTCAGGAACAGTTATTACCCTACAATCACCAGGTTCAGGAACAATTATTATCCTACAATTTCCAGGTTCAGCATCAGTTATTACCCTACAATCACCATGTTCAGGGACAGTTGTTACCCTTCAATTAACTGGTTCAGGAACAGTTATTACCCCAGAATTACCAGTTTCAGGAACAGTTATTACCCTACAATCACCCGTTTCAGGAACAGTTATTAACCTGCAATCGACAGGTTCACGAACAGTTATGACTCTACAATCACCAGGTTCAGAAACAGTTATTGCCCTACAATCACAAGGTTCAGGAACAGTTATTACCCTACAATCACCAGGTTCAGAAAGTGTTATTAGCCGAGAACCGCCGGGTTCAAGAAAAGCTATTTCCCTACAATCACCAGGTTCAATACCAATTTTAACCCTACAATCACCAGGTTCAGGAAAAGTTATTACCCCAGAATTACCAGGTTCAGGAACAGTTATTACCCTACTAGCACCAGGTTCAGGAACACATGATACCGTATAATTAGCACGTTCAGGAACAGTTATTACTCCAGAAACACCAGGTTCAGGTACAGTTATTACGATACAATCACCAAGGTCAAGAGCAGTTATCACCCTACAATCACAAGGTTCAGGAACAGTTATTACCCTACAATCACCAGTTTCATGAACAGTTATTACCCTACAATCACCAGGTTCAGGAACAATTATTATCCTACAATTACCAGGTTCAGGAACGGTTATTACCCTACAATCACAAGGTTCAGGAACAGTTGTTACTCTACAATCAACAGTTCAGGTGCAGTTGTTAACCTACAATCAACAGGTTCAGAAAAAGTTGTAACCCCAGAATCACAAGGTGCAGGAACAGTTATTACCCTATAATTACCACATTCAGGAGCAGTTATTACCCTAAAACCAGGATCAGGATAAGTTATTACCCTACAATCACCAGGTTCAGGAACAGTTGTTACCCTGCAATTAACAGGCTCAGGAGCAGTTATTACCCTACAATCACCAGGTTCACGAACAGTTGTTACACTGCAATCACCAGGTTCAGGAACAGTTATTACCGTACAATCACCAGGTTCAGGATCAGTTATTACCCTACTATCACCAGGTTCAGGAACAGTTATTACCCTACAATTGACAGGTTCAGGAACAATTATGACACTACAATCAACAGTTTCAGAAACCGTTATTACCCTGCAATGACCAGTTTCAGGAACAGTTATTACCCAACATCCACCAGGTTCAGGAACAGTTATTACCCTAGAATCACAAGGTTCAGTAACAGTTATTACCCTACAACCACAAGGTTCAGGAACAGTTGTTACTATACAATCACCAGTTCAGGTACAGTTGTTAACCTGCTGTCACCAGTTTCAGGAACAGTTATTACCCTACAATCACCAGGTTCGGGAACAATTATTATCCTACAATTACCAGGTTCAGGGACAGTTGTTACCCTTCTATTACCAGTTTCATGAACAGTTATTACCCTACAATCACCCGGTTCAGGAACAATTATTATCCTACAATTACCAGGTTCAGGAACAGTTATTACCCTACAATCACAAGGTTCAGGAACAGTTGTTACTCTACAATCAACAGTTCAGGTGCAGTTGTTAACCTACAATCAACAGGTTCAGAAAAAGTTGTAACCCTAGAATCACAAGGTGTAGGAACAGTTATTACCCTATAATTACCACATTCAGGAGCAGTTATTACCCTACAACTACCAGGATCAGGATAAGTTATTACCCTACAATCACCAGGTTCAGGAACAGTTGTTACCCTACAATTAACAGGTTCAGGAGCAGTTATTACCCTACAATCACCAGGTTCACGAACAGTTGTTACACTGCAATCACCAGGTTCAGGAACAGTTATTACCGTACAATCACCAGGTTCAGGATCAGTTATTACCCTAATATCACCAGGTTCAGGAATAGTTATTACCCTACAATTGACAGGTTCAGGAACAATTATGACACTTCAATCAACAGTTTCAGAAACCGTTATTACCCTACAATGACCAGTTTCAGGAACAGTTATTACCCAACATCCACCAGGTTCAGGAACAGTTATTACCCTAGAATCACAAGGTTAGGTAACAGTTATTACCCTACAACCACAAGGTTCAGGAACAGTTGTTACTATACAATCACCAGTTCAGGTACAGTTGTTAACCTGCTGTCACCAGTTTCAGGAACAGTTATTACCCTACAATCACCAGGTTCGGGAACAATTATTATCCTACAATTAGCAGTTTCAGGAACAGTTATTACCCTACAAACACCATGTTCAGCATCAGTTATAATCCTACAATCACCAGGTTCAGGGACAGTTGTTACCCTTCAATTACCAGTTTCAGGAACAGTTATTACCCTACAATCACCAGTTTCAGGAACAGTTATTACCCTACAATTACCAGGTTCAGGGACAGTTGTTACCCTTCTATTACCAGTTTCATGAACAGTTATTACCCTACAATCACCCAGTTCAGGAACAATTATTATCCTACAATTACCAGGTTCAGGAACAGTTATTACCCTACAATCACAAGGTTCAGTAACAGTTATTACCCTACAACCACAAGGTTCAGGAACAGTTGTTACTCTACAATCACCAGGTTCACGAACAGTTGTTACAATGCAATCACCAGGTTCAGGAACAGTTATCACCGTACAGTCACCAGGTTCAGGATCAGTTATTACACTACTATCACCAGGTTCAGGAACAGTTATTACCCTACAATTGACAGGTTCAGGAACAATTATGACACTACAATCAACAGGTTCAGAAACTGTTATTACCCTACAATGACCAGTTTCAGGAACAGTTATTACCCAACATCCACCAGGTTCAGGAACAGTTATTACCCTAGAATCACAAGGTTCAGGAACAGTTATTACCCTACAATCACCATGTTCAGGAACAGTTATTACCCTACAATGGCCAGTTTCAGGAACAGTTATTACCCAACATCCACCACGTTCAGGAACAGTTATTACCTTACAATGACCAGGTTCAGGAAAAGTTATTACCCAACAATCACCAGTATCAGGAACAGTTATTACCCTACAATCACCAGGTTCAGGTACAATTATTACCGTACATTTACCAGTTTCAGGAACAGTTATTACCCTACTAGCACCAGGTTCAGGAACACATGATACCGTATAATTAGCACGTTCAGGAACAGTTATTACCCCAGAAACACCAGGTTCAGGAACAGTTATTACCCTACAATCACAAGGTTCAGTAACAGTTATTACCCTACAACCACAAGGTTCAGGAACAGTTGTTACTCTACAATCACCAGGTTCACGAACAGTTGTTACAATGCAATCACCAGGTTCAGGAACAGTTATCACCGTACAGTCACCAGGTTCAGGATCAGTTATTACACTACAATCACCAGGTTCAGGAACAGTTATTACCCTACAATTGACAGGTTCAGGAACAATTACGACACTACAATCAACAGGTTCAGAAACCGTTATTATCCTACAATGACCAGTTTCAGGAACAGTTATTACCCAACATCCACCAGGTTCAGGAACAGTTATTACCCTAGAATCACAAGGTTCAGGAACAGTTATTACCCTACAATCACCATGTTCAGGAACAGTTATTACCCTACAATGGCCAGTTTCAGGAACAGTTATTACCCAACATCCACCACGTTCAGGAACAGTTATTACCTTACAATGACCAGGTTCAGGAAAAGTTATTACCCAACAATCACCAGTATCAGGAACAGTTATTACCCTACAATCACCAGGTTCAGGTACAATTATTACCGTACATTTACCAGTTTCAGGAACAGTTATTACCCTACTAGCACCAGGTTCAGGAACACATGATACCGTATAATTAGCACGTTCAGGAACAGTTATTACCCCAGAAACACCAGGTTCAGGTACAGTTATTACGATACAATCACCAAGGTCAAGGGCAGTTATCACCCTACAATCACAAGGTTCAGGAACAGTTATTACCCTACAATCACCAGTTTCATGAACAGTTATTACCCTACAATCACCAGGTTCAGGAACAATTATTATCCTACAATTACCAGGTTCAGGAACGGTTATTACCCTACGATCACAAGGTTCAGGAACAGTTGTTACTCTACAATCAACAGTTCAGGTGCAGTTGTTAACCTACAATCAACAGGTTCAGAAAAAGTTGTAACCCTAGAATCACAAGGTGCAGGAACAGTTATTACCCTATAATTACCACATTCAGGAGCAGTTATTACCCTAAAACCAGGATCAGGATAAGTTATTACCCTACAATCACCAGGTTCAGGAACTGTTGTTACCCTGCAATTAACAGGCTCAGGAGCAGTTATTACCCTACAATCACCAGGTTCACGAACAGTTGTTACACTGCAATCACCAGGTTCTGGAACAGTTATTACCGTACAATCACCAGGTTCAGGATCAGTTATTACCCTACTATCACCAGGTTCAGGAACAGTTATTACCCTACAATTGACAGGTTCAGGAACAATTATGACACTACAATCAACAGTTTCAGAAACCGTTATTACCCTACAATGACCAGTTTCAGGAACAGTTATTACCCAACATCCACCAGGTTCAGGAACAGTTATTACCCTAGAATCACAAGGTTCAGTAACAGTTATTACCCTACAACCACAAGGTTCAGGAACAGTTGTTACTATACAATCACCAGTTCAGGTACAGTTGTTAACCTGCTGTCACCAGTTTCAGGAACAGTTATTACCCTACAATCACCAGGTTCGGGAACAATTATTATCCTACAATTAGCAGGTTCAGGAACAGTTATTACCCTACAAACACCATGTTCAGCATCAGTTATTATCCTACAATCACCAGGTTCAGGGACAGTTGTTACCCTTCAATTACCAGTTTCAGGAACAGTTATTACCCTACAATCACCAGTTTCAGGAACAGTTATTACCCTACAATTACCAGGTTCAGGGACAGTTATTACCCTACTATCATCATGTTCAGGAACAGGTATTACCCCACGATGACCAGGTTCAGGAACAGTTGTTACACTGCATTCACCAGGTTCAGGAACAGATATAACAGCACGATCACCAGGTTCAGGAACAGTTGTTACACTGCAATCACCTGGTTGAACAACAGCTTTAACCCTACAATCAACAGGTTCAGGAACAGTGATAATTATACAATCACCAGTTTCAGGAACACTTATTACCCTTCAATCACCAGGTTCAGGAACATTTATTATCCTACAATTACCAGGTTCAGGAACAGTTATTACCCTACAACCACAAGGTTCAGGAACAGTTGTTACTATACAATCGCCAGTTCAGGTTCAGTTGTTAACCTGCTGTCACCAGTTTCAGGAACAGTTATTACCCTACAATCACCAGGTTCGGGAACAATTATTATCCTACAATTAGCAGGTTCAGGAAAAGTTATTACCCTACAAACACCATGTTCCACATCAGTTATTATCCTACAATCACCAGGTTCAGGGACAGTTGTTACCCTTCAATTACCAGTTTCAGGAACAGTTATTACCCTAAAATCACCAGTTTCAGGAACTGTTATTACCCTACAATCACCAGTTTCAGGAACAGTTATTACCCTACAATCACCAGGTTCAGGAACAATTATTATCCTACAATTTCCAGGTTCAGGAACAGTTATTACCGTACAATCACCAGGTTCAGGAACAATTATTATCCTACAATTTCCAGGTTCAGCATCAGTTATTACCCTACAATCACCAGGTTCAGGGACAGTTGTTACCCTTCAATTAACAGGTTCAGGAACAGTTATTACCCCAGAATTACCAGTTTCAGGAACAGTTATTACCCTACAATCACCAGTTTCAGGAACAGTTATTAACCTACAATTGACAGGTTCAGAAAAAGTTGTAACCCTAGAATCACAAGGTGTAGGAACAGTTATTACCCTATAATTACCTCATTCAGGAGCAGTTATTACCCTACAACTACCAGGATCAGGATAAGTTATTACCCTACAATCACCAGGTTCAGGAACAGTTGTTACCCTACAATTAACAGGTTCAGGAGCAGTTATTACCCTACAATCACCAGGTTCACGAACAGTTGTTATACTGCATTCACCTGGTTCAGGGACAGTTATTACCGTACAATCACCAGGTTCAGGATCAGTTATTACCCTACTATCACCAGGTTCAGGAACAGTTATTACCCTACAATTGAGAGGTTCAGGAACAATTATGACACTTCAATCAACAGTTTCAGAAACCGTTATTACCCTACAATGACCAGTTTCAGGAACAGTTATTACCCAACATCCACCAGGTTCAGGAACAGTTATTACCCTAGAATCACAAGGTTCAGTAACAGTTATTACCCTACAACCACAAGGTTCAGGAACAGTTGTTACTATACAATCACCAGTTCAGGTACAGTTGTTAACCTGCTGTCACCAGTTTCAGGAACAGTTATTACCCTACAATCACCAGGTTCGGGAACAATTATTATCCTACAATTAGCAGGTTCAGGAACAGTTATTACCCTACAAACACCATGTTCAGCATCAGTTATTATCCTACAATCACCAGGTTCAGGGACAGTTGTTACCCTTCAATTACCAGTTTCAGGAACAGTTATTACCCTACAATCACCAGTTTCAGGAACAGTTATTACCCTACAATTACCAGGTTCAGGGACAGTTGTTACCCTTCTATTACCAGTTTCATGAACAGTTATTACCCTACAATCACCCGGTTCAGGAACAATTATTATCCTACAATTACGAGGTTCAGGAACAGTTATTACCCTACAATCACAAGGTTCAGTAACAGTTATTACCCTACAACCACAAGGTTCAGGAACAGTTGTTACTCTACAATCACCAGGTTCAGGAACAGTTATCACCGTACAGTCACCAGGTTCAGGATCAGTTATTACACTACTATCACCAGGTTCAGGAACAGTTATTACCCTACAATTGACAGGTTCAGGAACAATTATGACACTACAATCAACAGGTTCAGAAACCGTTATTACCCTACAATGACCAGTTTCAGGAACAGTTATTACCCAACATCCACCAGGTTCAGGAACAGTTATTACCCTAGAATCACAAGGTTCAGGAACAGTTATTAGCCTACAATCACCATGTTCAGGAACAGTTATTACCCTACAATGGCCAGTTTCAGGAACAGTTATTACCCAACATCCACCACGTTCAGGAACAGTTATTACCTTACAATGACCAGGTTCAGGAAAAGTTATTACCCAACAATCACCAGTATCAGGAACAGTTATTACCCTACAATCACCAGGTTCAGGTACAATTATTACCGTACATTTACCAGTTTCAGGAACAGTTATTACCCTACTAGCACCAGGTTCAGGAACACATGATACTGTATAATTAGCACGTTCAGGAACAGTTATTACCCCAGAAACACCAGGTTCAGGTACAGTTATTACGATACAATCACCAAGGTCAAGAGCAGTTATCACCCTACAATCACAAGGTTCAGGAACAGTTATTACCCTACAATCACCAGTTTCATGAACAGTTATTACCCTACAATCACCAGGTTCAGGAACAATTATTATCCTACAATTACCAGGTTCAGGAACGGTTATTACCCTACAATCACAAGGTTCAGGAACAGTTGTTACTCTACAATCAACAGTTCAGGTGCAGTTGTTAACCTACAATCAACAGGTTCAGAAAAAGTTGTAACCCTAGAATCACAAGGTGCAGGAACAGTTATTACCCTATAATTACCACATTCAGGAGCAGTTAGTACCCTAAAACCAGGATCAGGATAAGTTATTACCCTACAATCACCAGGTTCAGGAACAGTTGTTACCCTGCAATTAACAGGCTCAGGAGCAGTTATTACCCTACAATCACCAGGTTCACGAACAGTTGTTACACTGCAATCACCAGGTTCAGGAACAGTTATTACCGTACAATCACCAGGTTCAGGATCAGTTATTACCCTACTATCACCAGGTTCAGGAACAGTTATTACCCTACAATTGACAGGTTCAGGAACAATTATGACACTACAATCAACAGTTTCAGAAACCGTTATTACCCTACAATGACCAGTTTCAGGAACAGTTATTACCCAACATCCACCAGGTTCAGGAACAGTTATTACCCTAGAATCACAAGGTTCAGTAACAGTTATTACCCTACAACCACAAGGTTCAGGAACAGTTGTTACTATACAATCACCAGTTCAGGTACAGTTGTTAACCTGCTGTCACCAGTTTCAGGAACAGTTATTACCCTACAATCACCAGGTTCGGGAACAATTATTATCCTACAATTAGCAGGTTCAGGAACAGTTATTACCCTACAAACACCATGTTCAGCATCAGTTATTATCCTACAATCACCAGGTTCAGGGACAGTTGTTACCCTTCAATTACCAGTTTCAGGAACAGTTATTACCCTACAATCACCAGTTTCAGGAACAGTTATTACCCTACAATTACCAGGTTCAGGGACAGTTATTACCCTACTATCATCATGTTCAGGAACAGGTATTACCCCACGATGACCAGGTTCAGGAACAGTTGTTACACTGCATTCACCAGGTTCAGGAACAGATATAACAGCACGATCACCAGGTTCAGGAACAGTTGTTACACTGCAATCACCTGGTTGAACAACAGCTTTAACCCTACAATCAACAGGTTCAGGAACAGTGATAATTATACAATCACCAGTTTCAGGAACACTTATTACCCTTCAATCACCAGGTTCAGGAACATTTATTATCCTACAATTACCAGGTTCAGGAACAGTTATTACCCTACAACCACAAGGTTCAGGAACAGTTGTTACTATACAATCGCCAGTTCAGGTTCAGTTGTTAACCTGCTGTCACCAGTTTCAGGAACAGTTATTACCCTACAATCACCAGGTTCGGGAACAATTATTATCCTACAATTAGCAGGTTCAGGAAAAGTTATTACCCTACAAACACCATGTTCCACATCAGTTATTATCCTACAATCACCAGGTTCAGGGACAGTTGTTACCCTTCAATTACCAGTTTCAGGAACAGTTATTACCCTAAAATCACCAGTTTCAGGAACTGTTATTACCCTACAATCACCAGTTTCAGGAACAGTTATTACCCTACAATCACCAGGTTCAGGAACAATTATTATCCTACAATTTCCAGGTTCAGGAACAGTTATTACCGTACAATCACCAGGTTCAGGAACAATTATTATCCTACAATTTCCAGGTTCAGCATCAGTTATTACCCTACAATCACCAGGTTCAGGGACAGTTGTTACCCTTCAATTAACAGGTTCAGGAACAGTTATTACCCCAGAATTACCAGTTTCAGGAACAGTTATTACCCTACAATCACCAGTTTCAGGAACAGTTATTAACCTACAATTGACAGGTTCAGAAAAAGTTGTAACCCTAGAATCACAAGGTGTAGGAACAGTTATTACCCTATAATTACCTCATTCAGGAGCAGTTATTACCCTACAACTACCAGGATCAGGATAAGTTATTACCCTACAATCACCAGGTTCAGGAACAGTTGTTACCCTACAATTAACAGGTTCAGGAGCAGTTATTACCCTACAATCACCAGGTTCACGAACAGTTGTTATACTGCATTCACCTGGTTCAGGGACAGTTATTACCGTACAATCACCAGGTTCAGGATCAGTTATTACCCTACTATCACCAGGTTCAGGAACAGTTATTACCCTACAATTGACAGGTTCAGGAACAATTATGACACTTCAATCAACAGTTTCAGAAACCGTTATTACCCTACAATGACCAGTTTCAGGAACAGTTATTACCCAACATCCACCAGGTTCAGGAACAGTTATTACCCTAGAATCACAAGGTTCAGTAACAGTTATTACCCTACAACCACAAGGTTCAGGAACAGTTGTTACTATACAATCACCAGTTCAGGTACAGTTGTTAACCTGCTGTCACCAGTTTCAGGAACAGTTATTACCCTACAATCACCAGGTTCGGGAACAATTATTATCCTACAATTAGCAGGTTCAGGAACAGTTATTACCCTACAAACACCATGTTCAGCATCAGTTATTATCCTACAATCACCAGGTTCAGGGACAGTTGTTACCCTTCAATTACCAGTTTCAGGAACAGTTATTACCCTACAATCACCAGTTTCAGGAACAGTTATTACCCTACAATTACCAGGTTCAGGGACAGTTGTTACCCTTCTATTACCAGTTTCATGAACAGTTATTACCCTACAATCACCCGGTTCAGGAACAATTATTATCCTACAATTACGAGGTTCAGGAACAGTTATTACCCTACAATCACAAGGTTCAGTAACAGTTATTACCCTACAACCACAAGGTTCAGGAACAGTTGTTACTCTACAATCACCAGGTTCAGGAACAGTTATCACCGTACAGTCACCAGGTTCAGGATCAGTTATTACACTACTATCACCAGGTTCAGGAACAGTTATTACCCTACAATTGACAGGTTCAGGAACAATTATGACACTACAATCAACAGGTTCAGAAACCGTTATTACCCTACAATGACCAGTTTCAGGAACAGTTATTACCCAACAACCACCAGGTTCAGGAACAGTTATTACCCTAGAATCACAAGGTTCAGGAACAGTTATTAGCCTACAATCACCATGTTCAGGAACAGTTATTACCCTACAATGGCCAGTTTCAGGAACAGTTATTACCCAACATCCACCACGTTCAGGAACAGTTATTACCTTACAATGACCAGGTTCAGGAAAAGTTATTACCCAACAATCACCAGTATCAGGAACAGTTATTACCCTACAATCACCAGGTTCAGGTACAATTATTACCGTACATTTACCAGTTTCAGGAACAGTTATTACCCTACTAGCACCAGGTTCAGGAACACATGATACTGTATAATTAGCACGTTCAGGAACAGTTATTACCCCAGAAACACCAGGTTCAGGTACAGTTATTACGATACAATCACCAAGGTCAAGAGCAGTTATCACCCTACAATCACAAGGTTCAGGAACAGTTATTACCCTACAATCACCAGTTTCATGAACAGTTATTACCCTACAATCACCAGGTTCAGGAACAATTATTATCCTACAATTACCAGGTTCAGGAACGGTTATTACCCTACAATCACAAGGTTCAGGAACAGTTGTTACTCTACAATCAACAGTTCAGGTGCAGTTGTTAACCTACAATCAACAGGTTCAGAAAAAGTTGTAACCCTAGAATCACAAGGTGCAGGAACAGTTATTACCCTATAATTACCACATTCAGGAGCAGTTAGTACCCTAAAACCAGGATCAGGATAAGTTATTACCCTACAATCACCAGGTTCAGGAACAGTTGTTACCCTGCAATTAACAGGCTCAGGAGCAGTTATTACCCTACAATCACCAGGTTCACGAACAGTTGTTACACTGCAATCACCAGGTTCAGGAACAGTTATTACCGTACAATCACCAGGTTCAGGATCAGTTATTACCCTACTATCACCAGGTTCAGGAACAGTTATTACCCTACAATTGACAGGTTCAGGAACAATTATGACACTACAATCAACAGTTTCAGAAACCGTTATTACCCTACAATGACCAGTTTCAGGAACAGTTATTACCCAACATCCACCAGGTTCAGGAACAGTTATTACCCTAGAATCACAAGGTTCAGTAACAGTTATTACCCTACAACCACAAGGTTCAGGAACAGTTGTTACTATACAATCACCAGTTCAGGTACAGTTGTTAACCTGCTGTCACCAGTTTCAGGAACAGTTATTACCCTACAATCACCAGGTTCGGGAACAATTATTATCCTACAATTAGCAGGTTCAGGAACAGTTATTACCCTACAAACACCATGTTCAGCATCAGTTATTATCCTACAATCACCAGGTTCAGGGACAGTTGTTACCCTTCAATTACCAGTTTCAGGAACAGTTATTACCCTACAATCACCAGTTTCAGGAACAGTTATTACCCTACAATTACCAGGTTCAGGGACAGTTATTACCCTACTATCATCATGTTCAGGAACAGGTATTACCCCTTGATGACCAGGTTCAGGAACAGTTGTTACACTGCATTCACCAGGTTCAGGAACAGATATAACAGCATGATCACCAGGTTCAGGAACAGTTGTTACACTGCAATCACCTGGTTGAACAACAGCTTTAACCCTACAATCAACAGGTTCAGGAACAGTGATAATTATACAATCACCAGTTTCAGGAACACTTATTACCCTTCAATCACCAGGTTCAGGAACATTTATTATCCTACAATTACCAGGTTCAGGAACAGTTATTACCCTACAACCACAAGGTTCAGGAACAGTTGTTGCTATACAATCGCCAGTTCAGGTTCAGTTGTTAACCTGCTGTCACCAGTTTCAGGAACAGTTATTACCCTACAATCACCAGGTTCGGGAACAATTATTATCCTACAATTAGCAGGTTCAGGAAAAGTTATTACCCTACAAACACCATGTTCCACATCAGTTATTATCCTACAATCACCAGGTTCAGGGACAGTTGTTACCCTTCAATTACCAGTTTCAGGAACAGTTATTACCCTAAAATCACCAGTTTCAGGAACTGTTATTACCCTACAATCACCAGTTTCAGGAACAGTTATTACCCTACAATCACCAGGTTCAGGAACAATTATTATCCTACAATTACCAGGTTCAGGAACAGTTATTACCCTACAATCACCAGGTTCAGGAACAATTATTATCCTACAATTACCAGGTTCAGGAACAGTTATTACCCTACAATCACCAGGTTCAGGGACAGTTGTTACCATTCAATTAACAGGTTCAGGAAAAGTTATTACACCAGAATTACCAGGTTCAGGAACAGTTATTACCCTACTAGCACCAGGATCAGGAACACATGATACCGTATAATTAGCACGTTCAGGAACAGTTATTACCCCAGAAACACCAGGTTCAGGTACAGTTATTACGATACAATCACCAAGGTCAAGAGCAGTTATCACCCTACAATCACAAGGTTCAGGAACAGTTGTTACTCTACAATCAACAGTTCAGGTGCAGTTGTTAACCTACAATCAACAGGTTCAGAAAAAGTTGTAACCCTAGAATCACAAGGTGCAGGAACAGTTATTACCCTATAATTACCACATTCAGGAGCAGTTATTACCCTACAACCACCAGGATCAGGATAAGTTATTACCCTACAATCACCAGGTTCAGGAACAGTTGTTACCCTACAATTAACAGGTTCAGGAGCAGTTATCACCCTACAATCACCAGGTTCAGGAACAGTTGTTACCCTACAATTAACAGGTTCAGGAGCAGTTATCACCATACAATCACAGGGTTCAGGAACAGTTATTACTCTACAATCACCAGATTCATGATCAGTTATTACCCTACAATCACCAGGTTCAGGAACAATTATGACACTACAATCAACAGTTTCAGAAACCGTTATTACCCTACAATGACCAGTTTCAGGAACAGTTATTACCCAACATCCACCAGGTTCAGGAAGTTATTACCCTAGAATCACAAGGTTCAGGAACAGTTATTACCCCACAGTCACCATGTTCAGGAACATTTATTACCCTACAATGACCAGGTTCAGGAACAGTTATTACCCTACAACCACCAGGTTCAGGAACAGTTATTACCCGACAATCACCAGGTTCAGCATCAGTTATTACCGTATAATCACCAGGTTCAGGAACAGTTATTACCCCAGAATTACCAGTTTCAGGAACAGCTATTACCCTACAATCACCAGGCTCAGGAACAATTATTATTCTACAATTACCTGGATCAGGAACAGTTATTACCCTACAATCACCAGGTTCAGGTACAATTATTACTGTACAATTACTAGGTTCAGGAACAGTTATTACCCTACTATCATCATGTTCAGGAACAGGTATTACCCCACGATGACCAGGTTCAGGAACAGTTGTTACACTGCATTCACCAGGTTCAGGAACAGATATAACAGCACGATCACCAGGTTCAGGAACAGTTGTTACACTGCAATCACCTGGTTGAACAACAGCTTTAACCCTACAATCAACAGGTTCAGGAACAGTGATTATTATACCATCACCAGTTTCAGGAACACTTATTACCCTACAACCACCAGGATCAGGATAAGTTATTACCCTACAATCACCAGGTTCAGGAACAGTTGTTACCCTACAATTAACAGGTTCAGGAGCAGTTATCACCCTACAATCACCAGTTTCAGGAACACTTATTACCCTTCAATCACCAGGTTCAGGAACATTTATGATCCTACAATTACCAGGTTCAGGAACAGTTATTACCCTACAACCACAAGGTTCATGAACAGTTGTTACTATACAATCACCAGTTCAGGTTCAGTTGTTAACCTGCTGTCACCAGTTTCAGGAACAGTTATTACCCTACAATCACCAGGTTCGGGAACAATTATTATCCTACAATTAGCAGGTTCAGGAACAGTTATTACCCTACAATGGCCAGTTTCAGGAACAGTTATTACCCAACATCCACCACGTTCAGGAACAGTTATTACCCTACAATCATCAGGTTCAGGTACAATTATTACTGTACAATTACCAGTTTCAGGAACAGTTATTACCCTACAATCACCAGGTTCAGGAACAATTATTATCCTACAATTTCCAGGTTCAGCATCAGTTATTACCCTACAATCACCATGTTCAGGGACAGTTGTTACCCTTCAATTAACAGGTTCAGGAACAGTTATTACCCCAGAATTACCAGTTTCAGGAATAGTTATTACCCTACAATCACCCGTTTCAGGAACAGTTATTAACCTGCAATCGACAGGTTCACGAACAGTTATGACTCTACAATCACCAGGTTCAGAAACAGTTATTGCCCTACAATCACAAGGTTCAGGAACAGTTATTACCCTACAATCACCAGGTTCAGAAAGTGTTATTAGCCGAGAACCACCGGGTTCAAGAAAAGTTATTTCCCTACAATCACCAGGTTCAATACCAATTTTAACCCTACAATCACCAGGTTCAGGAACATTTGATACCCGACAATCACCAGGTTCAGGAACAGTTATTACCCTATAGTCACTAGGTTCAGGAACAGTTATTACCCCACAGTCACCTGGTTCAGGCACAGTAATTACCCTACAATGACCAGGTTCAGGAACAGTTATTACCCTACAATGACCAGGTTCAGGAACAGTTATTACCCTACAACCACCAGGTTCAGGAACAGTTATTACCCGACAATCACCAGGTTCAGCATCAGTTATTACCGTATAATCACCAGGTTCAGGAACAGTTATTACCCCAGAATTACCAGTTTCAGGAACAGCTATTACCCTACAATCACCAGGCTCAGGAACAATTATTATTCTACAATTACCTGGATCAGGAACAGTTATTACCCTACAATCACCAGGTTCAGGTACAATTATTACTGTACAATTACTAGGTTCAGGAACAGTTATTACCCTACTATCATCATGTTCAGGAACAGGTATTACCCCACGATGACCAGGTTCAGGAACAGTTGTTACACTGCATTCACCAGGTTCAGGAACAGATATAACAGCACGATCACCAGGTTCAGGAACAGTTGTTACACTGCAATCACCTGGTTGAACAACAGCTTTAACCCTACAATCAACAGGTTCAGGAACAGTGATTATTATACCATCACCAGTTTCAGGAACACTTATTACCCTACAACCACCAGGATCAGGATAATTTATTACCCTACAATCACCAGGTTCAGGAACAGTTGTTACCCTACAATTAACAGGTTCAGGAGCAGTTATCACCCTACAATCACAAGGTTCAGGAACAGTTATTACTCTACAATCACCAGATTCATGAACAGTTATTACCCTACAATCACCAGGTTCAGGAACAATTATGACACTACAATCAACAGTTTCAGAAACCGTTATTACCCTACAATGACCAGTTTCAGGAACAGTTATTACCCAACATCCACCAGGTTCAGGAACAGTTATTACCCTAGAATCACAAGGTTCAGGAACAGTTATTAGCCTACAATCACCATGTTCAGGAACAGTTATTACCCTACAATGGCCAGTTTCAGGAACAGTTATTACCCCACAGTCACCAGGTTCAGGAACATTTATTACCCTACAATGACCAGGTTCAGGAACAGTTATTACCCTACAACCACCAGGTTCAGGAACAGTTATTACCCGACAATCACCAGGTTCAGCATCAGTTATTACCGTATAATCACCAGGTTCAGGAACAGTTATTACCCCAGAATTACCAGTTTCAGGAACAGCTATTACCCTACAATCACCAGGCTCAGGAACAATTATTATTCTACAATTACCTGGATCAGGAACAGTTATTACCCTACAATCACCAGGTTCAGGTACAATTATTACTGTACAATTACTAGGTTCAGGAACAGTTATTACCCTACTATCATCATGTTCAGGAACAGGTATTACCCCACGATGACCAGGTTCAGGAACAGTTGTTACACTGCATTCACCAGGTTCAGGAACAGATATAACAGCACGATCACCAGGTTCAGGAACAGTTGTTACACTGCAATCACCTGGTTGAACAACAGCTTTAACCCTACAATCAACAGGTTCAGGAACAGTGATTATTATACCATCACCAGTTTCAGGAACACTTATTACCCTTCAATCACCAGGTTCAGGAACATTTATGATCCTACAATTACCAGGTTCAGGAACAGTTATTACCCTACAATCACCAGGTTCGGGAACAATTATTATCCTACAATTAGCAGGTTCAGGAACAGTTATTACCCTACAATGGCCAGTTTCAGGAACAGTTATTACCCAACATCCACCACGTTCAGGAACAGTTATTACCCTACAATCATCAGGTTCAGGTACAATTATTACTGTACAATTACCAGTTTCAGGAACAGTTATTACCCTACAATCACCAGGTTCAGGAACAATTATTATCCTACAATTTCCAGGTTCAGCATCAGTTATTACCCTACAATCACCATGTTCAGGGACAGTTGTTACCCTTCAATTAACAGGTTCAGGAACAGTTATTACCCCAGAATTACCAGTTTCAGGAACAGTTATTACCCTACAATCACCCGTTTCAGGAACAGTTATTAACCTGCAATCGACAGGTTCACAAACAGTTATGACTCTACAATCACCAGGTTCAGAAACAGTTATTGCCCTACAATCACAAGGTTCAGGAACAGTTATTACCCTACAATCACCAGGTTCAGAAAGTGTTATTAGCCGAGAACCGCCGGGTTCAAGAAAAGTTATTTCCCTACAATCACCAGGTTCAATACCAATTTTAACCCTACAATCACCAGGTTCAGGAACATTTGATACCCGACAATCACCAGGTTCAGGAACAGTTATTACCCTATAGTCACCAGGTTCAGGAACAGTTATTACCCCACAGTCACCTGGTTCAGGCACAGTAATTACCCTACAATGACCAGGATCAGGAACAGTTATTACCCTACAACCACCAGGTTCAGGAACAGTTATTACCCGACAATCACCAGGTTCAGGTACAGTTATTAGGATACAATCACCAAGGTCAAGAGCAGTTATCACCCTACAATCACAAGGTTCAGGAACAGTTGTTACCCTACAATCAACAGTTCAGGTGCAGTTGTTAACCTACAATCAACAGGTTCAGAAAAAGTTGTAACCCTAGAATCACAAGGTGCAGGAACAGTTATTACCCTATAATTACCACATTCAGGAGCAGTTATTACCCTACAACCACCAGGATCAGGATAAGTTATTACCCTACAATCACCAGGTTCAGGAACAGTTGTTACCCTACAATTAACAGGTTCAGGAGCAGTTATCACCCTACAATCACCAGGTTCAGGAACAGTTGTTACCCTACAATTAACAGGTTCAGGAGCAGTTATCACCATACAATCACAGGGTTCAGGAACAGTTATTACTCTACAATCACCAGATTCATGATCAGTTATTACCCTACAATCACCAGGTTCAGGAACAATTATGACACTACAATCAACAGTTTCAGAAACCGTTATTACCCTACAATGACCAGTTTCAGGAACAGTTATTACCCAACATCCACCAGGTTCAGGAACAGTTATTACCCTAGAATCACAAGGTTCAGGAACAGTTATTACCCCACAGTCACCATGTTCAGGAACATTTATTACCCTACAATGACCAGGTTCAGGAACAGTTATTACCCTACAACCACCAGGTTCAGGAACAGTTATTACCCGACAATCACCAGGTTCAGCATCAGTTATTACCGTATAATCACCAGGTTCAGGAACAGTTATTACCCCAGAATTACCAGTTTCAGGAACAGCTATTACCCTACAATCACCAGGCTCAGGAACAATTATTATTCTACAATTACCTGGATCAGGAACAGTTATTACCCTACAATCACCAGGTTCAGGTACAATTATTACTGTACAATTACTAGGTTCAGGAACAGTTATTACCCTACTATCATCATGTTCAGGAACAGGTATTACCCCACGATGACCAGGTTCAGGAACAGTTGTTACACTGCATTCACCAGGTTCAGGAACAGATATAACAGCACGATCACCAGGTTCAGGAACAGTTGTTACACTGCAATCACCTGGTTGAACAACAGCTTTAACCCTACAATCAACAGGTTCAGGAACAGTGATTATTATACCATCACCAGTTTCAGGAACACTTATTACCCTACAACCACCAGGATCAGGATAAGTTATTACCCTACAATCACCAGGTTCAGGAACAGTTGTTACCCTACAATTAACAGGTTCAGGAGCAGTTATCACCCTACAATCACCAGTTTCAGGAACACTTATTACCCTTCAATCACCAGGTTCAGGAACATTTATGATCCTACAATTACCAGGTTCAGGAACAGTTATTACCCTACAACCACAAGGTTCATGAACAGTTGTTACTATACAATCACCAGTTCAGGTTCAGTTGTTAACCTGCTGTCACCAGTTTCAGGAACAGTTATTACCCTACAATCACCAGGTTCGGGAACAATTATTATCCTACAATTAGCAGGTTCAGGAACAGTTATTACCCTACAATGGCCAGTTTCAGGAACAGTTATTACCCAACATCCACCACGTTCAGGAACAGTTATTACCCTACAATCATCAGGTTCAGGTACAATTATTACTGTACAATTACCAGTTTCAGGAACAGTTATTACCCTACAATCACCAGGTTCAGGAACAATTATTATCCTACAATTTCCAGGTTCAGCATCAGTTATTACCCTACAATCACCATGTTCAGGGACAGTTGTTACCCTTCAATTAACAGGTTCAGGAACAGTTATTACCCCAGAATTACCAGTTTCAGGAATAGTTATTACCCTACAATCACCCGTTTCAGGAACAGTTATTAACCTGCAATCGACAGGTTCACGAACAGTTATGACTCTACAATCACCAGGTTCAGAAACAGTTATTGCCCTACAATCACAAGGTTCAGGAACAGTTATTACCCTACAATCACCAGGTTCAGAAAGTGTTATTAGCCGAGAACCACCGGGTTCAAGAAAAGTTATTTCCCTACAATCACCAGGTTCAATACCAATTTTAACCCTACAATCACCAGGTTCAGGAACATTTGATACCCGACAATCACCAGGTTCAGGAACAGTTATTACCCTATAGTCACTAGGTTCAGGAACAGTTATTACCCCACAGTCACCTGGTTCAGGCACAGTAATTACCCTACAATGACCAGGTTCAGGAACAGTTATTACCCTACAATGACCAGGTTCAGGAACAGTTATTACCCTACAACCACCAGGTTCAGGAACAGTTATTACCCGACAATCACCAGGTTCAGCATCAGTTATTACCGTATAATCACCAGGTTCAGGAACAGTTATTACCCCAGAATTACCAGTTTCAGGAACAGCTATTACCCTACAATCACCAGGCTCAGGAACAATTATTATTCTACAATTACCTGGATCAGGAACAGTTATTACCCTACAATCACCAGGTTCAGGTACAATTATTACTGTACAATTACTAGGTTCAGGAACAGTTATTACCCTACTATCATCATGTTCAGGAACAGGTATTACCCCACGATGACCAGGTTCAGGAACAGTTGTTACACTGCATTCACCAGGTTCAGGAACAGATATAACAGCACGATCACCAGGTTCAGGAACAGTTGTTACACTGCAATCACCTGGTTGAACAACAGCTTTAACCCTACAATCAACAGGTTCAGGAACAGTGATTATTATACCATCACCAGTTTCAGGAACACTTATTACCCTACAACCACCAGGATCAGGATAATTTATTACCCTACAATCACCAGGTTCAGGAACAGTTGTTACCCTACAATTAACAGGTTCAGGAGCAGTTATCACCCTACAATCACAAGGTTCAGGAACAGTTATTACTCTACAATCACCAGATTCATGAACAGTTATTACCCTACAATCACCAGGTTCAGGAACAATTATGACACTACAATCAACAGTTTCAGAAACCGTTATTACCCTACAATGACCAGTTTCCGGAACAGTTATTACCCAACATCCACCAGGTTCAGGAACAGTTATTACCCTAGAATCACAAGGTTCAGGAACAGTTATTAGCCTACAATCACCATGTTCAGGAACAGTTATTACCCTACAATGGCCAGTTTCAGGAACAGTTATTACCCCACAGTCACCAGGTTCAGGAACATTTATTACCCTACAATGACCAGGTTCAGGAACAGTTATTACCCTACAACCACCAGGTTCAGGAACAGTTATTACCCGACAATCACCAGGTTCAGCATCAGTTATTACCGTATAATCACCAGGTTCAGGAACAGTTATTACCCCAGAATTACCAGTTTCAGGAACAGCTATTACCCTACAATCACCAGGCTCAGGAACAATTATTATTCTACAATTACCTGGATCAGGAACAGTTATTACCCTACAATCACCAGGTTCAGGTACAATTATTACTGTACAATTACTAGGTTCAGGAACAGTTATTACCCTACTATCATCATGTTCAGGAACAGGTATTACCCCACGATGACCAGGTTCAGGAACAGTTGTTACACTGCATTCACCAGGTTCAGGAACAGATATAACAGCACGATCACCAGGTTCAGGAACAGTTGTTACACTGCAATCACCTGGTTGAACAACAGCTTTAACCCTACAATCAACAGGTTCAGGAACAGTGATTATTATACCATCACCAGTTTCAGGAACACTTATTACCCTACAACCACCAGGATCAGGATAAGTTATTACCCTACAATCACCAGGTTCAGGAACAGTTGTTACCCTACAATTAACAGGTTCAGGAGCAGTTATCACCCTACAATCACCAGTTTCAGGAACACTTATTACCCTTCAATCACCAGGTTCAGGAACATTTATGATCCTACAATTACCAGGTTCAGGAACAGTTATTACCCTACAACCACAAGGTTCATGAACAGTTGTTACTATACAATCACCAGTTCAGGTTCAGTTGTTAACCTGCTGTCACCAGTTTCAGGAACAGTTATTACCCTACAATCACCAGGTTCGGGAACAATTATTATCCTACAATTAGCAGGTTCAGGAACAGTTATTACCCTACAATGGCCAGTTTCAGGAACAGTTATTACCCAACATCCACCACGTTCAGGAACAGTTATTACCCTACAATCATCAGGTTCAGGTACAATTATTACTGTACAATTACCAGTTTCAGGAACAGTTATTACCCTACAATCACCAGGTTCAGGAACAATTATTATCCTACAATTTCCAGGTTCAGCATCAGTTATTACCCTACAATCACCATGTTCAGGGACAGTTGTTACCCTTCAATTAACAGGTTCAGGAACAGTTATTACCCCAGAATTACCAGTTTCAGGAATAGTTATTACCCTACAATCACCCGTTTCAGGAACAGTTATTAACCTGCAATCGACAGGTTCACGAACAGTTATGACTCTACAATCACCAGGTTCAGAAACAGTTATTGCCCTACAATCACAAGGTTCAGGAACAGTTATTACCCTACAATCACCAGGTTCAGAAAGTGTTATTAGCCGAGAACCACCGGGTTCAAGAAAAGTTATTTCCCTACAATCACCAGGTTCAATACCAATTTTAACCCTACAATCACCAGGTTCAGGAACATTTGATACCCGACAATCACCAGGTTCAGGAACAGTTATTACCCTATAGTCACTAGGTTCAGGAACAGTTATTACCCCACAGTCACCTGGTTCAGGCACAGTAATTACCCTACAATGACCAGGTTCAGGAACAGTTATTACCCTACAATGACCAGGTTCAGGAACAGTTATTACCCTACAACCACCAGGTTCAGGAACAGTTATTACCCGACAATCACCAGGTTCAGCATCAGTTATTACCGTATAATCACCAGGTTCAGGAACAGTTATTACCCCAGAATTACCAGTTTCAGGAACAGCTATTACCCTACAATCACCAGGCTCAGGAACAATTATTATTCTACAATTACCTGGATCAGGAACAGTTATTACCCTACAATCACCAGGTTCAGGTACAATTATTACTGTACAATTACTAGGTTCAGGAACAGTTATT
Source organism: Hypanus sabinus (assembly GCF_030144855.1). NCBI lineage: Eukaryota > Metazoa > Chordata > Chondrichthyes > Myliobatiformes > Dasyatidae > Hypanus > Hypanus sabinus. The sequence continues at coordinate 87,282,503 of NC_082709.1, read as the reverse complement.
ACCCTACTATCATCATGTTCAGGAACAGGTATTACCCCACGATGACCAGGTTCAGGAACAGTTGTTACACTGCATTCACCAGGTTCAGGAACAGATATAACAGCACGATCACCAGGTTCAGGAACAGTTGTTACACTGCAATCACCTGGTTGAACAACAGCTTTAACCCTACAATCAACAGGTTCAGGAACAGTGATTATTATACCATCACCAGTTTCAGGAACACTTATTACCCTACAACCACCAGGATCAGGATAATTTATTACCCTACAATCACCAGGTTCAGGAACAGTTGTTACCCTACAATTAACAGGTTCAGGAGCAGTTATCACCCTACAATCACAAGGTTCAGGAACAGTTATTACTCTACAATCACCAGATTCATGAACAGTTATTACCCTACAATCACCAGGTTCAGGAACAATTATGACACTACAATCAACAGTTTCAGAAACCGTTATTACCCTACAATGACCAGTTTCAGGAACAGTTATTACCCAACATCCACCAGGTTCAGGAACAGTTATTACCCTAGAATCACAAGGTTCAGGAACAGTTATTAGCCTACAATCACCATGTTCAGGAACAGTTATTACCCTACAATGGCCAGTTTCAGGAACAGTTATTACCCCACAGTCACCAGGTTCAGGAACATTTATTACCCTACAATGACCAGGTTCAGGAACAGTTATTACCCTACAACCACCAGGTTCAGGAACAGTTATTACCCGACAATCACCAGGTTCAGCATCAGTTATTACCGTATAATCACCAGGTTCAGGAACAGTTATTACCCCAGAATTACCAGTTTCAGGAACAGCTATTACCCTACAATCACCAGGCTCAGGAACAATTATTATTCTACAATTACCTGGATCAGGAACAGTTATTACCCTACAATCACCAGGTTCAGGTACAATTATTACTGTACAATTACTAGGTTCAGGAACAGTTATTACCCTACTATCATCATGTTCAGGAACAGGTATTACCCCACGATGACCAGGTTCAGGAACAGTTGTTACACTGCATTCACCAGGTTCAGGAACAGATATAACAGCACGATCACCAGGTTCAGGAACAGTTGTTACACTGCAATCACCTGGTTGAACAACAGCTTTAACCCTACAATCAACAGGTTCAGGAACAGTGATTATTATACCATCACCAGTTTCAGGAACACTTATTACCCTTCAATCACCAGGTTCAGGAACATTTATGATCCTACAATTACCAGGTTCAGGAACAGTTATTACCCTACAATCACCAGGTTCGGGAACAATTATTATCCTACAATTAGCAGGTTCAGGAACAGTTATTACCCTACAATGGCCAGTTTCAGGAACAGTTATTACCCAACATCCACCACGTTCAGGAACAGTTATTACCCTACAATCATCAGGTTCAGGTACAATTATTACTGTACAATTACCAGTTTCAGGAACAGTTATTACCCTACAATCACCAGGTTCAGGAACAATTATTATCCTACAATTTCCAGGTTCAGCATCAGTTATTACCCTACAATCACCATGTTCAGGGACAGTTGTTACCCTTCAATTAACAGGTTCAGGAACAGTTATTACCCCAGAATTACCAGTTTCAGGAACAGTTATTACCCTACAATCACCCGTTTCAGGAACAGTTATTAACCTGCAATCGACAGGTTCACAAACAGTTATGACTCTACAATCACCAGGTTCAGAAACAGTTATTGCCCTACAATCACAAGGTTCAGGAACAGTTATTACCCTACAATCACCAGGTTCAGAAAGTGTTATTAGCCGAGAACCGCCGGGTTCAAGAAAAGTTATTTCCCTACAATCACCAGGTTCAATACCAATTTTAACCCTACAATCACCAGGTTCAGGAACATTTGATACCCGACAATCACCAGGTTCAGGAACAGTTATTATCCTATAGTCACCAGGTTCAGGAACAGTTATTACCCCACAGTCACCTGGTTCAGGCACAGTAATTACCCTACAATGACCAGGATCAGGAACAGTTATTACCCTACAACCACCAGGTTCAGGAACAGTTATTACCCGACAATCACCAGGTTCAGCATCAGTTATTACCCTACAATCACCAGGTTCAGGTACAATTATTACTGTACAATTACTAGGTTCAGGAACAGTTATTACCCTACTATCATCATGTTCAGGAACAGGTATTACCCCACGATGACCAGGTTCAGGAACAGTTGTTACACTGCATTCACCAGGTTCAGGAACAGATATAACAGCACGATCACCAGGTTCAGGAACAGTTGTTACACTGCAATCACCTGGTTGAACAACAGCTTTAACCCTACAATCAACAGGTTCAGGAACAGTGATTATTATACCATCACCAGTTTCAGGAACACTTATTACCCTACAACCACCAGGATCAGGATAATTTATTACCCTACAATCACCAGGTTCAGGAACAGTTGTTACCCTACAATTAACAGGTTCAGGAGCAGTTATCACCCTACAATCACAAGGTTCAGGAACAGTTATTACTCTACAATCACCAGATTCATGAACAGTTATTACCCTACAATCACCAGGTTCAGGAACAATTATGACACTACAATCAACAGTTTCAGAAACCGTTATTACCCTACAATGACCAGTTTCAGGAACAGTTATTACCCAACATCCACCAGGTTCAGGAACAGTTATTACCCTAGAATCACAAGGTTCAGGAACAGTTATTAGCCTACAATCACCATGTTCAGGAACAGTTATTACCCTACAATGGCCAGTTTCAGGAACAGTTATTACCCCACAGTCACCAGGTTCAGGAACATTTATTACCCTACAATGACCAGGTTCAGGAACAGTTATTACCCTACAACCACCAGGTTCAGGAACAGTTATTACCCGACAATCACCAGGTTCAGCATCAGTTATTACCGTATAATCACCAGGTTCAGGAACAGTTATTACCCCAGAATTACCAGTTTCAGGAACAGCTATTACCCTACAATCACCAGGCTCAGGAACAATTATTATTCTACAATTACCTGGATCAGGAACAGTTATTACCCTACAATCACCAGGTTCAGGTACAATTATTACTGTACAATTACTAGGTTCAGGAACAGTTATTACCCTACTATCATCATGTTCAGGAACAGGTATTACCCCACGATGACCAGGTTCAGGAACAGTTGTTACACTGCATTCACCAGGTTCAGGAACAGATATAACAGCACGATCACCAGGTTCAGGAACAGTTGTTACACTGCAATCACCTGGTTGAACAACAGCTTTAACCCTACAATCAACAGGTTCAGGAACAGTGATTATTATACCATCACCAGTTTCAGGAACACTTATTACCCTTCAATCACCAGGTTCAGGAACATTTATGATCCTACAATTACCAGGTTCAGGAACAGTTATTACCCTACAATCACCAGGTTCGGGAACAATTATTATCCTACAATTAGCAGGTTCAGGAACAGTTATTACCCTACAATGGCCAGTTTCAGGAACAGTTATTACCCAACATCCACCACGTTCAGGAACAGTTATTACCCTACAATCATCAGGTTCAGGTACAATTATTACTGTACAATTACCAGTTTCAGGAACAGTTATTACCCTACAATCACCAGGTTCAGGAACAATTATTATCCTACAATTTCCAGGTTCAGCATCAGTTATTACCCTACAATCACCATGTTCAGGGACAGTTGTTACCCTTCAATTAACAGGTTCAGGAACAGTTATTACCCCAGAATTACCAGTTTCAGGAACAGTTATTACCCTACAATCACCCGTTTCAGGAACAGTTATTAACCTGCAATCGACAGGTTCACAAACAGTTATGACTCTACAATCACCAGGTTCAGAAACAGTTATTGCCCTACAATCACAAGGTTCAGGAACAGTTATTACCCTACAATCACCAGGTTCAGAAAGTGTTATTAGCCGAGAACCGCCGGGTTCAAGAAAAGTTATTTCCCTACAATCACCAGGTTCAATACCAATTTTAACCCTACAATCACCAGGTTCAGGAACATTTGATACCCGACAATCACCAGGTTCAGGAACAGTTATTACCCTATAGTCACCAGGTTCAGGAACAGTTATTACCCCACAGTCACCTGGTTCAGGCACAGTAATTACCCTACAATGACCAGGATCAGGAACAGTTATTACCCTACAACCACCAGGTTCAGGAACAGTTATTACCCGACAATCACCAGATTCAGCATCAGTTATTACCGTACAATCACCAGGTTCAGGAACAGTTATTACCCCAGAATTACCAGTTTCAGGAACAGCTATTACCCTACAATGACCAGGCTCAGGGACAATTATTATCCTACAATTACCTGGTTCAGGAACAATTATTACCCTACAATCACCAGGTTCAGGTACAATTATTACTGTACAATTAGCAGGTTCAGGAACAGTTATTACCCTACAAACACCATGTTCAGCATCAGTTATTATCCTACAATCACCAGGTTCAGGGACAGTTGTTACCCTTCTATTACCAGTTTCAGGAACAGTTATTACCCTACAATCACCAGGTTCAGGAACAATTATTATCCTACAATTACCAGGTTCAGGAACAGTTATTACCCTACAATCACCAGGTTCAGGAACAATTATTATCCTACAAACACCAGGTTCAGGAACAGTTATTACCCTACAATTACCAGGTTCAGGAACAGTTATTACCCTACAATCACCAGGTTCAGGGACAGTTGTGACCCTTCAATTAACAGGTTCAGGAAAAGTTATTACCCCAGAATTACCAGGTTCAGGAACAGTTATTACCCTACTAGCACCAGGTTCAGGAACACATGATACCGTATAATTAGCACGTTCAGGAACAGTTATTACCCCAGAAACACCAGGTTCAGGTACAGTTATTACGATACAATCACCAAGGTCAAGAGCAGTTATCACCCTACAATCACAAGGTTCAGGAACAGTTATTACCCTACAATCACCAGTTTCATGAACAGTTATTACCCTACAATCACCAGGTTCAGGAACAATTATTATCCTACAATTACCAGGTTCAGGAACGGTTATTACCCTACAATCACAAGGTTCAGGAACAGTTGTTACTCTACAATCAACTGTTCAGGTGCAGTTGTTAACCTACAATCAACAGGTTCAGAAAAAGTTGTAACCCTAGAATCACAAGGTTCAGGAGCAGTTATTACCCTACAATCACCAGGTTCACGAACAGTTGTTACAATGCAATCACCAGTTTCAGGAACAGTTATCACCGTACAGTCACCAGGTTCAGGATCAGTTATTACACTACTATCACCAGGTTCAGGAACAGTTATTACCCTACAATTGACAGGTTCAGGAACAATTATGACACTACAATCAACAGGTTCAGAAACCGTTATTACCCTACAATGACCAGTTTCAGGAACAGTTATTACCCAACATCCACCAGGTTCAGGAACAGTTGTTACCCTACAATTAACAGGTTCAGGAGCAGTTATCACCCTACAATCACAAGGTTCAGGAACAGTTATTACTCTACAATCACCAGATTCATGAACAGTTATTACCCTACAATCACCAGGTTCAGGAACAATTATGACACTACAATCAACAGTTTCAGAAACCGTTATTACCCTACAATGACCAGTTTCAGGAACAGTTATTACCCAACATCCACCAGGTTCAGGAACAGTTATTACCCTAGAATCACAAGGTTCAGGAACAGTTATTAGCCTACAATCACCATGTTCAGGAACAGTTATTACCCCAGAATTACCAGTTTCAGGAACAGTTATTACCCTACAATCACCAGGTTCAGGAACAATTATTATCCTACAATTACCAGGTTCAGGAACAGTTATTACCCTACAATCACCAGGTTCAGGAACAATTATTATCCTACAATTACCAGGTTCAGGAACAGTTATTACCCTACAATCACCAGGTTCAGGGACAGTTGTTACCATTCAATTAACAGGTTCAGGAAAAGTTATTACACCAGAATTACCAGGTTCAGGAACAGTTATTACCCTACTAGCACCAGGTTCAGGAACACATGATACTGTATAATTAGCACGTTCAGGAACAGTTATTACCCCAGAAACACCAGGTTCAGGTACAGTTATTACGATACAATCACCAAGGTCAAGAGCAGTTATCACCCTACAATCACAAGGTTCAGGAACAGTTGTTACTCTACAATCAACAGTTCAGGTGCAGTTGTTAACCTACAATCAACAGGTTCAGAAAAAGTTGTAACCCTAGAATCACAAGGTGCAGGAACAGTTATTACCCTATAATTACCACATTCAGGAGCAGTTATTACCCTACAACCACCAGGATCAGGATAAGTTATTACCCTACAATCACCAGGTTCAGGAACAGTTGTTACCCTACAATTAACAGGTTCAGGAGCAGTTATCACCCTACAATCACCAGGTTCAGGAACAGTTGTTACCCTACAATTAACAGGTTCAGGAGCAGTTATCACCCTACAATCACAAGGTTCAGGAACAGTTATTACTCTACAATCACCAGATTCATGATCAGTTATTACCCTACAATCACCAGGTTCAGGAACAATTATGACACTACAATCAACAGTTTCAGAAACCGTTATTACCCTACAATGACCAGTTTCAGGAACAGTTATTACCCAACATCCACCAGGTTCAGGAACAGTTATTACCCTAGAATCACAAGGTTCAGGAACAGTTATTAGCCTACAATCACCATGTTCAGGAACAGTTATTACCCTACAATGGCCAGTTTCAGGAACAGTTATTACCCCACAGTCACCAGGTTCAGGAACATTTATTACCCTACAATGACCAGGTTCAGGAACAGTTATTACCCTACAACCACCAGGTTCAGGAACAGTTATTACCCGACAATCACCAGGTTCAGCATCAGTTATTACCGTATAATCACCAGGTTCAGGAACAGTTATTACCCCAGAATTACCAGTTTCAGGAACAGCTATTACCCTACAATCACCAGGCTCAGGAACAATTATTATTCTACAATTACCTGGATCAGGAACAGTTATTACCCTACAATCACCAGGTTCAGGTACAATTATTACTGTACAATTACTAGGTTCAGGAACAGTTATTACCCTACTATCATCATGTTCAGGAACAGGTATTACCCCACGATGACCAGGTTCAGGAACAGTTGTTACACTGCATTCACCAGGTTCAGGAACAGATATAACAGCACGATCACCAGGTTCAGGAACAGTTGTTACACTGCAATCACCTGGTTGAACAACAGCTTTAACCCTACAATCAACAGGTTCAGGAACAGTGATTATTATACCATCACCAGTTTCAGGAACACTTATTACCCTACAACCACCAGGATCAGGATAAGTTATTACCCTACAATCACCAGGTTCAGGAACAGTTGTTACCCTACAATTTCCAGGTTCAGCATCAGTTATTACCCTACAATCACCAGGTTCAGGGACAGTTGTTACCCTTCAATTAACAGGTTCAGGAACAGTTATTACCCCAGAATTACCAGTTTCAGGAACAGTTATTACCCTACAATCACCAGTTTCAGGAACAGTTATTAACCTACAATCGATAGGTTCACGAACAGTTATGACACTACAATCACCAGGTTCAGAAACAGTTATTGCCCTACAATCACCAGGTTCAGAAACAGTTATTGCCCTACAATCACCAGGTTCAGGAACAGTTATTAACCTACAATGACCAGGTTCAGGAACAGTTATTACCCTACATCCACCAGGTTCAGGAACAGTTATTACCTTACAATGACCAGGTTCAGGAAAAGTTATTACCCAACAATCACCAGGTTCAGGGACAGTTATTACCCTACAATCACCAAGTTCAGGTACAATTATTACTGTACAATTACCAGGTTCAGGAATAGTTATTACCCTACTATCATCATGTTCAGGAACAGGTATTACCCCACGATCACCAGGATCAGGAACAGTTGTTACACTGCATTCACCAGGTTCAGGAACAGATATAACAGCACGATCACCAGGTTCAGGAACAGTTGTTACACTGCAATCACCTGGTTGAACAACAGCTTTAACCCTACAATCAACAGGTTCAGGAACAGTGATTATTATACCATCACCAGTTTCAGGAACACTTATTACCCTACAACCACCAGGATCAGGATAAGTTATTACCCTACAATCACCAGGTTCAGGAACAGTTGTTACCCTACAATTAACAGGTTCAGGAGCAGTTATCACCCTACAATCACCAGTTTCAGGAACACTTATTACCCTTCAATCACCAGGTTCAGGAACATTTATGATCCTACAATTACCAGGTTCAGGTACAGTTATTACCCTACAACCACAAGGTTCAGGAACAGTTGTTACTATACAATCACCAGTTCAGGTTCAGTTGTTAACCTGCTGTCACCAGTTTCAGGAACAGTTATTACCCTACAATCACCAGGTTCGGGAACATTTATTATCCTACAATTAGCAGGTTCAGGAACAGTTATTACCCTACAATGGCCAGTTTCAGGAACAGTTATTACCCAACATCCACCACGTTCAGGAACAGTTATTACCCTACAATCATCAGGTTCAGGTACAATTATTACTGTACAATTACCAGTTTCAGGAACAGTTATTACCCTACAATCACCAGGTTCAGGAACAATTATTATCCTACAATTTCCAGGTTCAGCATCAGTTATTACCCTACAATCACCATGTTCAGGGACAGTTGTTACCATTCAATTAACAGGTTCAGGAACAGTTATTACCCCAGAATTACCAGTTTCAGGAACAGTTATTACCCTACAATCACCCGTTTCAGGAACAGTTATTAACCTGCAATCGACAGGTTCACGAACAGTTATGACTCTACAATCACCAGGTTCAGAAACAGTTATTGCCCTACAATCACAAGGTTCAGGAACAGTTATTACCCTACAATCACCAGGTTCAGAAAGTGTTATAAGCCGAGAACCGCCGGGTTCAAGAAAAGTTATTTCCCTACAATCACCAGGTTCAATACCAATTTTAACCCTACAATCACCAGGTTCAGGAACATTTGATACCCGACAATCACCAGGTTCAGGAAAAGTTATTACCCCACAGTCACCAGGTTCAGGAACAGTTATTACCCCACAGTCACCTGGTTCAGGCACAGTAATTACCCTACAATGACTAGGTTCAGGAACAGTTATTACCCTACAATGACCAGGTTCAGTAACAGTTATTACCCTACAACCACCAGGTTCAGGAACAGTTATTACCCGACAATCACCAGGTTCAGCATCAGTTATTACCGTATAATCACCAGGTTCAGGAACAGTTATTACCCCAGAATTACCAGTTTCAGGAACAGCTATTACCCTACAATCACCAGGCTCAGGAACAATTATTATTCTACAATTACCTGGATCAGGAACAGTTATTACCCTACAATCACCAGGTTCAGGTACAATTATTACTGTACAATTACTAGGTTCAGGAACAGTTATTACCCTACTATCATCATGTTCAGGAACAGGTATTACCCCACGATGACCAGGTTCAGGAACAGTTGTTACACTGCATTCACCAGGTTCAGGAACAGATATAACAGCACGATCACCAGGTTCAGGAACAGTTGTTACACTGCAATCACCTGGTTGAACAACAGCTTTAACCCTACAATCAACAGGTTCAGGAACAGTGATTATTATACCATCACCAGTTTCAGGAACACTTATTACCCTTCAATCACCAGGTTCAGGAACATTTATGATCCTACAATTACCAGGTTCAGGAACAGTTATTACCCTACAAACACAAGGTTCAGGAACAGTTGTTACTATACAATCACCAGTTCAGGTTCAGTTGTTAACCTGCTGTCACCAGTTTCAGGAACAGTTATTACCCTACAATCACCAGGTTCGGGAACAATTATTATCCTACAATTAGCAGGTTCAGGAACAGTTATTACCCTACAATGGCCAGTTTCAGGAACAGTTATTACCCAACATCCACCACGTTCAGGAACAGTTATTACCCTACAATCATCAGGTTCAGGTACAATTATTACTGTACAATTACCAGTTTCAGGAACAGTTATTACCCTACAATCACCAGGTTCAGGAACAATTATTATCCTACAATTTCCAGGTTCAGCATCAGTTATTACCCTACAATCACCATGTTCAGGGACAGTTGTTACCCTTCAATTAACAGGTTCAGGAACAGTTATTACCCCAGAATTACCAGTTTCAGGAACAGTTATTACCCTACAATCACCCGTTTCAGGAACAGTTATTAACCTGCAATCGACAGGTTCACGAACAGTTATGACTCTACAATCACCAGGTTCAGAAACAGTTATTGCCCTACAATCACAAGGTTCAGAAAGTGTTATTAGCCGAGAACCGCCGGGTTCAAGAAAAGTTATTTCCCTACAATCACCAGGTTCAATACCAATTTTAACCCTACAATCACCAGGTTCAGGAACATTTGATACCCGACAATCACCAGGTTCAGGAACAGTTATTACCCCACAGTCACCAGGTTCAGGAACAGTTATTACCCCACAGTCACCTGGTTCAGGCACAGTAATTACCCTACAATGACCAGGATCAGGAACAGTTATTACCCTACAACCACCAGGTTCAGGAACAGTTATTACCCGACAATCACCAGGTTCAGCATCAGTTATTACCGTACAATCACCAGGTTCAGGAACAGTTATTACCCCAGAATTACCAGTTTCAGGAACAGCTATTACCCTACAATGACCAGGCTCAGGGACAATTATTATCCTACAATTACCTGGTTCAGGAACAATTATTACCCTACAATCACCAGGTTCTGGTACAATTATTACTGTACAATTAGCAGGTTCAGGAACAGTTATTACCCTACAAACACCATGTTCAGCATCAGTTATTATCCTACAATCACCAGGTTCAGGAACAGTTATTACCCCAGAATTACCAGTTTCAGGAACAGCTATTACCCTACAATGACCAGGCTCAGGGACAATTATTATCCTACAATTACCTGGTTCAGGAACAATTATTACCCTACAATCACCAGGTTCAGGTACAATTATTACTGTACAATTTGCAGGTTCAGGAACAGTTATTACCCTACAAACACCATGTTCAGCATCAGTTATTATCCTACAATCACCAGGTTCAGGGACAGTTGTTACCCTTCTATTACCAGTTTCAGGAACAGTTATTACCCTACAATCACCAGGTTCAGGAACAATTATTATCCTACAATTACCAGGTTCAGGAACAGTTATTACCCTACAATCACCAGGTTCAGGAACAATTATTATCCTACAAACACCAGGTTCAGGAACAGTTATTACCCTACAATTACCAGGTTCAGGAACAGTTATTACCCTACAATCACCAGGTTCAGGGACAGTTGTGACCCTTCAATTAACAGGTTCAGGAAAAGTTATTACCCCAGAATTACCAGGTTCAGGAACAGTTATTACCCTACTAGCACCAGGTTCAGGAACACATGATACCGTATAATTAGCACGTTCAGGAACAGTTATTACCCCAGAAACACCAGGTTCAGGTACAGTTATTACGATACAATCACCAAGGTCAAGAGCAGTTATCACCCTACAATCACAAGGTTCAGGAACAGTTATTACCCTACAATCACCAGTTTCATGAACAGTTATTACCCTACAATCACCAGGTTCAGGAACAATTATTATCCTACAATTACCAGGTTCAGGAACGGTTATTACCCTACAATCACAAGGTTCAGGAACAGTTGTTACTCTACAATCAACAGTTCAGGTGCAGTTGTTAACCTACAATCAACAGGTTCAGAAAAAGTTGTAACCCTAGAATCACAAGGTGCAGGAACAGTTATTACCCTATAATTACCACATTCAGGAGCAGTTATTACCCTAAAACCAGGATCAGGATAAGTTATTACCCTACAATCACCAGGTTCAGGAACAGTTGTTACCCTGCAATTAACAGGCTCAGGAGCAGTTATTACCCAACAATCACCAGGTTCACGAACAGTTGTTACACTGCAATCACCAGGTTCAGGAACAGTTATTACCGTACAATCACCAGGTTCAGGATCAGTTATTACCCTACTATCACCAGGTTCAGGAACAGTTATTACCCTACAATTGACAGGTTCAGGAACAATTATGACACTACAATCAACAGTTTCAGAAACCGTTATTACCCTACAATGACCAGTTTCAGGAACAGTTATTACCCAACATCCACCAGGTTCAGGAACAGTTATTACCCTACAATCACCAGGTTCAGGAACAGTTATTACCCTACAACCACAAGGTTCAGGAACAGTTGTTACTATACAATCACCAGTTCAGGTACAGTTGTTAACCTGCTGTCACCAGTTTCAGGAACCGTTATTACCCTACAATCACCAGGTTCGGGAACAATTATTATCCTACAATTAGCAGGTTCAGGAACAGTTATTACCCTACAAACACCATGTTCAGCATCAGTTATTATCCTACAATCACCAGGTTCAGGGACAGTTGTTACCCTTCAATTACCAGTTTCAGGAACAGTTATTACCCTACAATCACCAGTTTCAGGAACAGTTATTACCCTACAATTACCAGGTTCAGGGACAGTTGTTACCCTTCTATTACCAGTTTCATGAACAGTTATTACCCTACAATCACCCGGTTCAGGAACAATTATTATCCTACCATTACCAGGTTCAGGAACAGTTATTACCCTACAATCACAAGGTTCAGGAACAGTTGTTACTCTACAATCAACAGTTCAGGTGCAGTTGTTAACCTACAATCAACAGGTTCAGAAAAAGTTGTAACCCTAGAATCACAAGGTGTAGGAACAGTTATTACCCTATAATTACCACATTCAGGAGCAGTTATTACCCTACAACTACCAGGATCAGGATAAGTTATTACCCTACAATCACCAGGTTCAGGAACAGTTGTTACCCTACAATTAACAGGTTCAGGAGCAGTTATTACCCTACAATCACCAGGTTCACGAACAGTTGTTACAATGCAATCACCAGGTTCAGGAACAGTTATCACCGTACAGTCACCAGGTTCAGGATCAGTTATTACACTACTATCACCAGGTTCAGGAACAGTTATTACCCTACAATTGACAGGTTCAGGAACAATTATGACACTACAATCAACAGGTTCAGAAACCGTTATTACCCTACAATGACCAGTTTCAGGAACAGTTATTACCCAACATCCACCAGGTTCAGGAACAGTTGTTACCCTTCAATTAACAGGTTCAGGAGCAGTTATCACCCTACAATCACAAGGTTCAGGAACAGTTATTACTCTACAATCACCAGATTCATGAACAGTTATTACCCTACAATCACCAGGTTCAGGAACAATTATGACACTACAATCAACAGTTTCAGAAACCGTTATTACCCTACAATGACCAGTTTCAGGAACAGTTATTACCCAACATCCACCAGGTTCAGGAACAGTTATTACCCTAGAATCACAAGGTTCAGGAACAGTTATTAGCCTACAATCACCATGTTCAGGAACAGTTATTACCCCAGAATTACCAGTTTCAGGAACAGCTATTACCCTACAATCACCAGGCTCAGGAACAATTATTATTCTACAATTACCTGGATCAGGAACAGTTATTACCCTACAATCACCAGGTTCAGGTACAATTATTACTGTACAATTACTAGGTTCAGGAACAGTTATTACCCTACTATCATCATGTTCAGGAACAGGTATTACCCCACGATGACCAGGTTCAGGAACAGTTGTTACACTGCATTCACCAGGTTCAGGAACAGATATAACAGCACGATCACCAGGTTCAGGAACAGTTGTTACACTGCAATCACCTGGTTGAACAATAGCTTTAACCCTACAATCAACAGGTTCAGGAACAGTGATTATTATACCATCTCCAGTTTCAGGAACACTTATTACCCTTCAATCACCAGGTTCAGGAACATTTATGATCCTACAATTACCAGGTTCAGGAACAGTTATTACCCTACAACCACAAGGTTCAGGAACATTTGTTACTATACAATCACCAGTTCAGGTTCAGTTGTTAACCTGCTGTCACCAGTTTCAGGAACAGTTATTACCCTACAATCACCAGGTTCGGGAACAATTATTATTCTACAATTAGCAGGTTCAGGAACAGTTATTACCCTACAATGGCCAGTTTCAGGAACAGTTATTACCCAACATCCACCACGTTCAGGAACAGTTATTACCTTACGATGACCAGGTTCAGGAAAAGTTATTACCCAACAATCACCAGTAACAGGAACAGTTATTACCCTACAATCATCAGGTTCAGGTACAATTATTACTGTACAATTACCAGTTTCAGGAACAGTTATTACCCTACAATCACCAGGTTCAGGAACAATTATTATCCTACAATTTCCAGGTTCAGCATCAGTTATTACCCTACAATCACCATGTTCAGGGACAGTTGTTACCCTTCAATTAACAGGTTCAGGAACAGTTATTGCCCTACAATCACAAGGTTCAGGAACAGTTATTACCCTACAATCACCAGGTTCAGAAAGTGTTATTAGCCGAGAACCGCCGGGTTCAAGAAAAGTTATTTCCCTACAATCACCAGGTTCAATACCAATTTTAACCCTACAATCACCAGGTTCAGGAACATTTGATACCCGACAATCACCAGGTTCAGGAACAGTTATTACCCTATAGTCACCAGGTTCAGGAACAGTTATTACCCCACAGTCACCTGGTTCAGGCACAGTTATTACCCTACAATGACCAGGATCAGGAACAGTTATTACCCTACAACCACCAGGTTCAGGAACAGTTATTACCCGACAATCACCAGGTTCAGCATCAGTTATTACCGTACAATCACCAGGTTCAGGAACAGTTATTACCCCAGAATTACCAGTTTCAGGAACAGCTATTACCCTACAATGACCAGGCTCAGGGACAATTATTATCCTACAATTACCTGGTTCAGGAACAATTATTACCCTACAATCACCAGGTTCAGGTACAATTATTACTGTACAATTAGCAGGTTCAGGAACAGTTATTACCCTACAAACACCATGTTCAGCATCAGTTATTATCCTACAATCACCAGGTTCAGGGACAGTTGTTACCCTTCTATTACCAGTTTCAGGAACAGTTATTACCCTACAATCACCAGGTTCAGGAACAATTATTATCCTACAATTACCAGGTTCAGGAACAGTTATTACCCTACAATCACCAGGTTCAGGAACAATTATTATCCTACAAACACCAGGTTCAGGAACAGTTATTACCCTACAATTACCAGGTTCAGGAACAGTTATTACCCTACAATCACCAGGTTCAGGGACAGTTGTGACCCTTCAATTAACAGGTTCAGGAAAAGTTATTACCCCAGAATTACCAGGTTCAGGAACAGTTATTACCCTACTAGCACCAGGTTCAGGAACACATGATACCGTATAATTAGCACGTTCAGGAACAGTTATTACCCCAGAAACACCAGGTTCAGGTACAGTTATTACGATACAATCACCAAGGTCAAGAGCAGTTATCACCCTACAATCACAAGGTTCAGGAACAGTTATTACCCTACAATCACCAGTTTCATGAACAGTTATTACCCTACAATCACCAGGTTCAGGAACAATTATTATCCTACAATTACCAGGTTCAGGAACGGTTATTACCCTACAATCACAAGGTTCAGGAACAGTTGTTACTCTACAATCAACAGTTCAGGTGCTGTTGTTAACCTACAATCAACAGGTTCAGAAAAAGTTGTAACCCTAGAATCACAAGGTGCAGGAACAGTTATTACCCTATAATTACCACATTCAGGAGCAGTTATTACCCTAAAACCAGGATCAGGATAAGTTATTACCCTACAATCACCAGGTGCAGGAACAGTTGTTACCCTGCAATTAACAGGCTCAGGAGCAGTTATTACCCTACAATCACCAGGTTCACGAACAGTTGTTACACTGCAATCACCAGGTTCAGGAACAGTTATTACCGTACAATCACCAGGTTCAGGATCAGTTATTACCCTACTATCACCAGGTTCAGGAACAGTTATTACCCTACAATTGACAGGTTCAGGAACAATTATGACACTACAATCAACAGTTTCAGAAACCGTTATTACCCTATAATGACCAGTTTCAGGAACAGTTATTACCCAACATCCACCAGGTTCAGGAACAGTTATTACCCTACAACCACAAGGTTCAGGAACAGTTGTTACTATACAATCACCAGTTCAGGTACAGTTGTTAACCTGCTGTCACCAGTTTCAGGAACAGTTATTACCCTACAATCACCAGGTTCGGGAACAATTATTATCCTACAATTAGCAGGTTCAGGAACAGTTATTATCCTACAATCACCAGGTTCAGGGACAGTTGTTACCCTTCAATTACCAGTTTCAGGAACAGTTATTACCCTACAATCACCAGTTTCAGGAACAGTTATTACCCTACAATTACCAGGTTCAGGGACAGTTATTACCCTACTATCATCATGTTCAGGAACAGGTATTACCCCTTGATGACCAGGTTCAGGAACAGTTGTTACACTGCATTCACCAGGTTCAGGAACAGATATAACAGCACGATCACCAGTTTCATGAACAGTTATTACCCTACAATCACCCGGTTCAGGAACAATTATTATCCTACAATTACCAGGTTCAGGAACAGTTATTACCCTACAATCACAAGGTTCAGGAACAGTTGTTACTCTACAATCAACAGTTCAGGTGCAGTTGTTAACCTACAATCAACAGGTTCAGAAAAAGTTGTAACCCTAGAATCACAAGGTGTAGGAACAGTTATGACCCTATAATTACCACATTCAGGAGCAGTTATTACCCTACAACCACCAGGATCAGGATAAGTTATTACCCTACAATCACCAGGTTCAGGAACAGTTGTTACCCTACAATTAACAGGTTCAGGAGCAGTTATTACCCTACAATGACCAGGTTCACGAACAGTTGTTACAATGCAATCACCAGGTTCAGGAACAGTTATCACCGTACAGTCACCAGGTTCAGGATCAGTTATTACACTACTATCACCAGGTTCAGGAACAGTTATTACCCTACAATTGACAGGTTCAGGAACAATTATGACACTACAATCAACAGGTTCAGAAACCGTTATTACCCTACAATGACCAGTTTCAGGAACAGTTATTACCCAACATCCACCAGGTTCAGGAACAGTTATTACCCTAGAATCACAAGGTTCAGGAACAGTTATTACCCTACAATCACCATGTTCAGGAACAGTTATTACCCTACAATGGCCAGTTTCAGGAACAGTTATTACCCAACATCCACCATGTTCAGGAACAGTTATTACCTTACAATGACCAGGTTCAGGAAAAGTTATTACCCAACAATCACCAGTATCAGGAACAGTTATTACCCTACAATCACCAGGTTCAGGTACAATTATTACCGTACATTTACCAGTTTCAGGAACAGTTATTACCCTACTAGCACCAGGTTCAGGAACACATGATACCGTATAATTAGCACGTTCAGGAACAGTTATTACCCCAGAAACACCAGGTTCAGGTACAGTTATTACGATACAATCACCAAGGTCAAGAGCAGTTATCACCCTACAATCACAAGGTTCAGGAACAGTTATTACCCTACAATCACCAGTTTCATGAACAGTTATTACCCTACAATCACCAGGTTCAGGAACAATTATTATCCTACAATTACCAGGTTCAGGAACGGTTATTACCCTACAATCACAAGGTTCAGGAACAGTTGTTACTCTACAATCAACAGTTCAGGTGCAGTTGTTAACCTACAATCAACAGGTTCAGAAAAAGTTGTAACCCTAGAATCACAAGGTGCAGGAACAGTTATTACCCTATAATTACCACATTCAGGAGCAGTTATTACCCTAAAACCAGGATCAGGATAAGTTATTACCCTACAATCACCAGGTTCAGGAACAGTTGTTACCCTGCAATTAACAGGCTCAGGAGCAGTTATTACCCTACAATCACCAGGTTCACGAACAGTTGTTACACTGCAATCACCAGGTTCAGGAACAGTTATTACCGTACAATCACCAGGTTCAGGATCAGTTATTACCCTACTATCACCAGGTTCAGGAACAGTTATTACCCTACAATTGACAGGTTCAGGAACAATTATGACACTACAATCAACAGTTTCAGAAACCGTTATTACCCTATAATGACCAGTTTCAGGAACAGTTATTACCCAACATCCACCAGGTTCAGGAACAGTTATTACCCTAGAATCACAAGGTTCAGTAACAGTTATTACCCTACAACCACAAGGTTCAGGAACAGTTGTTACTATACAATCACCAGTTCAGGTACAGTTGTTAACCTGCTGTCACCAGTTTCAGGAACAGTTATTACCCTACAATCACCAGGTTCGGGAACAATTATTATCCTACAATTAGCAGGTTCAGGAACAGTTATTATCCTACAATCACCAGGTTCAGGGACAGTTGTTACCCTTCAATTACCAGTTTCAGGAACAGTTATTACCCTACAATCACCAGTTTCAGGAACAGTTATTACCCTACAATTACCAGGTTCAGGGACAGTTATTACCCTACTATCATCATGTTCAGGAACAGGTATTACCCCTTGATGACCAGGTTCAGGAACAGTTGTTACACTGCATTCACCAGGTTCAGGAACAGATATAACAGCACGATCACCAGTTTCATGAACAGTTATTACCCTACAATCACCCGGTTCAGGAACAATTATTATCCTACAATTACCAGGTTCAGGAACAGTTATTACCCTACAATCACAAGGTTCAGGAACAGTTGTTACTCTACAATCAACAGTTCAGGTGCAGTTGTTAACCTACAATCAACAGGTTCAGAAAAAGTTGTAACCCTAGAATCACAAGGTGTAGGAACAGTTATGACCCTATAATTACCACATTCAGGAGCAGTTATTACCCTACAACCACCAGGATCAGGATAAGTTATTACCCTACAATCACCAGGTTCAGGAACAGTTGTTACCCTACAATTAACAGGTTCAGGAGCAGTTATTACCCTACAATGACCAGGTTCACGAACAGTTGTTACAATGCAATCACCAGGTTCAGGAACAGTTATCACCGTACAGTCACCAGGTTCAGGATCAGTTATTACACTACTATCACCAGGTTCAGGAACAGTTATTACCCTACAATTGACAGGTTCAGGAACAATTATGACACTACAATCAACAGGTTCAGAAACCGTTATTACCCTACAATGACCAGTTTCAGGAACAGTTATTACCCAACATCCACCAGGTTCAGGAACAGTTATTACCCTAGAATCACAAGGTTCAGGAACAGTTATTACCCTACAATCACCATGTTCAGGAACAGTTATTACCCTACAATGGCCAGTTTCAGGAACAGTTATTACCCAACATCCACCATGTTCAGGAACAGTTATTACCTTACAATGACCAGGTTCAGGAAAAGTTATTACCCAACAATCACCAGTATCAGGAACAGTTATTACCCTACAATCACCAGGTTCAGGTACAATTATTACCGTACATTTACCAGTTTCAGGAACAGTTATTACCCTACTAGCACCAGGTTCAGGAACACATGATACCGTATAATTAGCACGTTCAGGAACAGTTATTACCCCAGAAACACCAGGTTCAGGTACAGTTATTACGATACAATCACCAAGGTCAAGAGCAGTTATCACCCTACAATCACAAGGTTCAGGAACAGTTATTACCCTACAATCACCAGTTTCATGAACAGTTATTACCCTACAATCACCAGGTTCAGGAACAATTATTATCCTACAATTACCAGGTTCAGGAACGGTTATTACCCTACAATCACAAGGTTCAGGAACAGTTGTTACTCTACAATCAACAGTTCAGGTGCAGTTGTTAACCTACAATCAACAGGTTCAGAAAAAGTTGTAACCCTAGAATCACAAGGTGCAGGAACAGTTATTACCCTATAATTACCACATTCAGGAGCAGTTATTACCCTAAAACCAGGATCAGGATAAGTTATTACCCTACAATCACCAGGTTCAGGAACAGTTGTTACCCTGCAATTAACAGGCTCAGGAGCAGTTATTACCCTACAATCACCAGGTTCACGAACAGTTGTTACACTGCAATCACCAGGTTCAGGAACAGTTATTACCGTACAATCACCAGGTTCAGGATCAGTTATTACCCTACTATCACCAGGTTCAGGAACAGTTATTACCCTACAATTGACAGGTTCAGGAACAATTATGACACTACAATCAACAGTTTCAGAAACCGTTATTACCCTACAATGACCAGTTTCAGGAACAGTTATTACCCAACATCCACCAGGTTCAGGAACAGTTATTACCCTACAATCACCAGGTTCAGGAACAGTTATTACCCTACAACCACAAGGTTCAGGAACAGTTGTTACTATACAATCACCAGTTCAGGTACAGTTGTTAACCTGCTGTCACCAGTTTCAGGAACCGTTATTACCCTACAATCACCAGGTTCGGGAACAATTATTATCCTACAATTAGCAGGTTCAGGAACAGTTATTACCCTACAAACACCATGTTCAGCATCAGTTATTATCCTACAATCACCAGGTTCAGGGACAGTTGTTACCCTTCAATTACCAGTTTCAGGAACAGTTATTACCCTACAATCACCAGTTTCAGGAACAGTTATTACCCTACAATTACCAGGTTCAGGGACAGTTGTTACCCTTCTATTACCAGTTTCATGAACAGTTATTACCCTACAATCACCCGGTTCAGGAACAATTATTATCCTACAATTAACAGGTTCAGGAACAGTTATTACCCTACAATCACAAGGTTCAGGAACAGTTGTTACTCTACAATCAACAGTTCAGGTGCAGTTGTTAACCTACAATCAACAGGTTCAGAAAAAGTTGTAACCCTAGAATCACAAGGTGTAGGAACAGTTATTACCCTATAATTACCACATTCAGGAGCAGTTATTACCCTACAACTACCAGGATCAGGATAAGTTATTACCCTACAATCACCAGGTTCAGGAACAGTTGTTACCCTACAATTAACAGGTTCAGGAGCAGTTATTACCCTACAATCACCAGGTTCACGAACAGTTGTTACACTGCAATCACAAGGTTCAGGAACAGTTATTACCGTACAATCACCAGGTTCAGGATCAGTTATTACCCTACTATCACCAGGTTCAGGAACAGTTATTACCCTACAATTGACAGGTTCAGGAACAATTATGACACTTCAATCAACAGTTTCAGAAACCGTTATTACCCTACAATGACCAGTTTCAGGAACAGTTATTACCCAACATCCACCAGGTTCAGGAACAGTTATTACCCTAGAATCACAAGGTTCAGTAACAGTTATTACCCTACAACCACAAGGTTCAGGAACAGTTGTTACTATACAATCACCAGTTCAGGTACAGTTGTTAACCTGCTGTCACCAGTTTCAGGAACAGTTATTACCCTACAATCACCAGGTTCGGGAACAATTATTATCCTACAATTAGCAGGTTCAGGAACAGTTATTACCCTACAAACACCATGTTCAGCATCAGTTATTATCCTATAATCACCAGGTTCAGGGACAGTTGTTACCCTTCAATTACCAGTTTCAGGAACAGTTATTACCCTACAATCACCAGTTTCAGGAACAGTTATTACCCTACAATTACCAGGTTCAGGGACAGTTGTTATCCTTCTATTACCAGTTTCATGAACAGTTATTACCCTACAATCACCCGGTTCAGGAACAATTATTATCCTACAATTACCAGGTTCAGGAACAGTTATTACCCTACAATCACAAGGTTCAGGAACAGTTGTTACTCTACAATCAACAGTTCAGGTGCAGTTGTTAACCTACAATCAACAGGTTCAGAAAAAGTTGTAACCCTAGAATCACAAGGTGTAGGAACAGTTATTACCCTATAATTACCACATTCAGGAGCAGTTATTACCCTACAACCACCAGGATCAGGATAAGTTATTACCCTACAATCACCAGGTTCAGGAACAGTTGTTACCCTACAATTAACAGGTTCAGGAGCAGTTATTACCCTACAATCACCAGGTTCACGAACAGTTGTTACAATGCAATCACCAGGTTCAGGAACAGTTATCACCGTACAGTCACCAGGTTCAGGATCAGTTATTACACTACTATCACCAGGTTCAGGAACAGTTATTACCCTACAATTGACAGGTTCAGGAACAATTATGACACTACAATCAACAGGTTCAGAAACCGTTATTACCCTACAATGACCAGTTTCAGGAACAGTTATTACTCAACATCCACCAGGTTCAGGAACAGTTATTACCCTACAATGGCCAGTTGCAGGAACAGTTATTACCCAACATCCACCACGTTCAGGAACAGTTATTACCTTACAATGACCAGGTTCAGGAAAAGTTATTACCCAACAATCACCAGTATCAGGAACAGTTATTACCCTACAATCACCAGGTTCAGGTACAATTATTACCGTACATTTACCAGTTTCAGGAACAGTTATTACCCTACAATCACCAGGTTCAGGAACAATTATTATCCTACAATTTCCAGGTTCAGGAACAGTTATTACCGTACAATCACCAGGTTCAGGAACAATTATTATCCTACAATTTCCAGGTTCAGCATCAGTTATTACCCTACAATCACCAGGTTCAGGGACAGTTGTTACCCTTCAATTAACAGGTTCAGGAACAGTTATTACCCCAGAATTACCAGTTTCAGGAACAGTTATTACCCTACAATCACCAGTTTCAGGAACAGTTATTACCCAACATCCACCAGGTTCAGGAACAGTTATTACCCTAGAATCACAAGGTTCAGTAACAGTTATTACCCTACAACCACAAGGTTCAGGAACAGTTGTTACTATACAATCACCAGTTCAGGTACAGTTGTTAACCTGCTGTCACCAGTTTCAGGAACAGTTATTACCCTACAATCACCAGGTTCGGGAACAATTATTATCCTACAATTAGCAGGTTCAGGAACAGTTATTACCCTACAAACACCATGTTCAGCATCAGTTATTATCCTATAATCACCAGGTTCAGGGACAGTTGTTACCCTTCAATTACCAGTTTCAGGAACAGTTATTACCCTACAATCACCAGTTTCAGGAACAGTTATTACCCTACAATTACCAGGTTCAGGGACAGTTGTTATCCTTCTATTACCAGTTTCATGAACAGTTATTACCCTACAATCACCCGGTTCAGGAACAATTATTATCCTACAATTACCAGGTTCAGGAACAGTTATTACCCTACAATCACAAGGTTCAGGAACAGTTGTTACTCTACAATCAACAGTTCAGGTGCAGTTGTTAACCTACAATCAACAGGTTCAGAAAAAGTTGTAACCCTAGAATCACAAGGTGTAGGAACAGTTATTACCCTATAATTACCACATTCAGGAGCAGTTATTACCCTACAACCACCAGGATCAGGATAAGTTATTACCCTACAATCACCAGGTTCAGGAACAGTTGTTACCCTACAATTAACAGGTTCAGGAGCAGTTATTACCCTACAATCACCAGGTTCACGAACAGTTGTTACAATGCAATCACCAGGTTCAGGAACAGTTATCACCGTACAGTCACCAGGTTCAGGATCAGTTATTACACTACTATCACCAGGTTCAGGAACAGTTATTACCCTACAATTGACAGGTTCAGGAACAATTATGACACTACAATCAACAGGTTCAGAAACCGTTATTACCCTACAATGACCAGTTTCAGGAACAGTTATTACTCAACATCCACCAGGTTCAGGAACAGTTATTACCCTACAATGGCCAGTTGCAGGAACAGTTATTACCCAACATCCACCACGTTCAGGAACAGTTATTACCTTACAATGACCAGGTTCAGGAAAAGTTATTACCCAACAATCACCAGTATCAGGAACAGTTATTACCCTACAATCACCAGGTTCAGGTACAATTATTACCGTACATTTACCAGTTTCAGGAACAGTTATTACCCTACAATCACCAGGTTCAGGAACAATTATTATCCTACAATTTCCAGGTTCAGGAACAGTTATTACCGTACAATCACCAGGTTCAGGAACAATTATTATCCTACAATTTCCAGGTTCAGCATCAGTTATTACCCTACAATCACCAGGTTCAGGGACAGTTGTTACCCTTCAATTAACAGGTTCAGGAACAGTTATTACCCCAGAATTACCAGTTTCAGGAACAGTTATTACCCTACAATCACCAGTTTCAGGAACAGTTATTAACCTACAATTGACAGGTTCAGAAAAAGTTGTAACCCTAGAATCACAAGGTGTAGGAACAGTTATTACCCTATAATTACCACATTCAGGAGCAGTTATTACCCTACAACCACCAGGATCAGGATAAGTTATTACCCTACAATCACCAGGTTCAGGAACAGTTGTTACCCTACAATTAACAGGTTCAGGAGCAGTTATTACCCTACAATCACCAGGTTCACGAACAGTTGTTACAATGCAATCACCAGGTTCAGGAACAGTTATCACCGTACAGTCACCAGGTTCAGGATCAGTTATTACACTACTATCACCAGGTTCAGGAACAGTTATTACCCTACAATTGACAGGTTCAGGAACAATTATGACACTACAATCAACAGGTTCAGAAACCGTTATTACCCTACAATGACCAGTTTCAGGAACAGTTATTACTCAACATCCACCAGGTTCAGGAACAGTTATTACCCTAGAATCACAAGGTTCAGGAACAGTTATTACCCTACAATCACCATGTTCAGGAACAGTTATTACCCTACAATGGCCAGTTTCAGGAACAGTTATTACCCAACATCCACCACGTTCAGGAACAGTTATTACCTTACAATGACCAGGTTCAGGAAAAGTTATTACCCAACAATCACCAGTATCAGGAACAGTTATTACCCTACAATCACCAGGTTCAGGTACAATTATTACCGTACATTTACCAGTTTCAGGAACAGTTATTACCCTACAATCACCAGGTTCAGGAACAATTATTATCCTACAATTTCCAGGTTCAGGAACAGTTATTACCGTACAATCACCAGTTTCAGGAACAATTATTATCCTACAATTTCCAGGTTCAGCATCAGTTATTACCCTACAATCACCAGGTTCAGGGACAGTTGTTACCCTTCAATTAACAGGTTCAGGAACAGTTATTACCCCAGAATTACCAGTTTCAGGAACAGTTATTACCCTACAATCACCAGTTTCAGGAACAGTTATTAACCTACAATCGATAGGTTCACGAACAGTTATGACACTACAGTCACCAGGTTCAGGAACAGTTATTACCCTACAATCACCAGTTTCATGAACAGTTATTACCCTACAATCACCAGGTTCAGGAACAATTATTATCCTACAATTACCAGCTTCAGGAACGGTTATTACCCTACAATCACAAGGTTCAGGAACAGTTGTTACTCTACAATCAACAGTTCAGGTGCAGTTGTTAACCTACAATCAACAGGTTCAGAAAAAGTTGTAACCCTAGAATCACAAGGTGCAGGAACAGGTATTACCCTATAATTACCACATTCAGGAGCAGTTATTACGCTACAACCACCAGGATCAGGATTAGTTATTACCCTACAATCACCAGGTTCAGGAACAGTTGTTACCCTACAATTAACAGGTTCAGGAGCAGTTATTACCCTACAATCACCAGTTTCACGAACAGTTGTTACAATGCAATCACCAGGTTCAGGAACAGTTATCACCGTACAGTCACCAGGTTCAGGATCAGTTATTACACTACTATCACCAGGTTCAGGAACAGTTATTACCCTACAATTGACAGGTTCAGGAACAATTATGACACTACAATCAACAGGTTCAGAAACCGTTATTACCCTACAATGACCAGTTTCAGGAACAGTTATTACTCAACATCCACCAGGTTCAGGAACAGTTATTACCCTAGAATCACAAGGTTCAGGAACAGTTATTACCCTACAATCACCATGTTCAGGAACAGTTATTACCCTACAATGGCCAGTTTCAGGAACAGTTATTACCCAACATCCACCACGTTCAGGAACAGTTATTACCTTACAATGACCAGGTTCAGGAAAAGTTATTACCCAACAATCACCAGTATCAGGAACAGTTATTACCCTACAATCACCAGGTTCAGGTACAATTATTACCGTACATTTACCAGTTTCAGGAACAGTTATTACCCTACAATCACCAGGTTCAGGAACAATTATTATCCTACAATTTCCAGGTTCAGGAACAGTTATTACCGTACAATCACCAGTTTCAGGAACAATTATTATCCTACAATTTCCAGGTTCAGCATCAGTTATTACCCTACAATCACCAGGTTCAGGGACAGTTGTTACCCTTCAATTAACAGGTTCAGGAACAGTTATTACCCCAGAATTACCAGTTTCAGGAACAGTTATTACCCTACAATCACCAGTTTCAGGAACAGTTATTAACCTACAATCGATAGGTTCACGAACAGTTATGACACTACAATCACCAGGTTCAGGAACAGTTATTACCCTACAATCACCAGTTTCATGAACAGTTATTACCCTACAATCACCAGGTTCAGGAACAATTATTATCCTACAATTACCAGCTTCAGGAACGGTTATTACCCTACAATCACAAGGTTCAGGAACAGTTGTTACTCTACAATCAACAGTTCAGGTGCAGTTGTTAACCCACAATCAACAGGTTCAGAAAAAGTTGTAACCCTAGAATCACAAGGTGTAGGAACAGTTATTACCCTATAATTACCACATTCAGGAGCAGTTATTACCCTACAACCACCAGGATCAGGATAAGTTATTACCCTACAATCACCAGGTTCAGGAACAGTTGTTACCCTACAATTAACAGGTTCAGGAGCAGTTATTACCCTACAATCACCAGGTTCATGAACAGTTGTTACAATGCAATCACCAGGTTCAGGAACAGTTATCACCGTACAGTCACCAGGTTCAGGATCAGTTATTACACTACTATCACCAGGTTCAGGAACAGTTATTACCCTACAATTGACAGGTTCAGGAACAATTATGACACTACAATCAACAGGTTCAGAAACCGTTATTACCCTACAATGACCAGTTTCAGGAACAGTTATTACTCAACATCCACCAGGTTCAGGAACAGTTATTACCCTAGAATCACAAGGTTCAGGAACAGTTATTACCCTACAATCACCATGTTCAGGAACAGTTATTACCCTACAATGGCCAGTTTCAGGAACAGTTATTACCCAACATCCACCACGTTCAGGAACAGTTATTACCTTACAATGACCAGGTTCAGGAAAAGTTATTACCCAACAATCACCAGTATCAGGAACAGTTATTACCCTACAATCACCAGGTTCAGGTACAATTATTACCGTACATTTACCAGTTTCAGGAACAGTTATTACCCTACAATCACCAGGTTCAGGAACAATTATTATCCTACAATTTCCAGGTTCAGGAACAGTTATTACCGTACAATCACCAGGTTCAGGAACAATTATTATCCTACAATTTCCAGGTTCAGCATCAGTTATTACCCTACAATCACCAGGTTCAGGGACAGTTGTTACCCTTCAATTAACAGGTTCAGGAACAGTTATTACCCCAGAATTACCAGTTTCAGGAACAGTTATTACCCTACAATCACCAGTTTCAGGAACAGTTATTAACCTACAATCGATAGGTTCACGAACAGTTATGACACTACAATCACCAGGTTCAGAAACAGTTATTGCCCTACAATCACCAGGTTCAGAAACAGTTATTGCCCTACAATCACCAGGTTCAGGAACAGTTATTAACCTACAATGACCAGGTTCAGGAACAGTTATTACCCTACATCCACCAGGTTCAGGAACAGTTATTACCTTACAATGACCAGGTTCAGGAAAAGTTATTACCCAACAATCACCAGGTTCAGGGACAGTTATTACCCTACAATCACCAAGTTCAGGTACAATTATTACTGTACAATTACCAGGTTCAGGAACAGTTATTACCCTACTATCATCATGTTCAGGAACAGGTATTACCCCACGATCACCAGGATCAGGAACAGTTGTTACTCTACAATCAACAGTTCAGGTGCAGTTGTTAACCTACAATCAACAGGTTCAGAAAAAGTTGTAACCCTAGAATCACAAGGTGTAGGAACAGTTATTACCCTATAATTACCACATTCAGGAGCAGTTATTACCCTACAACCACCAGGATCAGGATAAGTTATTACCCTACAATCACCAGGTTCAGGAACAGTTGTTACCCTACAATTAACAGGTTCAGGAGCAGTTATTACCCTACAATCACCAGGTTCACGAACAGTTGTTACAATGCAATCACCAGGTTCAGGAACAGTTATCACCGTACAGTCACCAGGTTCAGGATCAGTTATTACACTACTATCACCAGGTTCAGGAACAGTTATTACCCTACAATTGACAGGTTCAGGAACAATTATGACACTACAATCAACAGGTTCAGAAACCGTTATTACCCTACAATGACCAGTTTCAGGAACAGTTATTACTCAACATCCACCAGGTTCAGGAACAGTTATTACCCTACAATGGCCAGTTGCAGGAACAGTTATTACCCAACATCCACCACGTTCAGGAACAGTTATTACCTTACAATGACCAGGTTCAGGAAAAGTTATTACCCAACAATCACCAGTATCAGGAACAGTTATTACCCTACAATCACCAGGTTCAGGTACAATTATTACCGTACATTTACCAGTTTCAGGAACAGTTATTACCCTACAATCACCAGGTTCAGGAACAATTATTATCCTACAATTTCCAGGTTCAGGAACAGTTATTACCGTACAATCACCAGGTTCAGGAACAATTATTATCCTACAATTTCCAGGTTCAGCATCAGTTATTACCCTACAATCACCAGGTTCAGGGACAGTTGTTACCCTTCAATTAACAGGTTCAGGAACAGTTATTACCCCAGAATTACCAGTTTCAGGAACAGTTATTACCCTACAATCACCAGTTTCAGGAACAGTTATTAACCTACAATTGACAGGTTCAGAAAAAGTTGTAACCCTAGAATCACAAGGTGTAGGAACAGTTATTACCCTATAATTACCACATTCAGGAGCAGTTATTACCCTACAACCACCAGGATCAGGATAAGTTATTACCCTACAATCACCAGGTTCAGGAACAGTTGTTACCCTACAATTAACAGGTTCAGGAGCAGTTATTACCCTACAATCACCAGGTTCACGAACAGTTGTTACAATGCAATCACCAGGTTCAGGAACAGTTATCACCGTACAGTCACCAGGTTCAGGATCAGTTATTACACTACTATCACCAGGTTCAGGAACAGTTATTACCCTACAATTGACAGGTTCAGGAACAATTATGACACTACAATCAACAGGTTCAGAAACCGTTATTACCCTACAATGACCAGTTTCAGGAACAGTTATTACTCAACATCCACCAGGTTCAGGAACAGTTATTACCCTAGAATCACAAGGTTCAGGAACAGTTATTACCCTACAATCACCATGTTCAGGAACAGTTATTACCCTACAATGGCCAGTTTCAGGAACAGTTATTACCCAACATCCACCACGTTCAGGAACAGTTATTACCTTACAATGACCAGGTTCAGGAAAAGTTATTACCCAACAATCACCAGTATCAGGAACAGTTATTACCCTACAATCACCAGGTTCAGGTACAATTATTACCGTACATTTACCAGTTTCAGGAACAGTTATTACCCTACAATCACCAGGTTCAGGAACAATTATTATCCTACAATTTCCAGGTTCAGGAACAGTTATTACCGTACAATCACCAGTTTCAGGAACAATTATTATCCTACAATTTCCAGGTTCAGCATCAGTTATTACCCTACAATCACCAGGTTCAGGGACAGTTGTTACCCTTCAATTAACAGGTTCAGGAACAGTTATTACCCCAGAATTACCAGTTTCAGGAACAGTTATTACCCTACAATCACCAGTTTCAGGAACAGTTATTAACCTACAATCGATAGGTTCACGAACAGTTATGACACTACAGTCACCAGGTTCAGGAACAGTTATTACCCTACAATCACCAGTTTCATGAACAGTTATTACCCTACAATCACCAGGTTCAGGAACAATTATTATCCTACAATTACCAGCTTCAGGAACGGTTATTACCCTACAATCACAAGGTTCAGGAACAGTTGTTACTCTACAATCAACAGTTCAGGTGCAGTTGTTAACCTACAATCAACAGGTTCAGAAAAAGTTGTAACCCTAGAATCACAAGGTGCAGGAACAGGTATTACCCTATAATTACCACATTCAGGAGCAGTTATTACGCTACAACCACCAGGATCAGGATTAGTTATTACCCTACAATCACCAGGTTCAGGAACAGTTGTTACCCTACAATTAACAGGTTCAGGAGCAGTTATTACCCTACAATCACCAGTTTCACGAACAGTTGTTACAATGCAATCACCAGGTTCAGGAACAGTTATCACCGTACAGTCACCAGGTTCAGGATCAGTTATTACACTACTATCACCAGGTTCAGGAACAGTTATTACCCTACAATTGACAGGTTCAGGAACAATTATGACACTACAATCAACAGGTTCAGAAACCGTTATTACCCTACAATGACCAGTTTCAGGAACAGTTATTACTCAACATCCACCAGGTTCAGGAACAGTTATTACCCTAGAATCACAAGGTTCAGGAACAGTTATTACCCTACAATCACCATGTTCAGGAACAGTTATTACCCTACAATGGCCAGTTTCAGGAACAGTTATTACCCAACATCCACCACGTTCAGGAACAGTTATTACCTTACAATGACCAGGTTCAGGAAAAGTTATTACCCAACAATCACCAGTATCAGGAACAGTTATTACCCTACAATCACCAGGTTCAGGTACAATTATTACCGTACATTTACCAGTTTCAGGAACAGTTATTACCCTACAATCACCAGGTTCAGGAACAATTATTATCCTACAATTTCCAGGTTCAGGAACAGTTATTACCGTACAATCACCAGTTTCAGGAACAATTATTATCCTACAATTTCCAGGTTCAGCATCAGTTATTACCCTACAATCACCAGGTTCAGGGACAGTTGTTACCCTTCAATTAACAGGTTCAGGAACAGTTATTACCCCAGAATTACCAGTTTCAGGAACAGTTATTACCCTACAATCACCAGTTTCAGGAACAGTTATTAACCTACAATCGATAGGTTCACGAACAGTTATGACACTACAATCACCAGGTTCAGGAACAGTTATTACCCTACAATCACCAGTTTCATGAACAGTTATTACCCTACAATCACCAGGTTCAGGAACAATTATTATCCTACAATTACCAGCTTCAGGAACGGTTATTACCCTACAATCACAAGGTTCAGGAACAGTTGTTACTCTACAATCAACAGTTCAGGTGCAGTTGTTAACCCACAATCAACAGGTTCAGAAAAAGTTGTAACCCTAGAATCACAAGGTGTAGGAACAGTTATTACCCTATAATTACCACATTCAGGAGCAGTTATTACCCTACAACCACCAGGATCAGGATAAGTTATTACCCTACAATCACCAGGTTCAGGAACAGTTGTTACCCTACAATTAACAGGTTCAGGAGCAGTTATTACCCTACAATCACCAGGTTCATGAACAGTTGTTACAATGCAATCACCAGGTTCAGGAACAGTTATCACCGTACAGTCACCAGGTTCAGGATCAGTTATTACACTACTATCACCAGGTTCAGGAACAGTTATTACCCTACAATTGACAGGTTCAGGAACAATTATGACACTACAATCAACAGGTTCAGAAACCGTTATTACCCTACAATGACCAGTTTCAGGAACAGTTATTACTCAACATCCACCAGGTTCAGGAACAGTTATTACCCTAGAATCACAAGGTTCAGGAACAGTTATTACCCTACAATCACCATGTTCAGGAACAGTTATTACCCTACAATGGCCAGTTTCAGGAACAGTTATTACCCAACATCCACCACGTTCAGGAACAGTTATTACCTTACAATGACCAGGTTCAGGAAAAGTTATTACCCAACAATCACCAGTATCAGGAACAGTTATTACCCTACAATCACCAGGTTCAGGTACAATTATTACCGTACATTTACCAGTTTCAGGAACAGTTATTACCCTACAATCACCAGGTTCAGGAACAATTATTATCCTACAATTTCCAGGTTCAGGAACAGTTATTACCGTACAATCACCAGGTTCAGGAACAATTATTATCCTACAATTTCCAGGTTCAGCATCAGTTATTACCCTACAATCACCAGGTTCAGGGACAGTTGTTACCCTTCAATTAACAGGTTCAGGAACAGTTATTACCCCAGAATTACCAGTTTCAGGAACAGTTATTACCCTACAATCACCAGTTTCAGGAACAGTTATTAACCTACAATCGATAGGTTCACGAACAGTTATGACACTACAATCACCAGGTTCAGAAACAGTTATTGCCCTACAATCACCAGGTTCAGAAACAGTTATTGCCCTACAATCACCAGGTTCAGGAACAGTTATTAACCTACAATGACCAGGTTCAGGAACAGTTATTACCCTACATCCACCAGGTTCAGGAACAGTTATTACCTTACAATGACCAGGTTCAGGAAAAGTTATTACCCAACAATCACCAGGTTCAGGGACAGTTATTACCCTACAATCACCAAGTTCAGGTACAATTATTACTGTACAATTACCAGGTTCAGGAACAGTTATTACCCTACTATCATCATGTTCAGGAACAGGTATTACCCCACGATCACCAGGATCAGGAACAGTTGTTACACTGCATTCACCAGGTTCAGGAACAGATATAACAGCACGATCACCAGGTTCAGGAACAGTTGTTACACTGCAATCACCTGGTTGAGGAACAGCTATAACCCTACAATCAACAGGTTCAGGAATAGTGATTATTATACAATCACCAGTTTCAGGAACACTTATTACCCTTCAATCACCAGGTTCAGGAATATTTATTATCCTACAATTACCAGGTTCAGGAACAGTTATTACCCTACAACCACAAGGTTCAGGAACAGTTGTTACTCTACAATCACCAGTTCAGGTACAGTTGTTAACCTGCTGTCACCAGTTTCAGGAACAGTTATTACCCTACAATCACCAGGTTCGGGAACAATTATTATCCTACAATTAGCAGGTTTAGGAGCAGTTATTACCCTACAAACACCATGTTCAGCATCAGTTATTATCCTACAATCAACAGGTTCAGGGACAGTTGTTACCCTTCAATTACCAGTTTCAGGAACAGTTATTACCCTACAATCACCAGTTTCAGGAACAGTTATTACCCTACAATTACCAGGTTCAGGGACAGTTGTTACCCTTCTATTACCAGTTTCATGAACAGTTATTACCCTACAATCACCAGGTTCAGGAACAATTATTATCCTACAATTACCAGGTGCAGGAACAGTTATTACCCTACAATCACAAGTTTCAGGAACAGTTGTTACTCTACAATCAACAGTTCAGGTGCAGTTGTTAACCTACAATCAACAGGTTCAGAAAAAGTTGTAACCCTAGAATCACAAGGTGCAGGAACAGTTATTACCCTATAATTACCACATTCAGGAGCAGTTATTACGCTACAACCACCAGGATCAGGATTAGTTATTACCCTACAATCACCAGGTTCAGGAACAGTTGTTACCCTACAATTAACAGGTTCAGGAGCAGTTATTACCCTACAATCACCAGGTTCACGAACAGTTGTTACAATGCAATCACCAGGTTCAGGAACAGTTATCACCTTAGAATCACCAGGTTCAGGATCAGTTATTACACTACTATCACCAGGTTCAGGAACAGTTATTACCCTACAATTGACAGGTTCAGGAACAATTATGACACTACAATCAACAGGTTCAGAAACCGTTATTACCCTACATTGACCAGTTTCAGGAACAGTTATTACCCAACATCCACCAGGTTCAGGAACAGTTATTACCCTAGAATCACAAGGTTCAGGAACAGTTATTACACTACAGTCACCATGTTCAGGAACAGTTATTACCCTACAATGGCCAGTTTCAGGAACAGTTATTACCCAACATCCACTACGTTCAGGAACAGTTATTACCTTACAATGACCAGGTTCAGGAAAAGTTATTACCCAACAATCACCAGTATCAGGAACAGTTATTACCCTACAATCACCAGGTTCAGGTACAATTATTACCGTACAATTACCAGTTTCAGGAACAGTTATTACCCTACAATCACCAGGTTCAGGAACAATTATTATCCTACAATTTCCAGGTTCAGGAACAGTTATTACCGCACAATCACCAGGTTCAGGAACAATTATTATCCTACAATTTCCAGGTTCAGCATCAGTTATTACCCTACAATCACCAGGTTCAGGGACAGTTGTTACCCTTCAATTAACAGGTTCAGGAACAGTTATTACCCCAGAATTACCAGTTTCAGGAACAGTTATTACCCTACAATCACCAGTTTCAGGAACAGTTATTAACCTACAATTGACAGGTTCACGAACAGTTATGACACTACAATCACCAGGTTCAGAAACAGTTATTGCCCTACAATCACCAGGTTCAGGAACAGTTATTACCCTACAATCATCATGCTCAGGAACAGGTATTACCCCACGATGGCCAGGTTCAGGAACAGTTGTACACTGCATTCACCAGGTTCAGAAACAGATATAACAGCACGATCACCAGGTTCAGGAACAGTTGTTACACTGCAATCACCTGGTTGAACAACAGCTTTAACCCTACAATCAACAGGTTCAGGAACAGTGATTATTATACAATCACCAGTTTCAGGAACACTTATTACCCTTCAATCACCAGGTTCAGGAACATTTATTATCCTACAATTACCAGGTTTAGGAACAGTTATTACCCTACAACCACAAGGTTCAGGAACAGTTGTTACTCTACAATCACCAGTTCAGGTTCAGTTGTTAACCTGCTGTCACCAGTTTCAGGAACAGTTATTACCCTACTATCACCATGTTCAGGAACAGTTGTTACACTGCAATCACCAGCTTCAGGAACAGTTATTACCCCAGAATCACCCGGTTCAGGTACAGTTATTACGATACAATCACCAAGGTCAGGAACAGTTATTACACTACAATCGACAGGTTCAGGAACAGTTATGACACTAAAATCACCAGTTTCAGTTTCAATTATTACCCTACAATTACCAGGATCAGGAACAGTTATTATGATACAATCACCAAGATCAGGAACAGTTATTACCCTCCAATCAGCAGGTTCAGGAACAGTTGCTACCCTACAATTAACAGGTTCAGGAACAGTTATTACCCTACAATCACCAGGTTCAGGAACAGTTGTTACACAACAATCACCAGGTTCAGGAACAGTTATTACCCTACAATGACCAGTTTCAGGAACAGTTATTACCCTACAATCACCAGGTTCAGGAACAATTATTACCATACAATTACCAGGTTCAGGAACAGTTATTACCCTACTATCACCATGTTCAGGAACAGTTATTACCCCACGATCACCAGGTTCAGGAACAGTTATTACACTGCAATCACCAGGTTCAGGAACAGTTATAACCCCACGATCACCAGGTTCAGGAACAGTTGTTACCCCAGAATCACCAGGTTCAGGTACAGTTATTACGATACAATCACCAAGGTCAGGAACAGTTATTACACTACAATCGACAGGTTCAGGAACAGTTATGACACTACAATCACCAGTTTCAGTTTCAATTATTACCCTACAATTACCAGGTTCAGGAACAGTTATTATGATACAATCACCAAGATCAGGAACAGTTATTACCCTACAATCACCAGGTTCAGGAACAGTTATTACCCTCCAATCAACAGGTTCAGGAACAGTTGGTACCCTACAATTACCAGGTTCTGGAACAGTTATTACCCTACTATCACCAGGTTCAGGAACAGTTATTACCCTACTATCACCATGTTCAGGAACAGTTATTACCCCACGATCACCAGGTTCAGGAACAGTTATTACCCTCCAATCAACAGGTTCAGGAATAGTTGGTACCCTACAATTAACAGGTTCAGGAACAGTTATTACCCTACAATCACCAGGTTCAGGATCAATTATTACCGTCCAATTACCAGGTTCTGGAACAGTTATTACCCTACTATCACCAGGTTCAGGAACAGTTATTACCCCACGATCACCAGGTTCAGGAACAGTTATTGCCCTCCAATCAACAGGTTCAGGAATAGTTGGTACCCTACAATTAACAGGTTCAGGAACAGTTATTACCCTACAATCACCAGGTTCAGGAACAATTATTACCGTCCAATTACCAGTTTCAGGAACAGTTAATACCCTACTATCACCAGGTTCAGGAACACTTGATACCGTATAATTAGCACGTTGAGGAACAGTTATTACCCCAGAATCACCAGGTTCAGGTACAGTTATTACGATACAATCAACAAGGTCAGGTACATTTATTACCCTCAATCACAAGGTTCAGGAACAGTTGCTACACTGCAATCACCAGGTTCAGGAACAGTTATAAACCCACGATCACCATGTTCAGGAACAGTAATTACCCCAGAATCACCAGGTTCAGGTACAGTTATTACGATACAATTAACAGGTTCAGGAACAGTTATTACACTACAATCACCAGGTTCAGGAACAGTTGTTACTCTACAATTAACAGGTTCAGGAACAGTTATTACCCTACAATCACCAGTTCAGGTACAGTTGTTAACCTACAATCACCAGCTTCAGAAAAAGTTGTAACCCTAGAATCACAAGGTGCAGGAACAGTTATTACCCTACAATCTCCAGGTCAGGTACAGTTATTACGATACAATCATCAAGTTCAGGAACTGTTATTACCCTACAATTAACAGGTTCAAGAACAGTTATTACCCTACAATCACCAGGTTCAGGAACAGTTGTTACTCTACAATTAACAGGTTCAAGAACAGTTATTACCCTAGAATCACCATGTTCAGGAACAGTTATTAACCGAGAACCGCAGGTTCAGGAACTGTTATTACCCTACAATGACCAGTTTCGGAAAATTTTTTACCCAACAATCACCAGTTTCAGGAACAGTTATTAGCCGAGAACCGCCAGGTTCAGGAACTGTTATTACCCTACAATGACCAGATTCAGGAACAGTTATTACCCTACATTCGACAGGTTCAGGAAGAGGTATGATACTACAGGTTCAGAAACAGTTATTACCCTACAATCACCAGGTTCAGGATCAGTTATTAGCCGAGAACCGCCAGGTTCAGGAACTGTTATTACCCAACAATGACCAGATTCAGGAACAGTTATTACCCTACATTCGACAGGTTCAGGAAGAGTTATGATACTACAATCACCAGGTTCAGAAACAGTTATTACCCTACAATCACCAGTTTCAGGAACAGTTATTACCCTACAATCACCAGGTTCATGAACAGTTATAACCCTACAATCACCAGGTTCAGGAACAATTAGGGTTATTATTACCCGACAATTACCGGGTTCAGGAACAGTTATTACCCCACGATCACCAGGTTCAGGAACAGCTATTACACTACAATCGACAGGTTCAGGAACAGTTATGACACTACAGTCACCAGTTTCAGTTTCAATTATTACCCTACAATTACCAGGTTCAGGAACAGTTATTATGATACAATTACCAAGATCAGGAACAGTTATTACCCTACAATCTCCAGGTTCAGGTACAGTTATTACAATACAATCATCAGTTCAGGAACTGATATTACCCTACAATTACCACGTTCAGTAACAGTTATTACCCTACAACCACCAGGATCAGGATAAGATATTACCCTACAATCACCAGGTTCAGGAATAGTTGTTACCCTACAATTAACAGGTTCAGGAACAGTTATTACCCTACTATCACCATGTTCAGGAACAGTTATTACCCCACGATCACCAGGTTCAGGAACAGTTATTACCCTCCAATCAACAGGTTCAGGAATAGTTGGTACCCTACAATTAACAGGTTCAGGAACAGTTATTACCCTACAATCACCAGGTTCAGGATCAATTATTACCGTCCAATTACCAGGTTCTGGAACAGTTATTACCCTACTATCACCAGGTTCAGGAACAGTTATTACCCCACGATCACCAGGTTCAGGAACAGTTATTGCCCTCCAATCAACAGGTTCAGGAATAGTTGGTACCCTACAATTAACAGGTTCAGGAACAGTTATTACCCTACAATCACCAGGTTCAGGAACAATTATAACCGTCCAATTACCAGTTTCAGGAACAGTTAATACCCTACTATCACCAGGTTCAGGAACACTTGATACCGTATAATTAGCACGTTGAGGAACAGTTATTACCCCAGAATCACCAGGTTCAGGTACAGTTATTACGATACAATCAACAAGGTCAGGTACAGTTATTACCCTCAATCACAATGTTCAGGAACAGTTGCTACACTGCAATCACCAGGTTCAGGAACAGTTATAAACCCACGATCACCATGTTCAGGAACAGTAATTACCCCAGAATCACCAGGTTCAGGTACAGTTATTACGATACAATTAACAGGTTCAGGAACAGTTATTACACTACAATCACCAGGTTCAGGAACAGTTGTTACTCTACAATTAACAGGTTCAGGAACAGTTATTACCCTACAATCACCAGTTCAGGTACAGTTGTTAACCTACAATCACCAGCTTCAGAAAAAGTTGTAACCCTAGAATCACAAGGTGCAGGAACAGTTATTACCCTACAATCTCCAGGTCAGGTACAGTTATTACGATACAATCATCAAGTTCAGGAACTGTTATTACCCTACAATTAACAGGTTCAAGAACAGTTATTACCCTACAATCACCAGGTTCAGGAACAGTTGTTACTCTACAATTAACAGGTTCAAGAACAGTTATTACCCTAGAATCACCATGTTCAGGAACAGTTATTAACCGAGAACCGCAGGTTCAGGAACTGTTATTACCCTACAATGACCAGTTTCGGAAAATTTTTTACCCAACAATCACCAGTTTCAGGAACAGTTATTAGCTGAGAACCGCCAGGTTCAGGAACTGTTATTACCCTACAATGACCAGATTCAGGAACAGTTATTACCCTACATTCGACAGGTTCAGGAAGAGGTATGATACTACAATCACCAGGTTCAGAAACAGTTATTACCCTACAATCACCAGGTTCAGGATCAGTTATTAGCCGAGAACCGCCAGGTTCAGGAACTGTTATTACCCTACAATGACCAGATTCAGGAACAGTTATTACCCTACATTCGACAGGTTCAGGAAGAGTTATGATACTACAATCACCAGGTTCAGAAACAGTTATTACCCTACAATCACCAGTTTCAGGAACAGTTATTACCCTACAATCACCAGGTCCATGAACAGTTATAACCCTACAATCACCAGGTTCAGGAACAATTAGGGTTATTATTACCCGACAATTACCGGGTTCAGGAACAGTTATTACCCCACGATCACCAGGTTCAGGAACAGCTATTACACTACAATCGACAGGTTCAGGAACAGTTATGACACTACAGTCACCAGTTTCAGTTTCAATTATTACCCTACAATTACCAGGTTCAGGAACAGTTATTATGATACAATTACCAAGATCAGGAACAGTTATTACCCTACAATCTCCAGGTTCAGGTACAGTTATTACAATACAATCATCAGTTCAGGAACTGATATTACCCTACAATTACCACGTTCAGTAACAGTTATTACCCTACAACCACCAGGATCAGGATAAGATATTACCCTACAATCACCAGGTTCAGGAATTGTTGTTACCCTACAATTAACAGGTTCAGGAACAGTTATTATCCTACAATCACCAGGTTCAGGATCAGTTATTAGCCGAGAACCGCCAGGTTCAGGAACTGTTATTACCCTACAATCACCTGTTTCAGGAACAGTTATTACCCTACAATCACAAGGTTCAGGAACAGTTATTACCCTACTATCACCATGTTCAGGAACTGTTATTACCCCACGATTACCAGGTTCAGGAACAGTTGTTACACTGCAATCACCAGCTTCAGGAACAGTTATTACCCCAGAATCACCCGGTTCAGGTACAGTTATTACGATACAATCACCAAGGTCAGGAACAGTTATTACACTACAATCGACAGGTTCAGGAACAGTTATGACAGTACAGTCACCAGTTTCAGTTTCAATTATTACCCTACAATTACCAGGTTCAGGAACAGTTATTATGATACAATCACGAAGATCAGGAACAGTTATTACCCTACAATCTCCAGGTTCAGGAACAGTTGTTACACTGCAATCACCAGCTTCAGGAACAGTTATAACCCCACGATCACCAGGTTCAGGAACAGTTATTACCCCAGAATCACCAGGTTCAGGTACAGTTATTACGATACAATCACCAAGGTCAGGAACAGTTATTACCCTCCAATCAACAGGTTCAGGAACAGTTGCTACCCTACAATTAACAGGTTCAGGAACAGTTATTACCCTACAATCACCAGGTTCAGGAACAATTATTACCGTACAATTACCGGGTTCAGGAACAGTTATTACACTACTATCACCATGTTCAGGAACAGGTATTACCCCATGATCACCAGGTTCAGGAACAGTTGTTACACAACAATCACCAGGTTCAGGAACAGTTATTACCCTACAATGACCAGTTTCAGGAACAGTTATTACCCTACAATCACCAGGTTCAGGAACAGTTATTACCCTACAATCACCAGGTTCAGGTACAATTATTACCATACAATTACCGGGTTCAGGAACAGTTATTACCCTACTATCACCATGTTCAGGAACAGTTATTACCCCACGATCACCAGGTTCAGGAACAGTTATTACACTGCAATCACCAGGTTCAGGAACAGTTATAACCCCACGATCACCAGGTTCAGGAACAGTTGTTACCCCAGAATCACCAGGTTCAGGTACAGTTATTACGATACAATCACCAAGGTCAGGAACAGTTATTACCCTACAATTTCCAGGTTCAGGTACAGTTATTACAATACAATCATCAGTTCAGGAACTGATATTACCCTACAATTACCACGTTCAGTAACAGTTATTACCCTACAACCACCAGGATCAGGATAAGATATTACCCTACAATCAGCAGGTTCAGGAACAGTTGTTACCCTACAATTAACAGGTTCAGGAACAGTTATTATCCTACAATCACCAGGTTCAGGATCAGTTATTAGCCGAGAACCGCCAGGTTCAGGAACTGTTATTACCCTACAATCACCTGTTTCAGGAACAGTTATTACCCTACATTCGACAGGTTCTGGAACAGTTATGACACTACAATCACCAGGTTCAGAAACAGTTATTACCCTACAATCACCAGGTTCAGGAACAGTTATTATGATACAATCACGAAGATCAGGAACAGTTATTACCCTACAATCTCCAGGTTCAGGAACAGTTGTTACACTGCAATCACCAGCTTCAGGAACAGTTATAACCCCACGATCACCAGGTTCAGGAACAGTTATTACCCCAAAATCACCAGGTTCAGGTACAGTTATTACGATACAATCACCAAGGTCAGGAACAGTTATTACACTACAATCGACAGGTTCAGGAACAGTTATGACACTAAAATCACCAGTTTCAGTTTCAATTATTTCCCTACAATTACCAGGATCAGGAACAGTTATTATGATACAATCACCAAGATCAGGAACAGTTATTACCCTCCAATCAACAGGTTCAGGAATAGTTGCTACCCTACAATTAACAGGTTCAGGAACAGTTATTACCCTACAATCACCAGGTTCAGGAACAATTATTACCGTACAATTACCGGGTTCAGGAACAGTTATTACACTACTATCACCATGTTCAGGAACAGGTATTACCCCATGATCACCAGGTTCAGGAACAGTTGTTACACAACAATCACCAGGTTCAGGAACAGTTATTACCCTACAATGACCAGTTTCAGGAACAGTTATTACCCTACAATCACCAGGTTCAGGAAAAGTTATTACCCTACAATCACCAGGTTCAGGAACAATTATTACCATACAATTACCGGGTTCAGGAACAGTTATTACCCTACTATCACCATGTTCAGGAACAGTTATTACCCCACGATCACCAGGTTCAGGAACAGTTATTACACTGCAATCACCAGGTTCAGGAACAGTTATAACCCC
This sequence comes from Hypanus sabinus, assembly GCF_030144855.1. Lineage (NCBI taxonomy): Eukaryota > Metazoa > Chordata > Chondrichthyes > Myliobatiformes > Dasyatidae > Hypanus > Hypanus sabinus. Next base: position 87,240,203 of record NC_082709.1, on the reverse strand, counting down.
ACGATCACCAGGTTCAGGAACAGTTGTTACCCCAGAATCACCAGGTTCAGGTACAGTTATTACGATACAATCACCAAGGTCAGGAACAGTTATTACCCTACAATCTCCAGGTTCAGGTACAGTTATTACAATACAATCATCAGTTCAGGAACTGATATTACCCTACAATTACCACGTTCAGTAACAGTTATTACCTTACAACCACCAGGATCAGGATAAGATATTACCCTACAATCACCAGGTTCAGGAACAGTTGTTACCCTACAATTAACAGGTTCAGGAACAGTTATTACCCTACAATCACCAGTTTCAGGAACAGTTATTACCCTACAATTACCAAGTTCAGGGACAGTTGTTACCCTTCTATTACCAGTTTCAGGAACAGTTATTACCCTACAATCACCAGTTTCAGGAACAGTTATTACCCTACAATCACCAGGTTCAGGAACAATTATTATCCTACAATTACCAGGTTCAGGAACAGTTATTACCCTACAATCACCAGGTTCAGGAACAATTATTATCCTACAATTACCAGGTTCAGGAACAGTTATTACCCTACAATCACCAGGTTCAGGGACAGTTGTTACCATTCAATTAACAGGTTCAGGAACAGTTATTACCCTACAATCGACAGGTTCAGGGACAGTTATTACCCTACAATCACCAGGTTCAGGAACAGTTATTACCCCACGATCACCAGGTTCAGGAACAGATATAACAGCACGATCACCAGGTTCAGGAACAGTTGTTACACTGCAATCACCTGGTTGAGGAACAGCTATAACCCTACAATCACCAGGTTCAGGAACATTTATTATTATACAATCACCAATTTCAGGAACAGTTATTACCCTTCAATCACCAGGTTCAGGAACATTTATTATCCTACAATTACCAGGTTCAGGAACAGTTATTACCCTACAATCTGCAGGTTCAGGTACATTTATTACGATACAATCATCAAGTTCAGGAACTGTTATTGCCCTACAATTACCACATTCAGTAACAGTTATTACCCTACAACCACCATGATCAGGAACAGTTAATACCCTACAATCACCAAGTTCAGGAACAGTTATTAGCCGAGAACCGCCTGGTTCAGGAACTGTTATTACCCTACAATCACCTGTTTCAGTAACAGTTATTACCCTACAACCACAAGGATGAGGAGAAGTTATTACCCTGCAATCACCAGGTTCAGGAACAGTTGATGCCCTACAATCCCCATGTTCAGGAACAGTTATTACCCAACAGTCACCAGGTTCAGGAACAGTTACTACCCTACAATGACCAGGTTCAGGAACAATTATTACCCTACAACCACCAGGTTCTGGAACAATTATTATCCTACAATTTCCAGGTTCAGGAACAGTTATTACGCTACAATCACCAGGTTCAGGAACAATTATTATCCTACAATTTCCAGGTTCAGCATCAGTCATTATCCTACAATCACAAGGTTCAGGGTCAGTTGTTACCCTTCAATTAACAAGTTCAGGAACAGTTATTACCCCAGAATTACCAGTTTCAGGATCAGTTATTACCCTACAATCACCAGTTTCAGGAACAGTTATTAACCTACAATCGACAGGTTCACGTACAGTTATGACACTACAATCACCAGGTTCAGAAACAGTTATTGCCCTACAATCACCAGGTTCAGGAACAGTTATTAACCTACAATGACCAGTTTCAGGAACAGTTATTACCCAACACCCACCAGGTTCAGGAACAGTTATTACCTTACAATGACCAGGTTCAGGAAAATTTATTACCCTACAATCACCAGGTTCAGGAACATTTATTATTATACAATCAGCAGGTTCAGGAACAGTTATTACCCTACAATCACAAGGTTCAGGAACAGATATTACTCTACAATCACCAGTTCAGGTACAGTTGTTAAACTACAATCACCAGTTTCAGGAACAGGTATTACCCTACAATCACCAGGTTCAGGAACAATTATTATCCTACAATTTCCAGCTTCAGGAACAGTTATTACCCTACAATCACCAGGTTCAGGAACAATTATTATCCTACAATTTCCAGGTTCAGCATCAGTCATTATCCTACAATCAACAGGTTCAGGGTCAGTTGTTACCCTTCAATTAACAAGTTCAGGAACAGTTATTATCCCAGAATTACCAGTTTCAGGATCAGTTATTACCCTACAATCACCAGTTTCAGGAACAGTTATTAACCTACAATCGACAGGTTCACGTACAGTTATGACACTACAATCACCAGGTTCAGAAAAAGTTATTGCCCTACAATCACCAGGTTCAGAAAAAGTTATTGCCCTACAATCACCAGGTTCAGGAACAGTTATTAACCTACAATGACCAGTTTCAGGAGCAGTCATTACCCTACATCCACCAGGTTCAGGAACAGTTATTACCTTACAATGACCAGGTTCAGGAAAATTTATTACCCAACAATCACCAGTTTCAGGAACAGTTATTACCCTACAATTACCAGGTTCAGGAACAGTTATAACCCTACTATCACCATGTTCAGGAACAGGTATTACCCCACGATCACCAGGTTCAGGAACAGTTGTTACACTGCAATCACCTGGTTGAGGAACAACTATAACCCTACAATCAACAGGTTCAGGAACAGACATTATTATACAATCACCAGTTTCAGGAACACTTATTACCCTTCAATCACCAGGTTCAGGAACATTTATTATCCTACAATTACCAGGTTCCGGAAACAGTTATTAACCTACAATGACCAGTTTCAGGAACAGTTATTACCCTATTTCCACAAGGTTCAGGAACAGTTATTACCCTAGAATCACCAGTATCAGGAACAGTTATTACCCTACAATCACCAGGTTCAGGTACAATGATTACCGTACAATTACCAGTTTCAGGAACAGTTATTACCCTACAATCACCAGGTTCAGGAACAATTATTATCCTACAATTTCCAGGTTCAGCATCAGTTATTACCCTACAATCACCAGGTTCAGGGACAGTTGTTACCCTTCAATTAACAGGTTCAGGAACAGTTATTACCCGACAATCACCAGTATCAGGAACAGTTATTACCTTACAATGACCAGGTTCAGGAAAAGTTATTACCCAACAATCACCAGTTTCAGGAACAGTTATTACCCTACAATCTCCAGGTTCAGGTACAATTATTACTGTACAATTACCAGGTTCAGGAACAGTTATTACCCTACTATCATCATGTTCAGGAACAGGTATTACCCCACGATGACCAGGTTCAGGAACAGTTGTTACACTGCATTCACCAGGTTCAGGAACAGATATAACAGCACGATCACCAGGTTCAGGAACAGTTGTTACACTGCAATCACCTGGTTGAACAACAGCTTTAACCCTACAATCAACAGGTTCAGGAACAGTGCTAATTATACAATCACCAGTTTCAGGAACACTTATTACCCTTCAATCACCAGGTTCAGGAACATTTATTATCCTACAATTACCAGGTTCAGGAACAGTTATTACCCTACAACCACAAGGTTCAGGAACAGTTGTTACTATACAATCGCCAGTTCAGGTTCAGTTGTTAACCTGCTGTCACCAGTTTCAGGAACAGTTATTACCCTACAATCACCAGGTTCGGGAACAATTATTATCCTACAATTAGCAGGTTCAGGAAAAGTTATTACCCTACAAACACCATGTTCCACATCAGTTATTATCCTACAATCACCAGGTTCAGGGACAGTTGTTACCCTTCAATTACCAGTTTCAGGAACAGTTATTACCCTACAATCACCAGTTTCAGGAACAGTTATTACCCTACAATTACCAAGTTCAGGGACAGTTGTTACCCTTCTATTACCAGTTTCAGGAACAGTTATTACCCTACAATCACCAGTTTCAGGAACAGTTATTACCCTACAATCACCAGGTTCAGGAACAATTATTATCCTACAATTACCAGGTTCAGGAACAGTTATTACCCTACAATCACCAGGTTCAGGAACAATTATTATCCTACAATTACCAGGTTCAGGAACAGTTATTACCCTACAATCACCAGGTTCAGGGACAGTTGTTACCATTCAATTAACAGGTTCAGGAACAGTTATTACCCTACAATCGACAGGTTCAGGGACAGTTATTACCCTACAATCACCAGGTTCAGGAACAGTTATTACCCCACGATCACCAGGTTCAGGAACAGATATAACAGCACGATCACCAGGTTCAGGAACAGTTGTTACACTGCAATCACCTGGTTGAGGAACAGCTATAACCCTACAATCACCAGGTTCAGGAACATTTATTATTATACAATCACCAATTTCAGGAACAGTTATTACCCTTCAATCACCAGGTTCAGGAACATTTATTATCCTACAATTACCAGGTTCAGGAACAGTTATTACCCTACAATCTGCAGGTTCAGGTACATTTATTACGATACAATCATCAAGTTCAGGAACTGTTATTGCCCTACAATTACCACATTCAGTAACAGTTATTACCCTACAACCACCATGATCAGGAACAGTTAATACCCTACAATCACCAAGTTCAGGAACAGTTATTAGCCGAGAACCGCCTGGTTCAGGAACTGTTATTACCCTACAATCACCTGTTTCAGTAACAGTTATTACCCTACAACCACAAGGATGAGGAGAAGTTATTACCCTGCAATCACCAGGTTCAGGAACAGTTGATGCCCTACAATCCCCATGTTCAGGAACAGTTATTACCCAACAGTCACCAGGTTCAGGAACAGTTACTACCCTACAATGACCAGGTTCAGGAACAATTATTACCCTACAACCACCAGGTTCTGGAACAATTATTATCCTACAATTTCCAGGTTCAGGAACAGTTATTACGCTACAATCACCAGGTTCAGGAACAATTATTATCCTACAATTTCCAGGTTCAGCATCAGTCATTATCCTACAATCACAAGGTTCAGGGTCAGTTGTTACCCTTCAATTAACAAGTTCAGGAACAGTTATTACCCCAGAATTACCAGTTTCAGGATCAGTTATTACCCTACAATCACCAGTTTCAGGAACAGTTATTAACCTACAATCGACAGGTTCACGTACAGTTATGACACTACAATCACCAGGTTCAGAAACAGTTATTGCCCTACAATCACCAGGTTCAGGAACAGTTATTAACCTACAATGACCAGTTTCAGGAACAGTTATTACCCAACACCCACCAGGTTCAGGAACAGTTATTACCTTACAATGACCAGGTTCAGGAAAATTTATTACCCTACAATCACCAGGTTCAGGAACATTTATTATTATACAATCACCAGGTTCAGGAACAGTTATTACCCTACAATCACAAGGTTCAGGAACAGATATTACTCTACAATCACCAGTTCAGGTACAGTTGTTAAACTACAATCACCAGTTTCAGGAACAGGTATTACCCTACAATCACCAGGTTCAGGAACAATTATTATCCTACAATTTCCAGCTTCAGGAACAGTTATTACCCTACAATCACCAGGTTCAGGAACAATTATTATCCTACAATTTCCAGGTTCAGCATCAGTCATTATCCTACAATCAACAGGTTCAGGGTCAGTTGTTACCCTTCAATTAACAAGTTCAGGAACAGTTATTATCCCAGAATTACCAGTTTCAGGATCAGTTATTACCCTACAATCACCAGTTTCAGGAACAGTTATTAACCTACAATCGACAGGTTCACGTACAGTTATGACACTACAATCACCAGGTTCAGAAAAAGTTATTGCCCTACAATCACCAGGTTCAGAAAAAGTTATTGCCCTACAATCACCAGGTTCAGGAACAGTTATTAACCTACAATGACCAGTTTCAGGAGCAGTCATTACCCTACATCCACCAGGTTCAGGAACAGTTATTACCTTACAATGACCAGGTTCAGGAAAATTTATTACCCAACAATCACCAGTTTCAGGAACAGTTATTACCCTACAATTACCAGGTTCAGGAACAGTTATAACCCTACTATCACCATGTTCAGGAACAGGTATTACCCCACGATCACCAGGTTCAGGAACAGTTGTTACACTGCAATCACCTGGTTGAGGAACAACTATAACCCTACAATCAACAGGTTCAGGAACAGACATTATTATACAATCACCAGTTTCAGGAACACTTATTACCCTTCAATCACCAGGTTCAGGAACATTTATTATCCTACAATTACCAGGTTCCGGAAACAGTTATTAACCTACAATGACCAGTTTCAGGAACAGTTATTACCCTATTTCCACAAGGTTCAGGAACAGTTATTACCCTAGAATCACCAGTATCAGGAACAGTTATTACCCTACAATCACCAGGTTCAGGTACAATGATTACCGTACAATTACCAGTTTCAGGAACAGTTATTACCCTACAATCACCAGGTTCAGGAACAATTATTATCCTACAATTTCCAGGTTCAGCATCAGTTATTACCCTACAATCACCAGGTTCAGGGACAGTTGTTACCCTTCAATTAACAGGTTCAGGAACAGTTATTACCCGACAATCACCAGTATCAGGAACAGTTATTACCTTACAATGACCAGGTTCAGGAAAAGTTATTACCCAACAATCACCAGTTTCAGGAACAGTTATTACCCTACAATCTCCAGGTTCAGGTACAATTATTACTGTACAATTACCAGGTTCAGGAACAGTTATTACCCTACTATCATCATGTTCAGGAACAGGTATTACCCCACGATGACCAGGTTCAGGAACAGTTGTTACACTGCATTCACCAGGTTCAGGAACAGATATAACAGCACGATCACCAGGTTCAGGAACAGTTGTTACACTGCAATCACCTGGTTGAACAACAGCTTTAACCCTACAATCAACAGGTTCAGGAACAGTGCTAATTATACAATCACCAGTTTCAGGAACACTTATTACCCTTCAATCACCAGGTTCAGGAACATTTATTATCCTACAATTACCAGGTTCAGGAACAGTTATTACCCTACAACCACAAGGTTCAGGAACAGTTGTTACTATACAATCGCCAGTTCAGGTTCAGTTGTTAACCTGCTGTCACCAGTTTCAGGAACAGTTATTACCCTACAATCACCAGGTTCGGGAACGATTATTATCCTACAATTAGCAGGTTCAGGAAAAGTTATTACCCTACAAACACCATGTTCCACATCAGTTATTATCCTACAATCACCAGGTTCAGGGACAGTTGTTACCCTTCAATTACCAGTTTCAGGAACAGTTATTACCCTACAATCACCAGTTTCAGGAACAGTTATTACCCTACAATTACCAAGTTCAGGGACAGTTGTTACCCTTCTATTACCAGTTTCAGGAACAGTTATTACCCTACAATCACCAGTTTCAGGAACAGTTATTACCCTACAATCACCAGGTTCAGGAACAATTATTATCCTACAATTACCAGGTTCAGGAACAGTTATTACCCTACAATCACCAGGTTCAGGAACAATTATTATCCTACAATTACCAGGTTCAGGAACAGTTATTACCCTACAATCACCAGGTTCAGGGACAGTTGTTACCATTCAATTAACAGGTTCAGGAAAAGTTATTACACCAGAATTACCAGGTTCAGGAACAGTTATTACCCTACTAGCACCAGGTTCAGGAACACATGATACCGTATAATTAGCACGTTCAGGAACAGTTATTACCCCAGAAACACCAGGTTCAGGTACAGTTATTACGATACAATCACCAAGGTCAAGAGCAGTTATCACCCTACAATCACAAGGTTCAGGAACAGTTATTACCCTACAATCACCAGTTTCATGAACAGTTATTACCCTACAATCACCAGGTTCAGGAACAATTATGACACTACAATCAACAGTTTCAGAAACCGTTATTACCCTACAATGACCAGTTTCAGGAACAGTTATTACCCAACATCCACCAGGTTCAGGAACAGTTATTACCCTAGAATCACAAGGTTCAGGAACAGTTATTAGCCTACAATCACCATGTTCAGGAACAGTTATTACCCTACAATGGCCAGGTTCAGGTACAATTATTACTGTACAATTACCAGGTTCAGGAACAGTTATTACCCTACAACCACCAGGATCAGGATGTTATTACCCTACAATCACCAGGTTCAGGAACAGTTGTTACCCTACAATTAACAGGTTCAGGAACAGTTATTACCCTACAATCACAAGGTTCAGGAACAGTTGTTATCCTACAATTAACACTTTCAGGAACAGTTATTACCCTACAATCACCAGGTTCAGGAAGTGTTATTAGCTGAGAACCGCCGGGTTCAAGAAAAGTTATTTCCCTACAATCACCAGGTTCAATACCAATTTTAACCCTACAATCACCAGATTCAGGAACATTTGATACCCGACAATCACCAGGTTCAGGAAAAGTTATTACCCCACAGTCACCAGGTTCAGGAACAGTTATTACCCTGCAATGACCAGGTTCAGGAACAGTTATTACCCTACAACCACCAGGTTCAGGAACAGTTATTACCCGACAATCACCAGGTTCAGCATCAGTTATTACCGTACAATCACCAGGTTCAGGAACAGTTATTACCCCAGAATTACCAGTTTCAGGAACAGCTATTACCCCACAATCACCAGGCTCAGGAACAATTATTATCCTACAATTACCTGGTTCAGGAACAGTTATTACCCTACCATCCCCAGGTTCAGGAACAATAATTACCATACAATTAGCAGGTTCAGGAACAGTAATTACCCTACAATGACCAGTTTCATGAACAGTTATTACCCTACAATCACCTGGTGCAGGAACAATTATTATCCTACTATCACCATGTTCAGGAACAGTTATTACCCCACGATCACCAGGTTCAGGAACAGATATAACAGCACGATCACCAGGTTCAGGAACAGTTGTTACACTGCAATCACCTGGTTGAGGAACAGCTATAACCCTACAATCACCAGGTTCAGGAACATTTATTATTATACAATCACCAATTTCAGGAACAGTTATTACCCTTCAATCACCAGGTTCAGGAACATTTATTATCCTACAATTACCAGGTTCAGGAACAGTTATTACCCTACAATCTGCAGGTTCAGGTACATTTATTACGATACAATCATCAAGTTCAGGAACTGTTATTGCCTTACAATTACCACATTCAGTAACAGTTATTACCCTACAACCACCATGATCAGGAACAGTTAATACCCTACAATCACCAAGTTCAGGAACAGTTATTAGCCGAGAACCGCCTGGTTCAGGAACTGTTATTACCCTACAATCACCATGTTCATCATCAGTTATTACCCTACAATCACCAGGTTCAGGAACAGTTATTACCCTACAATCACAAGGTTCAGGAACAGATATTACTCTACAATCACCAGTTCAGGTACAGTTGTTAAACTACAATCACCAGTTTCAGGAACAGGTATTACCCTACAATCACCAGGTTCAGGAACAATTATTATCCTACAATTTCCAGCTTCAGGAACAGTTATTACCCTACAATCACCAGGTTCAGGAACAATTATTATCCTACAATTTCCAGGTTCAGCATCAGTCATTATCCTACAATCAACAGGTTCAGGGTCAGTTGTTACCCTTCAATTAACAAGTTCAGGAACAGTTATTATCCCAGAATTACCAGTTTCAGGATCAGTTATTACCCTACAATCACCAGTTTCAGGAACAGTTATTAACCTACAATCGACAGGTTCACGTACAGTTATGACACTACAATCACCAGGTTCAGAAAAAGTTATTGCCCTACAATCACCAGGTTCAGAAAAAGTTATTGCCCTACAATCACCAGGTTCAGGAACAGTTATTAACCTACAATGACCAGTTTCAGGAGCAGTCATTACCCTACATCCACCAGGTTCAGGAACAGTTATTACCTTACAATGACCAGGTTCAGGAAAATTTATTACCCAACAATCACCAGTTTCAGGAACAGTTATTACCCTACAATTACCAGGTTCAGGAACAGTTATAACCCTACTATCACCATGTTCAGGAACAGGTATTACCCCACGATCACCAGGTTCAGGAACAGTTGTTACACTGCAATCACCTGGTTGAGGAACAACTATAACCCTACAATCAACAGGTTCAGGAACAGACATTATTATACAATCACCAGTTTCAGGAACACTTATTACCCTTCAATCACCAGGTTCAGGAACATTTATTATCCTACAATTACCAGGTTCCGGAAACAGTTATTAACCTACAATGACCAGTTTCAGGAACAGTTATTACCCTATTTCCACAAGGTTCAGGAACAGTTATTACCCTAGAATCACCAGTATCAGGAACAGTTATTACCCTACAATCACCAGGTTCAGGTACAATGATTACCGTACAATTACCAGTTTCAGGAACAGTTATTACCCTACAATCACCAGGTTCAGGAACAATTATTATCCTACAATTTCCAGGTTCAGCATCAGTTATTACCCTACAATCACCAGGTTCAGGGACAGTTGTTACCCTTCAATTAACAGGTTCAGGAACAGTTATTACCCGACAATCACCAGTATCAGGAACAGTTATTACCTTACAATGACCAGGTTCAGGAAAAGTTATTACCCAACAATCACCAGTTTCAGGAACAGTTATTACCCTACAATCTCCAGGTTCAGGTACAATTATTACTGTACAATTACCAGGTTCAGGAACAGTTATTACCCTACTATCATCATGTTCAGGAACAGGTATTACCCCACGATGACCAGGTTCAGGAACAGTTGTTACACTGCATTCACCAGGTTCAGGAACAGATATAACAGCACGATCACCAGGTTCAGGAACAGTTGTTACACTGCAATCACCTGGTTGAACAACAGCTTTAACCCTACAATCAACAGGTTCAGGAACAGTGCTAATTATACAATCACCAGTTTCAGGAACACTTATTACCCTTCAATCACCAGGTTCAGGAACATTTATTATCCTACAATTACCAGGTTCAGGAACAGTTATTACCCTACAACCACAAGGTTCAGGAACAGTTGTTACTATACAATCGCCAGTTCAGGTTCAGTTGTTAACCTGCTGTCACCAGTTTCAGGAACAGTTATTACCCTACAATCACCAGGTTCGGGAACGATTATTATCCTACAATTAGCAGGTTCAGGAAAAGTTATTACCCTACAAACACCATGTTCCACATCAGTTATTATCCTACAATCACCAGGTTCAGGGACAGTTGTTACCCTTCAATTACCAGTTTCAGGAACAGTTATTACCCTACAATCACCAGTTTCAGGAACAGTTATTACCCTACAATTACCAAGTTCAGGGACAGTTGTTACCCTTCTATTACCAGTTTCAGGAACAGTTATTACCCTACAATCACCAGTTTCAGGAACAGTTATTACCCTACAATCACCAGGTTCAGGAACAATTATTATCCTACAATTACCAGGTTCAGGAACAGTTATTACCCTACAATCACCAGGTTCAGGAACAATTATTATCCTACAATTACCAGGTTCAGGAACAGTTATTACCCTACAATCACCAGGTTCAGGGACAGTTGTTACCATTCAATTAACAGGTTCAGGAAAAGTTATTACACCAGAATTACCAGGTTCAGGAACAGTTATTACCCTACTAGCACCAGGTTCAGGAACACATGATACCGTATAATTAGCACGTTCAGGAACAGTTATTACCCCAGAAACACCAGGTTCAGGTACAGTTATTACGATACAATCACCAAGGTCAAGAGCAGTTATCACCCTACAATCACAAGGTTCAGGAACAGTTGTTACTCTACAATCAACAGTTCAGGTGCAGTTGTTAACCTACAATCAACAGGTTCAGAAAAAGTTGTAACCCTAGAATCACAAGGTGCAGGAACAGTTATTACCCTATAATTACCACATTCAGGAGCAGTTATTACCCTACAACCACCAGGATCAGGATAAGTTATTACCCTACAGTCACCAGGTTCAGGAACAGTTGTTACCCTACAATTAACAGGTTCAGGAGCAGTTATCACCCTACAATCACAAGGTTCAGGAACAGTTATTACTCTACAATCACCAGATTCATGAACAGTTATTACCCTACAATCACCAGGTTCAGGAACAATTATGACACTACAATCAACAGTTTCAGAAACCGTTATTACCCTACAATGACCAGTTTCAGGAACAGTTATTACCCAACATCCACCAGGTTCAGGAACAGTTATTACCCTAGAATCACAAGGTTCAGGAACAGTTATTAGCCTACAATCACCATGTTCAGGAACAGTTATTACCCTACAATGGCCAGGTTCAGGTACAATTATTACTGTACAATTACCAGGTTCAGGAACAGTTATTACCCTACTATCATCATGTTCAGGAACAGGTATTACCCCACGATGACCAGGTTCAGGAACAGTTGTTACACTGCATTCACCAGGTTCACGAACAGATATAACAGCACGATCACCAGGTTCAGGAACAATTGTTACACTGCAATCACCTGGTTGAACAACAGCTTTAACCCTACAATCAACAGGTTCAGGAACAGTGCTAATTATACAATCAGCAGTTTCAGGAACACTTATTACCCTTCAATCACCAGTTTCAGGAACATTTATTATCCTACAATTACCAGGTTCAGGAACAGTTATTACCCTACAACCACAAGGTTCAGGAACAGTTATTACCCTACAATCACCAGGTTCAGGAACAATTATTATCCTACAATTACCAGGTTCAGGAACAGTTATTACCCTACAATCACCAGGTTCAGGAACAATTATTATCCTACAATTACCAGGTTCAGGAACAGTTATTACCCTACAATCACCAGGTTCAGGGACAGTTGTTACCATTCAATTAACAGGTTCAGGAAAAGTTATTACACCAGAATTACCAGGTTCAGGAACAGTTATTACCCTACTAGCACCAGGTTCAGGAACACATGATACCGTATATTTAGCACGTTCAGGAACAGTTATTACCCCAGAAACACCAGGTTCAGGTACAGTTATTACGATACAATCACCAAGGTCAAGAGCAGTTATCACCCTACAATCACAAGGTTCAGGAACAGTTATTACCCTACAATCACCAGTTTCATGAACAGTTATTACCCTACAATCACCAGGTTCAGGAACAATTATTATCCTACAATTACCAGGTTCAGGAACGGTTATTACCCTACAATCACAAGGTTCAGGAACAGTTGTTACTCTACAATCAACAGTTCAGGTGCAGTTGTTAACCTACAATCAACAGGTTCAGAAAAAGTTGTAACCCTAGAATCACAAGGTGCAGGAACAGTTATTACCCTATAATTACCACATTCAGGAGCAGTTATTACCCTACAACCACCAGGATCAGGATAAGTTATTACCCTACAGTCACCAGGTTCAGGAACAGTTGTTACCCTACAATTAACAGGTTCAGGAGCAGTTATCACCCTACAATCACAAGGTTCAGGAACAGTTATTACTCTACAATCACCAGATTCATGAACAGTTATTACCCTACAATCACCAGGTTCAGGAACAATTATGACACTACAATCAACAGTTTCAGAAACCGTTATTACCCTACAATGACCAGTTTCAGGAACAGTTATTACCCAACATCCACCAGGTTCAGGAACAGTTATTACCCTAGAATCACAAGGTTCAGGAACAGTTATTAGCCTACAATCACCATGTTCAGGAACAGTTATTACCCTACAATGGCCAGTTTCAGGAACAGTTATTACCCCACAGTCACCAGGTTCAGGAACATTTATTACCCTACAATGACCAGGTTCAGGAACAGTTATTACCCTACAACCACCAGGTTCAGGAACAGTTATTACCCGACAATCACCAGGTTCAGCATCAGTTATTACCGTATAATCACCAGGTTCAGGAACAGTTATTACCCCAGAATTACCAGTTTCAGGAACAGCTATTACCCTACAATCACCAGGCTCAGGAACAATTATTATTCTACAATTACCTGGATCAGGAACAGTTATTACCCTACAATCACCAGGTTCAGGTACAATTATTACTGTACAATTACTAGGTACAGGAACAGTTATTACCCTACTATCATCATGTTCAGGAACAGGTATTACCCCACGATGACCAGGTTCAGGAACAGTTGTTACACTGCATTCACCAGGTTCAGGAACAGATATAACAGCACGATCACCAGGTTCAGGAACAGTTGTTACACTGCAATCACCTGGTTGAACAACAGCTTTAACCCTACAATCAACAGGTTCAGGAACAGTGACTATTATACCATCACCAGTTTCAGGAACACTTATTACCCTACAACCACCAGGATCAGGATGTTATTACCCTACAATCACCAGGTTCAGGAACAGTTGTTACCCTACAATTAACAGGTTCAGGAACAGTTATTACCCTACAATCACAAGGTTCAGGAACAGTTGTTATCCTACAATTAACACTTTCAGGAACAGTTATTACCCTACAATCACCAGGTTCAGGAAGTGTTATTAGCTGAGAACCGCCGGGTTCAAGAAAAGTTATTTCCCTACAATCACCAGGTTCAATACCAATTTTAACCCTACAATCACCAGGTTCAGGAACATTTGATACCCGACAATCACCAGGTTCAGGAAAAGTTATTATCCCACAGTCACCAGGTTCAGGAACAGTTATTACCCTGCAATGACCAGGATCAGGAACAGTTATTACCCTACAACCACCAGGTTCAGGAACAGTTATTACCCGACAATCACCAGGTTCAGCATCAGTTATTACCGTACAATCACCAGGTTCAGGAACAGTTATTACCCCAGAATTACCAGTTTCAGGAACAGCTATTACCCCACAATCACCAGGCTCAGGAACAATTATTATCCTACAATTACCTGGTTCAGGAACAGTTATTACCCTACCATCACCAGGTTCAGGAACAATAATTACCATACAATTAGCAGGTTCAGGAACAGTAATTACCCTACAATGACCAGTTTCATGAACAGTTATTACCCTACAATCACCTGGTGCAGGAACAATTATTATCCTACTATCACCATGTTCAGGAACAGTTATTACCCCACGATCACCAGGTTCAGGAACAGATATAACAGCACGATCACCAGGTTCAGGAACAGTTTTTACACTGCAATCACCTGGTTGAGGAACAGCTATAACCCTACAATCACCAGGTTCAGGAACATTTATTATTATACAATCACCAATTTCAGGAACAGTTATTACCCTTCAATCACCAGGTTCAGGAACATTTATTATCCTACAATTACCAGGTTCAGGAACAGTTATTACCCTACAATCTGCAGGTTCAGGTACATTTATTACGATACAATCATCAAGTTCAGGAACTGTTATTGCCCTACAATTACCACATTCAGT
This sequence comes from Hypanus sabinus, assembly GCF_030144855.1. Taxonomy (NCBI): domain Eukaryota; kingdom Metazoa; phylum Chordata; class Chondrichthyes; order Myliobatiformes; family Dasyatidae; genus Hypanus; species Hypanus sabinus. The sequence goes on along the minus strand of NC_082709.1, from coordinate 87,224,883 downwards.
AACAGTTATTACCCTACAACCACCATGATCAGGAACAGTTAATACCCTACAATCACCAAGTTCAGGAACAGTTATTAGCCGAGAACCGCCTGGTTCAGGAACTGTTATTACCCTACAATCACCTGTTTCAGTAACAGTTATTACCCTACAACCACAAGGATGAGGAGAAGTTATTACCCTGCAATCACCAGGTTCAGGAACAGTTGATGCCCTACAATCCCCATGTTCAGGAACAGTTATTACCCAACAGTCACCAGGTTCAGGAACAGTTACTACCCTACAATGACCAGGTTCAGGAACAATTATTACCCTACAACCACCAGGTTCTGGAACAATTATTATCCTACAATTTCCAGGTTCAGGAACAGTTATTACGCTACAATCACCAGGTTCAGGAACAATTATTATCCTACAATTTCCAGGTTCAGCATCAGTCATTATCCTACAATCACAAGGTTCAGGGTCAGTTGTTACCCTTCAATTAACAAGTTCAGGAACAGTTATTACCCCAGAATTACCAGTTTCAGGATCAGTTATTACCCTACAATCACCAGTTTCAGGAACAGTTATTAACCTACAATCGACAGGTTCACGTACAGTTATGACACTACAATCACCAGGTTCAGAAACAGTTATTGCCCTACAATCACCAGGTTCAGGAACAGTTATTAACCTACAATGACCAGTTTCAGGAACAGTTATTACCCTACACCCACCAGGTTCAGGAACAGTTATTACCTTACAATGACCAGGTTCAGGAAAATTTATTACCCTACAATCACCAGGTTCAGGAACATTTATTATTATACAATCACCAGGTTCAGGAACAGTTATTACCCTACAATCACAAGGTTCAGGAACAGATATTACTCTACAATCACCAGTTCAGGTACAGTTGTTAAACTACAATCACCAGTTTCAGGAACAGGTATTACCCTACAATCACCAGGTTCAGGAACAATTATTATCCTACAATTTCCAGCTTCAGGAACAGTTATTACCCTACAATCACCAGGTTCAGGAACAATTATTATCCTACAATTTCCAGGTTCAGCATCAGTCATTATCCTACAATCAACAGGTTCAGGGTCAGTTGTTACCCTTCAATTAACAAGTTCAGGAACAGGTATTATCCCAGAATTACCAGTTTCAGGATCAGTTATTACCCTACAATCACCAGTTTCAGGAACAGTTATTAACCTACAATCGACAGGTTCACGTACAGTTATGACACTACAATCACCAGGTTCAGAAAAAGTTATTGCCCTACAATCACCAGGTTCAGAAAAAGTTATTGCCCTATAATCACCAGGTTCAGGAACAGTTATTAACCTACAATGACCAGTTTCAGGAGCAGTTATTACCCTACATCCACCAGGTTCAGGAACAGTTATTACCTTACAATGACCAGGTTCAGGAAAATTTATTACCCAACAATCACCAGTTTCAGGAACAGTTATTACCCTACAATTACCAGGTTCAGGAACAGTTATAACCCTACTATCACCATGTTCAGGAACAGGTATTACCCCACGATCACCAGGTTCAGGAACAGTTGTTACACTGCATTCACCAGTTTCAGGAACAGATATAACAGCACGATCACCAGGTTCAGGAACAGTTGTTACACTGCAATCACCTGGTTGAGGAACAGCGATAACCCTACAATCAACAGGTTCAGGAACAGACATTATTATACAATCACCAGTTTCAGGAACACTTATTACCCATCAATCACCAGGTTCAGGAACATTTATTATCCTACAATTACCAGGTTCCGGAAACAGTTATTAACCTACAATGACCAGTTTCAGGAACAGTTATTACCCTATTTCCACAAGGTTCAGGAACAGTTATTACCCTAGAATCACCAGTATCAGGAACAGTTATTACCCTACAATCACCAGGTTCAGGTACAATGATTACCGTACAATTACCAGTTTCAGGAACAGTTATTACCCTACAATCACCAGGTTCAGGAACAATTATTATCCTACAATTTCCAGGTTCAGCATCAGTTATTACCCTACAATCACCAGGTTCAGGGACAGTTGTTACCCTTCAATTAACAGGTTCAGGAACAGTTATTACCCGACAATCACCAGTATCAGGAACAGTTATTACCTTACAATGACCAGGTTCAGGAAAAGTTATTACCCAACAATCACCAGTTTCAGGAACAGTTATTACCCTACAATCTCCAGGTTCAGGTACAATTATTACTGTACAATTACCAGGTTCAGGAACAGTTATTACCCTACTATCATCATGTTCAGGAACAGGTATTACCCCACGATGACCAGGTTCAGGAACAGTTGTTACACTGCATTCACCAGGTTCAGGAACAGATATAACAGCACGATCACCAGGTTCAGGAACAGTTGTTACACTGCAATCACCTGGTTGAGGAACAGCTTTAACCCTACAATCAACAGGTTCAGGAACAGTGCTAATTATACAATCACCAGTTTCAGGAACACTTATTACCCTTCAATCACCAGGTTCAGGAACATTTATTATCCTACAATTACCAGGTTCAGGAACAGTTATTACCCTACAACCACAAGGTTCAGGAACAGTTGTTACTATACAATCACCAGTTCAGGTTCAGTTGTTAACCTGCTGTCACCAGTTTCAGGAACAGTTATTACCCTACAATCACCAGGTTCGGGAACAATTATTATCCTACAATTAGCAGGTTCAGGAACAGTTATTACCCTACAATGGCCAGTTTCAGGAACAGTTATTACCCAACATCCACCACGTTCAGGAACAGTTATTACCTTACGATGACCAGGTTCAGGAAAAGTTATTACCCAACAATCACCAGTAACAGGAACAGTTATTACCCTACAATCATCAGGTTCAGGTACAATTATTACCGTACAATTACCAGTTTCAGGAACAGTTATTACCCTACAATCACCAGGGTCAGGAACAATTATTATCCTACAATTTCCAGGTTCAGCATCAGTTATTACCCTACAATCACCATGTTCAGGGACAGTTGTTACCCTTCAATTAACAGGTTCAGGAACAGTTATTACCCCAGAATTACCAGTTTCAGGAACAGTTATTACCCTACAATCACCCGTTTCAGGAACAGTTATTAACCTGCAATCGACAGGTTCACGAACAGTTATGACTCTACAATCTCCAGGTTCAGAAACAGTTATTGCCCTACAATCACAAGGTTCAGTAACAGTTATTACCCTACAATCACCAGGTTCAGAAAGTGTTATTAGCCGAGAACCGCCGGGTTCAAGAAAAGTTATTTCCCTACAATCACCAGGTTCAATACCAATTTTAACCCTACAATCACCAGGTTCAGGAACATTTGATACCCGACAATCACCAGGTTCAGGAACAGTTATTACCCTATAGTCATCAGGTTCAGGAACAGTTATTACCCCACAGTCACCTGGTTCAGGCACAGTTATTACCCTACAATGACCAGGATCAGGAACAGTTATTACCCTACAACCACCAGGTTCAGGAACAGTTATTACCCGACAATCACCAGGTTCAGCATCAGTTATTACCGTACAATCACCAGGTTCAGGAACAGTTATTACCCCAGAATTACCAGTTTCAGGAACAGCTATTACCCTACAATGACCAGGCTCAGGGACAATTATTATCCTACAATTACCTGGTTCAGGAACAATTATTACCCTACAATCACCAGGTTCAGGTACAATTATTACTGTACAATTAGCAGGTTCAGGAACAGTTATTACCCTACAAACACCATGTTCAGCATCAGTTATTATCCTACAATCACCAGGTTCAGGGACAGTTGTTACCCTTCTATTACCAGTTTCAGGAACAGTTATTACCCTACAATCACCAGGTTCAGGAACAATTATTATCCTACAATTACCAGGTTCAGGAACAGTTATTACCCTACAATCACCAGGTTCAGGAACAATTATTATCCTACAAACACCAGGTTCAGGAACAGTTATTACCCTACAATTACCAGGTTCAGGAACAGTTATTACCCTACAATCACCAGGTTCAGGGACAGTTGTGACCCTTCAATTAACAGGTTCAGGAAAAGTTATTACCCCAGAATTACCAGGTTCAGGAACAGTTATTACCCTACTAGCACCAGGTTCAGGAACACATGATACCGTATAATTAGCACGTTCAGGAACAGTTATTACCCCAGAAACACCAGGTTCAGGTACAGTTATTACGATACAATCACCAAGGTCAAGAGCAGTTATCACCCTACAATCACAAGGTTCAGGAACAGTTATTACCCTACAATCACCAGTTTCATGAACAGTTATTACCCTACAATCACCAGGTTCAGGAACAATTATTATCCTACAATTACCAGGTTCAGGAACGGTTATTACCCTACAATCACAAGGTTCAGGAACAGTTGTTACTCTACAATCAACAGTTCAGGTGCAGTTGTTAACCTACAATCAACAGGTTCAGAAAAAGTTGTAACCCTAGAATCACAAGGTGCAGGAACAGTTATTACCCTATAATTACCACATTCAGGAGCAGTTATTACCCTAAAACCGGGATCAGGATAAGTTATTACCCTACAATCACCAGGTTCAGGAACAGTTGTTACCCTGCAATTAACAGGCTCAGGAGCAGTTATTACCCTACAATCACCAGGTTCACGAACAGTTGTTACACTGCAATCACCAGGTTCAGGAACAGTTATTACCGTACAATCACCAGGTTCAGGATCAGTTATTACCCTACTATCACCAGGTTCAGGAACAGTTATTACCCTACAATTGACAGGTTCAGGAACAATTATGACACTACAATCAACAGTTTCAGAAACCGTTATTACCCTACAATGAGCAGTTTCAGGAACAGTTATTACCCAACATCCACCAGGTTCAGGAACAGTTATTACCCTAGAATCACAAGGTTCAGTAACAGTTATTACCCTACAACCACAAGGTTCAGGAACAGTTGTTACTATACAATCACCAGTTCAGGTACAGTTGTTAACCTGCTGTCACCAGTTTCAGGAACAGTTATTACCCTACAATCACCAGGTTCGGGAACAATTATTATCCTACAATTAGCAGGTTCAGGAACAGTTATTACCCTACAAACACCATGTTCAGCATCAGTTATTATCCTACAATCACCAGGTTCAGGGACAGTTGTTACCCTTCAATTACCAGTTTCAGGAACAGTTATTACCCTACAATCACCAGTTTCTGGAACAGTTATTACCCTACAATTACCAGGTTCAGGGACAGTTATTACCCTACTATCATCATGTTCAGGAACAGGTATTACCCCTTGATGACCAGGTTCAGGAACAGTTGTTACACTGCATTCACCAGGTTCAGGAACAGATATAACAGCACGATCACCAGGTTCAGGAACAGTTGTTACACTGCAATCACCTGGTTGAACAACAGCTTTAACCCTACAATCAACAGGTTCAGGAACAGTGCTAATTATACAATCACCAGTTTCAGGAACACTTATTACCCTTCAATCACCAGGTTCAGGAACATTTATTATCCTACAATTACCAGGTTCAGGAACAGTTATTACCCTACAACCACAAGGTTCAGGAACAGTTGTTACTATACAATCGCCAGTTCAGGTTCAGTTGTTAACCTGCTGTCACCAGTTTCAGGAACAGTTATTACCCTACAATCACCAGGTTCGGGAACAATTATTATCCTACAATTAGCAGGTTCAGGAAAAGTTATTACCCTACAAACACCATGTTCCACATCAGTTATTATCCTACAATCACCAGGTTCAGGGTCAGTTGTTACCCTTCAATTACCAGTTTCAGGAACAGTTATTACCCTAAAATCACCAGTTTCAGGAACAGTTATTACCCTACAATCACCAGTTTCAGGAACAGTTATTACCCTACAATCACCAGGTTCAGGAACAATTATTATCCTACAATTACCAGGTTCAGGAACAGTTATTACCCTACAATCACCAGGTTCAGGAACAATTATTATCCTACAATTACCAGGTTCAGGAACAGTTATTACCCTACAATCACCAGGTTCAGGGACAGTTGTTACCATTCAATTAACAGGTTCAGGAAAAGTTATTACACCAGAATTACCAGGTTCAGGAACAGTTATTACCCTACTAGCACCAGGTTCAGGAACACATGATACCGTATAATTAGCACGTTCAGGAACAGTTATTACCCCAGAAACACCAGGTTCAGGTACAGTTATTAGGATACAATCACCAAGGTCAAGAGCAGTTATCACCCTACAATCACAAGGTTCAGGAACAGTTGTTACCCTACAATCAACAGTTCAGGTGCAGTTGTTAACCTACAATCAACAGGTTCAGAAAAAGTTGTAACCCTAGAATCACAAGGTGCAGGAACAGTTATTACCCTATAATTACCACATTCAGGAGCAGCTATTACCCTACAACCTCCAGGATCAGGATAAGTTATTACCCTACAATCACCAGGTTCAGGAACAGTTGTTACCCTACAATTAACAGGTTCAGGAGCAGTTATCACCCTACAATCACAAGGTTCAGGTACAGTTATTACTCTACAATCACCAGATACATGATCAGTTATTACCCTACAATCACCAGGTTCAGGAACAATTATGACACTACAATCAACAGTTTCAGAAACCGTTATTACCCTACAATGACCAGTTTCAGGAACAGTTATTACCCAACATCCACCAGGTTCAGGAACAGTTATTACCCTAGAATCACAAGGTTCAGGAACAGTTATTAGCCTACAATCACCATGTTCAGGAACAGTTATTACCCTACAATGGCCAGTTTCAGGAACAGTTATTACCCCACAGTCACCAGGTTCAGGAACATTTATTACCCTACAATGACCAGGTTCAGGAACAGTTATTACCCTACAACCACCAGGTTCAGGAACAGTTATTACCCGACAATCACCAGATTCAGCATCAGTTATTACCGTATAATCACCAGGTTCAGGAACAGTTATTACCCCAGAATTACCAGTTTCAGGAACAGCTATTACCCTACAATCACCAGGCTCAGGAACAATTATTATTCTACAATTACCTGGATCAGGAACAGTTATTACCCTACAATCACCAGGTTCAGGTACAATTATTACTGTACAATTACTAGGTTCAGGAACAGTTATTACCCTACTATCATCATGTTCAGGAACAGGTATTACCCCACGATGAGCAGGTTCAGGAACAGTTGTTACACTGCATTCACCAGGTTCAGGAACAGATATAACAGCACGATCACCAGGTTCAGGAACAGTTGTTACACTGCAATCACCTGGTTGAACAACAGCTTTAACCCTACAATCAACAGGTTCAGGAACAGTGATAATTATACCATCACCAGTTTCAGGAACACTTATTACCCTTCAATCACCAGGTTCAGGAACATTTATGATCCTACAATTACCAGGTTCAGGAACAGTTATTACCCTACAACCACAAGGTTCAGGAACAGTTGTTACTATACAATCACCAGTTCAGGTTCAGTTGTTAACCTGCTGTCACCAGTTTCAGGAACAGTTATTACCCTACAATCACCAGGTTCGGGAACAATTATTATCCTACAATTAGCAGGTTCAGGAACAGTTATTACCCTACAATGGCCAGTTTCAGGAACAGTTATTACCCAACATCCACCACGTTCAGGAACAGTTATTACCTTACGATGACCAGGTTCAGGAAAAGTTATTACCCAACAATCACCAGTAACAGGAACAGTTATTACCCTACAATCATCAGGTTCAGGTACAATTATTACCGTACAATTACCAGTTTCAGGAACAGTTATTACCCTACAATCACCAGGTTCAGGAACAATTATTATCCTACAATTTCCAGGTTCAGCATCAGTTATTACCCTACAATCACCATGTTCAGGGACAGTTGTTACCCTTCAATTAACAGGTTCAGGAACAGTTATTACCCCAGAATTACCAGTTTCAGGAACAGTTATTACCCCACAATCACCCGTTTCAGGAACAGTTATTAACCTGCAATCGACAGGTTCACGAACAGTTATGACTCTACAATCACCAGGTTCAGAAACAGTTATTGCCCTACAATCACAAGGTTCAGGAACAGTTATTACCCTACAATCACCAGGTTCAGAAAGTGTTATTAGCCGAGAACCGCCGGGTTCAAGAAAAGCTATTTCCCTACAATCACCAGGTTCAATACCAATTTTAACCCTACAATCACCAGGTTCAGGAACATTTGATACCCGACAATCACCAGGTTCAGGAAAAGTTATTACCCCACAGTCACCTGGTTCAGGCATAGTTATTACCCTACAATGACCAGGATCAGGAACAGTTATTACCCTACAACCACCAGGTTCAGGAACAGTTATTACCCGACAATCACCAGGTTCAGCATCAGTTATTACCGTACAATCACCAGGTTCAGGAACAGTTATTACCCCAGAATTACCAGTTTCAGGAACAGCTATTACCCTACAATGACCAGGCTCAGGGACAATTATTATCCTACAATTACCTGGTTCAGGAACAATTATTACCCTACAATCACCAGGTTCAGGTACAATTATTACTGTACAATTAGCAGGTTCAGGAACAGTTATTACCCTACAAACACCATGTTCAGCATCAGTTATTATCCTACAATCACCAGGTTCAGGGACAGTTGTTACCCTTCTATTACCAGTTTCAGGAACAGTTATTACCCTACAATCACCAGGTTCAGGAACAAATTTATCCTACAATTACCAGGTTCAGGAACAGTTATTACCCTACAATCACCAGGTTCAGGAACAATTATTATCCTACAAACACCAGGTTCAGGAACAGTTATTACCCTACAATTACCAGGTTCAGGAACAGTTATTACCCTACAATCACCAGGTTCAGGGACAGTTGTGACCCTTCAATTAACAGGTTCAGGAAAAGTTATTACCCCAGAATTACCAGGTTCAGGAACAGTTATTACCCTACTAGCACCAGGTTCAGGAACACATGATACCGTATAATTAGCACGTTCAGGAACAGTTATTACTCCAGAAACACCAGGTTCAGGTACAGTTATTACGATACAATCACCAAGGTCAAGAGCAGTTATCACCCTACAATCACAAGGTTCAGGAACAGTTATTACCCTACAATCACCAGTTTCATGAACAGTTATTACCCTACAATCACCAGGTTCAGGAACAATTATTATCCAACAATTACCAGGTTCAGGAACGGTTATTACCCTACAATCACAAGGTTCAGGAACAGTTGTTACTCTACAATCAACAGTTCAGGTGCAGTTGTTAACCTACAATCAACAGGTTCAGAAAAAATTGTAACCCTAGAATCACAAGGTGCAGGAACAGTTATTACCCTATAATTACCACATTCAGGAGCAGTTATTACCCTAAAACCAGGATCAGGATAAGTTATTACCCTACAATCACCAGGTTCAGGAACAGTTGTTACCCTGCAATTAACAGGCTCAGGAGCAGTTATTACCCTACAATCACCAGGTTCACGAACAGTTGTTACACTGCAATCACCAGGTTCAGGAACAGTTATTACCGTACAATCACCAGGTTCAGGATCAGTTATTACCCTACTATCACCAGGTTCAGGAACAGTTATTACCCTACAATTGACAGGTTCAGGAACAATTATGACACTACAATCAACAGTTTCAGAAACCGTTATTACCCTACAATGACCAGTTTCAGGAACAGTTATTACCCAACATCCACCAAGTTCAGGAACAGTTATTACCCTAGAATCACAAGGTTCAGTAACAGTTATTACCCTACAACCACAAGGTTCAGGAACAGTTGTTACTATACAATCACCAGTTCAGGTACAGTTGTTAACCTGCTGTCACCAGTTTCAGGAACAGTTATTACCCTACAATCACCAGGTTCAGGAACAATTATTATCCTACAATTAGCAGGTTCAGGAACAGTTATTACCCTACAAACACCATGTTCAGCATCAGTTATTATCCTACAATCACCAGGTTCAGGGACAGTTGTTACCTTTCAATTACCAGTTTCAGGAACAGTTATTACCCTACAATCACCAGTTTCAGGAACAGTTATTACCCTACAATTACCAGGTTCAGGGACAGTTGTTACCCTTCTATTACCAGTTTCATGAACAGTTATTACCCTACAATCACCCGGTTCAGGAACAATTATTATCCTACAATTACCAGGTTCAGGAACAGTTATTACCCTACAATCACAAGGTTCAGGAACAGTTGTTACTCTACAATCAACAGTTCAGGTGCAGTTGTTAACCTACAATCAACAGGTTCAGAAAAAGTTGTAACCCTAGAATCACAAGGTGTAGGAACAGTTATTACCCTATAATTACCACATTCAGGAGCAGTTATTACCCTACAACTACCAGGATCAGGATAAGTTATTACCCTACAATCACCAGGTTCAGGAACAGTTGTTACCCTACAATTAACAGGTTCAGGAGCAGTTATTACCCTACAATCACCAGGTTCACGAACAGTTGTTACACTGCAATCACCAGGTTCAGGAACAGTTATTGCCGTACAATCACCAGGTTCAGGATCAGTTATTACCCTACTATCACCAGGTTCAGGAACAGTTATTACCCTACAATTGACAGGTTCAGGAACAATTATGACACTTCAATCAACAGTTTCAGAAACCGTTATTACCCTACAATGACCAGTTTCAGGAACAGTTATTACCCAACATCCACCAGGTTCAGGAACAGTTATTACCCTAGAATCACAAGGTTCAGTAACAGTTATTACCCTACAACCACAAGGTTCAGGAACAGTTATTACCCCAGAATTACCAGTTTCAGGAACAGCTATTACCCTACAATGACCAGGCTCAGGGACAATTATTATCCTACAATTACCTGGTTCAGGAACAATTATTACCCTACAATCACCAGGTTCAGGTACAATTATTACTGTACAATTAGCAGGTTCAGGAACAGTTATTACCCAACATCCACCAGGTTCAGGAACAGTTATTACCCTAGAATCACAAGGTTCAGTAACAGTTATTACCCTACAACCACAAGGTTCAGGAACAGTTATTACCCCAGAATTACCAGTTTCAGGAACAGCTATTACCCTACAATGACCAGGCTCAGGGACAATTATTATCCTACAATTACCTGGTTCAGGAACAATTATTACCCTACAATCACCAGGTTCAGGTACAATTATTACTGTACAATTAGCAGGTTCAGGAACAGTTATTACCCTACAATCACCAGGTTCAGGAACAATTATTATCCTACAATTACCAGGTTCAGGAACAGTTATTACCCTACAATCACCAGGTTCAGGAACAATTATTATCCTACAAACACCAGGTTCAGGAACAGTTATTACCCTACAATTACCAGGTTCAGGAACAGTTATTACCCTACAATCACCAGGTTCAGGGACAGTTGTGACCCTTCAATTAACAGGTTCAGGAAAAGTTATTACCCCAGAATTACCAGGTTCAGGAACAGTTATTACCCTACTAGCACCAGGTTCAGGAACACATGATACCGTATAATTAGCACGTTCAGGAACAGTTATTACTCCAGAAACACCAGGTTCAGGTACAGTTATTACGATACAATCACCAAGGTCAAGAGCAGTTATCACCCTACAATCACAAGGTTCAGGAACAGTTATTATCCTACAATTACCAGGTTCAGGAACGGTTATTACCCTACAATCACAAGGTTCAGGAACAGTTGTTACTCTACAATCAACAGTTCAGGTGCAGTTGTTAACCTACAATCAACAGGTTCAGAAAAAATTGTAACCCTAGAATCACAAGGTGCAGGAACAGTTATTACCCTATAATTACCACATTCAGGAGCAGTTATTACCCTAAAACCAGGATCAGGATAAGTTATTACCCTACAATCACCAGGTTCAGGAACAGTTGTTACCCTGCAATTAACAGGCTCAGGAGCAGTTATTACCCTACAATCACCAGGTTCACGAACAGTTGTTACACTGCAATCAACAGGTTCAGGAACAGTTATTACCGTACAATCACCAGGTTCAGGATCAGTTATTACCCTACTATCACCAGGTTCAGGAACAATTATTATCCTACAATTACCAGGTTCAGGAACGGTTATTACCCTACAATCACAAGGTTCAGGAACAGTTGTTACTCTACAATCAACAGTTCAGGTGCAGTTGTTAACCTACAATCAACAGGTTCAGAAAAAATTGTAACCCTAGAATCACAAGGTGCAGGAACAGTTATTACCCTATAATTACCACATTCAGGAGCAGTTATTACCCTAAAACCAGGATCAGGATAAGTTATTACCCTACAATCACCAGGTTCAGGAACAGTTGTTACCCTGCAATTAACAGGCTCAGGAGCAGTTATTACCCTACAATCACCAGGTTCACGAACAGTTGTTACACTGCAATCAACAGGTTCAGGAACAGTTATTACCGTACAATCACCAGGTTCAGGATCAGTTATTACCCTACTATCACCAGGTTCAGGAACAGTTATTACCCTAGAATCACAAGGTTCAGTAACAGTTATTACCCTACAACCACAAGGTTCAGGAACAGTTGTTACTATACAATCACCAGTTCAGGTACAGTTGTTAACCTGCTGTCACCAGTTTCAGGAACAGTTATTACCCTACAATCACCAGGTTCGGGAACAATTATTATCCTACAATTAGCAGGTTCAGGAACAGTTATTACCCTACAAACACCATGTTCAGCATCAGTTATTATCCTACAATCACCAGGTTCAGGGACAGTTGTTACCTTTCAATTACCAGTTTCAGGAACAGTTATTACCCTACAATCACCAGTTTCAGGAACAGTTATTACCCTACAATTACCAGGTTCAGGGACAGTTGTTACCCTTCTATTACCAGTTTCATGAACAGTTATTACCCTACAATCACCCGGTTCAGGAACAATTATTATCCTACAATTACCAGGTTCAGGAACAGTTATTACCCTACAATCACAAGGTTCAGGAACAGTTGTTACTCTACAATCAACAGTTCAGGTGCAGTTGTTAACCTACAATCAACAGGTTCAGAAAAAGTTGTAACCCTAGAATCACAAGGTGTAGGAACAGTTATTACCCTATAATTACCACATTCAGGAGCAGTTATTACCCTACAACTACCAGGATCAGGATAAGTTATTACCCTACAATCACCAGGTTCAGGAACAGTTGTTACCCTACAATTAACAGGTTCAGGAGCAGTTATTACCCTACAATCACCAGGTTGACGAACAGTTGTTACACTGCAATCACCAGGTTCAGGAACAGTTATTGCCGTACAATCACCAGGTTCAGGATCAGTTATTACCCTACAATTGACAGGTTCAGGAACAATTATGACACTTCAATCAACAGTTTCAGAAACCGTTATTACCCTACAATGACCAGTTTCAGGAACAGTTATTACCCAACATCCACCAGGTTCAGGAACAGTTATTACCCTAGAATCACAAGGTTCAGTAACAGTTATTACCCTACAACCACAAGGTTCAGGAACAGTTGTTACTATACAATCACCAGTTCAGGTACAGTTGTTAACCTGCTGTCACCAGTTTCAGGAACAGTTATTACCCTACAATCACCAGGTTCGGGAACAATTATTATCCTACAATTAGCAGGTTCAGGAACAGTTATTACCCTACAAACACCATGTTCAGCATCAGTTATTATCCTACAATCACCAGGTTCAGGGACAGTTGTTACCCTTCAATTACCAGTTTCAGGAACAGTTATTACCCTACAATCACCAGTTTCAGGAACAGTTATTACCCTACAATTACCAGGTTCAGGGACAGTTGTTACCCTTCTATTACCAGTTTCATGAACAGTTATTACCCTACAATCACCCGGTTCAGGAACAATTATTATCCTACAATTACCAGGTTCAGGAACAGTTATTACCCTACAATCACAAGGTTCAGGAACAGTTGTTACTCTACAATCAACAGTTCAGGTGCAGTTGTTAACCTACAATCAACAGGTTCAGAAAAAGTTGTAACCCTAGAATCACAAGGTGTAGGAACAGTTATTACCCTATAATTACCACATTCAGGAGCAGTTATTACCCTACAACCACCAGGATCAGGATAAGTTATTACCCTACAATCACCAGGTTCAGGAACAGTTGTTACCCTACAATTAACAGGTTCAGGAACAGTTATTACCCTACAATCACCAGGTTCACAAACAGTTGTTACAATGCAATCACCAGGTTCAGGAACAGTTATCACCGTACAGTCACCAGGTTCAGGATCAGTTATTACACTACTATCACCAGGTTCAGGAACAGTTATTACCCTACAATTGACAGGTTCAGGAACAATTACGACACTACAATCAACAGGTTCAGAAACCGTTATTACCCTACAATGACCAGTTTCAGGAACAGTTATTACCCAACATCCACCAGGTTCAGGAACAGTTATTACCCTAGAATCACAAGGTTCAGGAACAGTTATTACCCTACAATCACCATGTTCAGGAACAGTTATTACCCTACAATGGCCAGTTTCAGGAACAGTTATTACCCAACATCCACCACGTTCAGGAACAGTTATTACCTTACAATGACCAGGTTCAGGAAAAGTTATTACCCAACAATCACCAGTATCAGGAACAGTTATTACCCTACAATCACCAGGTTCAGGTACAATAATTACCGTACATTTACCTGTTTCAGGAACAGTTATTACCCTACTAGCACCAGGTTCAGGAACACATGATACCGTATAATTAGCACGTTCAGGAACAGTTATTACCCCAGAAACACCAGGTTCAGGTACAGTTATTACGATACAATCACCAAGGTCAAGAGCAGTTATCACCCTACAATCACAAGGTTCAGGAACAGTTATTACCCTACAATCACCAGTTTCATGAACAGTTATTACCCTACAATCACCAGGTTCAGGAACAATTATTATCCTACAATTACCAGGTTCAGGAACGGTTATTACCCTACAATCACAAGGTTCAGGAACAGTTGTTACTCTACAATCAACAGTTCAGGTGCAGTTGTTAACCTACAATCAACAGGTTCAGAAAAAGTTGTAACCCTAGAATCACAAGGTGCAGGAACAGTTATTACCCTATAATTACCACATTCAGGAGCAGTTATTACCCTAAAACCAGGATCAGGATAAGTTATTACCCTACAATCACCAGGTTCAGGAACAGTTGTTACCCTGCAATTAACAGCCTCAGGAGCAGTTATTACCCTACAATCACCAGGTTCACGAACAGTTGTTACACTGCAATCACCAGGTTCAGGAACAGTTATTACCGTACAATCACCAGGTTCAGGATCAGTTATTACCCTGCTATCACCAGGTTCAGGAACAGTTATTACCCTACAATTGACAGGTTCAGGAACAATTATGACACTACAATCAACAGTTTCAGAAACCGTTATTACCCTACAATGACCAGTTTCAGGAACAGTTATTACCCAACATCCACCAGGTTCAGGAACAGTTATTACCCTAGAATCACAAGGTTCAGTAACAGTTATTACCCTACAACCACAAGGTTCAGGAACAGTTGTTACTATACAATCACCAGTTCAGGTACAGTTGTTAACCTGCTGTCACCAGTTTCAGGAACAGTTATTACCCTACAATCACCAGGTTCGGGAACAATTATTATCCTACAATTAGCAGGTTCAGGAGCAGTTATTACCCTACAAACACCATGTTCAGCATCAGTTATTATCCTACAATCACCAGGTTCAGGGACAGTTGTTACCCTTCAATTACCAGTTTCAGGAACAGTTATTACCCTACAATCACCAGTTTCAGGAACAGTTATTACCCTACAATTACCAGGTTCAGGGACAGTTATTACCCTACTATCATCATGTTCAGGAACAGGTATTACCCCTTGATGACCAGGTTCAGGAACAGTTGTTACACTGCATTCACCAGGTTCAGGAACAGATATAACAGCACGATCACCAGGTTCAGGAACAGTTGTTACACTGCAATCACCTGGTTGAACAGCAGCTTTAACCCTACAATCAACAGGTTCAGGAACAGTGATAATTATACAATCACCAGTTTCAGGAACACTTATTACCCTTCAATCACCAGGTTCAGGAACATTTATTATCCTACAATTACCAGGTTCAGGAACAGTTATTACCCTACAACCACAAGGTTCAGGAACAGTTGTTACTATACAATCGCCAGTTCAGGTTCAGTTGTTAACCTGCTGTCACCAGTTTCAGGAACAGTTATTACCCTACAATCACCAGGTTCGGGAACAGTTATTACCCTAGAATCACAAGGTTCAGGAACAGTTATTACCCTACAATCACCATGTTCAGGAACAGTTATTACCCTACAATGGCCAGTTTCAGGAACAGTTATTACCCAACATCCACCACGTTCAGGAACAGTTATTACCTTACAATGACCAGGTTCAGGAAAAGTTATTACCCAACAATCACCAGTATCAGGAACAGTTATTACCCTACAATCACCAGGTTCAGGTACAATTATTACCGTACATTTACCAGTTTCAGGAACAGTTATTACCCTACTAGCACCAGGTTCAGGAACACATGATACCGTATAATTAGCATGTTCAGGAACGGTTATTACCCCAGAAACACCAGGTTCAGGTACAGTTATTACGATACAATCACCAAGGTCAAGAGCAGTTATCACCCTACAATCACAAGGTTCAGGAACAGTTATTACCCTACAATCACCAGTTTCATGAACAGTTATTACCCTACAATCACCAGGTTCAGGAACAATTATTATCCTACAATTACCAGGTTCAGGAACGGTTATTACCCTACAATCACAAGGTTCAGGAACAGTTGTTACTCTACAATCAACAGTTCAGGTGCAGTTGTTAACCTACAATCAACAGGTTCAGAAAAAGTTGTAACCCTAGAATCACAAGGTGCAGGAACAGTTATTACCCTATAATTACCACATTCAGGAGCAGTTATTACCCTAAAACCAGGATCAGGATAAGTTATTACCCTACAATCACCAGGTTCAGGAACAGTTGTTACCCTGCAATTAACAGGCTCAGGAGCAGTTATTACCCTACAATCACCAGGTTCACGAACAGTTGTTACACTGCAATCACCAGGTTCAGGAGCAGTTATTACCGTACAATCACCAGGTTCAGGATCAGTTATTACCCTACTATC
Organism: Hypanus sabinus; assembly: GCF_030144855.1. Lineage (NCBI taxonomy): Eukaryota > Metazoa > Chordata > Chondrichthyes > Myliobatiformes > Dasyatidae > Hypanus > Hypanus sabinus. The sequence continues at coordinate 87,207,707 of NC_082709.1, read as the reverse complement.
ACCAGGTTCAGGAACAGTTATTACCCTACAATTGACAGGTTCAGGAACAATTATGACACTACAATCAACAGTTTCAGAAACCGTTATTACCCTACAATGACCAGTTTCAGGAACAGTTATTACCCAACATCCACCAGGTTCAGGAACAGTTATTACCCTAGAATCACAAGGTTCAGTAACAGTTATTACCCTACAACCACAAGGTTCAGGAACAGTTGTTACTATACAATCACCAGTTCAGGTACAGTTGTTAACCTGCTGTCACCAGTTTCAGGAACAGTTATTACCCTACAATCACCAGGTTCGGGAACAATTATTATCCTACAATTAGCAGGTTCAGGAACAGTTATTACCCTACAAACACCATGTTCAGCATCAGTTATTATCCTACAATCACCAGGTTCAGGGACAGTTGTTACCCTTCAATTACCAGTTTCAGGAACAGTTATTACCCTACAATCACCAGTTTCAGGAACAGTTATTACCCTACAATTACCAGGTTCAGGGACAGTTATTACCCTACTATCATCATGTTCAGGAACAGGTATTACCCCACGATGACCAGGTTCAGGAACAGTTGTTACACTGCATTCACCAGGTTCAGGAACAGATATAACAGCACGATCACCAGGTTCAGGAACAGTTGTTACACTGCAATCACCTGGTTGAACAACAGCTTTAACCCTACAATCAACAGGTTCAGGAACAGTGAGAATTATACAATCACCAGTTTCAGGAACACTTATTACCCTTCAATCACCAGGTTCAGGAACATTTATTATCCTACAATTACCAGGTTCAGGAACAGTTATTACCCTACAACCACAAGGTTCAGGAACAGTTGTTACTATACAATCGCCAGTTCAGGTTCAGATGTTAACCTGCTGTCACCAGTTTCAGGAACAGTTATTACCCTACAATCACCAGGTTCGGGAACAATTATTATCCTACAATTAGCAGGTTCAGGATAAGTTATTACCCTACAAACACCATGTTCCACATCAGTTATTATCCTACAATCACCAGGTTCAGGGACAGTTGTTACCCTTCAATTACCAGTTTCAGGAACAGTTATTACCCTAAAATCACCAGTTTCAGGAACAGTTATTACCCTACAATCACCAGGTTCAGGAACAATTATTATCCTACAATTACCAGGTTCAGGAACAGTTATTACCCTACAATCACCAGGTTCAGGGACAGTTGTTACCATTCAATTAACAGGTTCAGGAAAAGTTATTACACCAGAATTACCAGGTTCAGGAACAGTTATTACCCTACTAGCACCAGGTTCAGGAACACATGATACCGTATAATTAGCACGTTCAGGAACAGTTATTACCCCAGAAACACCAGGTTCAGGTACAGTTATTACGATACAATCACCAAGGTCAAGAGCAGTTATCACCCTACAATCACAAGGTTCAGGAACAGTTGTTACTCTACAATCAACAGTTCAGGTGCAGTTGTTAACCTACAATCAACAGGTTCAGAAAAAGTTGTAACCCTAGAATCACAAGGTGCAGGAACAGTTATTACCCTATAATTACCACATTCAGGAGCAGTTATTACCCTACAACCACCAGGATCAGGATAAGTTATTACCCTACAATCACCAGGTTCAGGAACAGTTGTTACCCTACAATTAACAGGTTCAGGAGCAGTTATCACCCTACAATCACAAGGTTCAGGAACAGTTATTACTCTACAATCACCAGATTCATGATCAGTTATTACCCTACAATCACCAGGTTCAGGAACAATTATGACACTACAATCAACAGTTTTAGAAACCGTTATTACCCTACAATGACCAGTTTCAGGAACAGTTATTACCCAACATCCACCAGGTTCAGGAACAGTTATTACCCTAGAATCACAAGGTTCAGGAACAGTTATTAGCCTACAATCACCATGTTCAGGAACAGTTATTACCCTACAATGGCCAGTTTCAGGAACAGTTATTACCCCACAGTCACCAGGTTCAGGAACACTTATTACCCTACAATGACCAGGTTCAGGAACAGTTATTACCCTGCAACCACCAGGTTCAGGAGCAGTTATTACCCGACAATCACCAGGTTCAGCATCAGTTATTACCGTATAATCACCAGGTTCAGGAACAGTTATTACCCCAGAATTACCAGTTTCAGGAACAGCTATTACCCTACAATCACCAGGCACAGGAACAATTATTATTCTACAATTACCTGGATCAGGAACAGTTATTACCCTACAATCACCAGGTTCAGGTACAATTATTACTGTACAATTACTAGGTTCAGGAACAGTTATTACCCTACTATCATCATGTTCAGGAACAGGTATTACCCCACGATGACCAGGTTCAGGAACAGTTGTTACTATACAATCGCCAGTTCAGGTTCAGTTGTTAGCCTGCTGTCACCAGTTTCAGGAACAGTTATTACCCTACAATCACCAGGTTCGGGAACAATTATTATCCTACAATTAGCAGGTTCAGGAAAAGTTATTACCCTACAAACACCATGTTCCACATCAGTTATTATCCTACAATCACCAGGTTCAGGGACAGTTGTTACCCTTCAATTGCCAGTTTCAGGAACAGTTATTACCCTAAAATCACCAGTTTCAGGAACAGTTATTACCCTAAAATCACCAGTTTCAGGAACAGTTATTACCCTACAATCACCAGGTTCAGGAACAATTATTATCCTACAATTACCAGGTTCAGGAACAGTTATTACCCTACAATCACCAGGTTCAGGAACAATTATTATCCTACAATTACCAGGTTCAGGAACAGTTATTACCCTACAATCACCAGGTTCAGGGACAGTTGTTACCATTCAATTAACAGGTTCAGGAAAAGTTATTACACCAGAATTACCAGGTTCAGGAACAGTTATTACCCTACTAGCACCAGGTTCAGGAACACATGATACCGTATAATTAGCACGTTCAGGAACAGTTATTACCCCAGAAACACCAGGTTCAGGTACAGTTATTAGGATACAATCACCAAGGTCAAGAGCAGTTATCACCCTACAATCACAAGGTTCAGGAACAGTTGTTACTCTACAATCAACAGTTCAGGTGCAGTTGTTAACCTACAATCAACAGGTTCAGAAAAAGTTGTAACCCTAGAATCACAAGGTGCAGGAACAGTTATTACCCTACTATCATCATGTTCAGGAACAGGTATTACCCCACGATGACCAGGTTCAGGAACAGTTGTTACACTGCATTCACCAGGTTCAGGAACAGATATAACAGCACGATCACCAGGTTCAGGAACAGTTGTTACACTGCAATCACCTGGTTGAACAACAGCTTTAACCCTACAATCAACAGGTTCAGGAACAGTGATTATTATACCATCACCAGTTTCAGGAACACTTATTACCCTACAACCACCAGGATCAGGATAAGTTATTACCCTACAATCACCAGGTTCAGGAACAGTTGTTACCCTACAATTAACAGGTTCAGGAGCAGTTATCACCCTACAATCACAAGGTTCAGGATCAGTTATTACTCTACAATCACCAGATTCATGAACAGTTATTACCCTACAATCACCAGGTTCAGGAACAATTATGACACTACAATCAACAGTTTCAGAAACCGTTATTACCCTACAATGACCAGTTTCAGGAACAGTTATTACCCAACATCCACCAGGTTCAGGAACAGTTATTACCCTAGAATCACAAGGTTCAGGGACAGTTATTAGCCTACAATCACCATGTTCAGGAACAGTTATTACCCTACAATGGCCAGTTTCAGGAACAGTTATTACCCCACAGTCACCAGGTTCAGGAACATTTATTACCCTACAATGACCAGGTTCAGGAACAGTTATTACCCTACAACCACCAGGTTCAGGAACAGTTATTACCCGACAATCACCAGGTTCAGCATCAGTTATTACCGTATAATCACCAGGTTCAGGAACAGTTATTACCCCAGAATTACCAGTTTCAGGAACAGCTATTACCCTACAATCACCAGGCCCAGGAACAATTATTATTCTACAATTACCTGGATCAGGAACAGTTATTACCCTACAATCACCAGGTTCAGGTACAATTAATACTGTACAATTACTAGGTTCAGGAACAGTTATTACCCTACTATCATCATGTTCAGGAACAGGTATTACCCCACGATGACCAGGTTCAGGAACAGTTATTACCCTACAATCATCAGGTTCAGGTACAATTATTACCGTACAATTACCAGTTTCAGGAACAGTTATTACCCTACAATCACCAGGTTCAGGAACAATTATTATCCTACAATTTCCAGGTTCAGCATCAGTTATTACCCTACAATCACCATGTTCAGGGACAGTTGTTACCCTTCAATTAACAGGTTCAGGAACAGTTATTACCCCAGAATTACCAGTTTCAGGAACAGTTATTACCCTACAATCACCCGTTTCAGGAACAGTTATTAACCTGCAATCGACAGGTTCACGAACAGTTATGAGTCTACAATCACCAGGTTCAGAAACAGTTATTGCCCTACAATCACAAGGTTCAGGAACAGTTATTACCCTACAATCACCAGGTTCAGAAAGTGTTATTAGCCGAGAACCGCCGGGTTCAAGAAAAGCTATTTCCCTACAATCACCAGGTTCAATACCAATTTTAACCCTACAATCACCAGGTTCAGGAACATTTGATACCCGACAATCACCAGGTTCAGGAACAGTTATTACCCTATAGTCACCAGGTTCAGGAACAGTTATTACCCCACAGTCACCTGGTTCAGGCACAGTTATTACCCTACAATGACCAGGATCAGGAACAGTTATTACCCTACAACCACCAGGTTCAGGAACAGTTATTACCCGACAATCACCAGGTTCAGGAACAGTTATTACCCCAGAATTACCAGTTTCAGGAACAGCTATTACCCTACAATGACCAGGCTCAGGGACAATTATTATCCTACAATTACCTGGTTCAGGAACAATTATTACCCTACAATCACCAGGTTCAGGTACAATTATTACTGTACAATTAGCAGGTTCAGGAACAGTTATTACCCTACAAACACCATGTTCAGCATCAGTTATTATCCTACAATCACCAGGTTCAGGGACAGTTGTTACCCTTCTATTACCAGTTTCAGGAACAGTTATTACCCTACAATCACCAGGTTCGGGAACAATTATTATCCTACAATTAGCAGGTTCAGGAACAGTTATTACCCTACAATGGCCAGTTTCAGGAACAGTTATTACCCTACAATCATCAGGTTCAGGTACAATTATTACCGTACAATTACCAGTTTCAGGAACAGTTATTACCCTACAATCACCAGGTTCAGGAACAATTATTATCCTACAATTTCCAGGTTCAGCATCAGTTATTACCCTACAATCACCATGTTCAGGGACAGTTGTTACCCTTCAATTAACTGGTTCAGGAACAGTTATTACCCCAGAATTACCAGTTTCAGGAACAGTTATTACCCTACAATCACCCGTTTCAGGAACAGTTATTAACCTGCAATCGACAGGTTCACGAACAGTTATGACTCTACAATCACCAGGTTCAGAAACAGTTATTGCCCTACAATCACAAGGTTCAGGAACAGTTATTACCCTACAATCACCAGGTTCAGAAAGTGTTATTAGCCGAGAACCGCCGGGTTCAAGAAAAGCTATTTCCCTACAATCACCAGGTTCAATACCAATTTTAACCCTACAATCACCAGGTTCAGGAAAAGTTATTACCCCAGAATTACCAGGTTCAGGAACAGTTATTACCCTACTAGCACCAGGTTCAGGAACACATGATACCGTATAATTAGCACGTTCAGGAACAGTTATTACTCCAGAAACACCAGGTTCAGGTACAGTTATTACGATACAATCACCAAGGTCAAGAGCAGTTATCACCCTACAATCACAAGGTTCAGGAACAGTTATTACCCTACAATCACCAGTTTCATGAACACTTATTACCCTACAATCACCAGGTTCAGGAACAATTATTATCCTACAATTACCAGGTTCAGGAACGGTTATTACCCTACAATCACAAGGTTCAGGAACAGTTGTTACTCTACAATCAACAGTTCAGGTGCAGTTGTTAACCTACAATCAACAGGTTCAGAAAAAGTTGTAACCCCAGAATCACAAGGTGCAGGAACAGTTATTACCCTATAATTACCACATTCAGGAGCAGTTATTACCCTAAAACCAGGATCAGGATAAGTTATTACCCTACAATCACCAGGTTCAGGAACAGTTGTTACCCTGCAATTAACAGGCTCAGGAGCAGTTATTACCCTACAATCACCAGGTTCACGAACAGTTGTTACACTGCAATCACCAGGTTCAGGAACAGTTATTACCGTACAATCACCAGGTTCAGGATCAGTTATTACCCTACTATCACCAGGTTCAGGAACAGTTATTACCCTACAATTGACAGGTTCAGGAACAATTATGACACTACAATCAACAGTTTCAGAAACCGTTATTACCCTGCAATGACCAGTTTCAGGAACAGTTATTACCCAACATCCACCAGGTTCAGGAACAGTTATTACCCTAGAATCACAAGGTTCAGTAACAGTTATTACCCTACAACCACAAGGTTCAGGAACAGTTGTTACTATACAATCACCAGTTCAGGTACAGTTGTTAACCTGCTGTCACCAGTTTCAGGAACAGTTATTACCCTACAATCACCAGGTTCGGGAACAATTATTATCCTACAATTACCAGGTTCAGGGACAGTTGTTACCCTTCTATTACCAGTTTCATGAACAGTTATTACCCTACAATCACCCGGTTCAGGAACAATTATTATCCTACAATTACCAGGTTCAGGAACAGTTATTACCCTACAATCACAAGGTTCAGGAACAGTTGTTACTCTACAATCAACAGTTCAGGTGCAGTTGTTAACCTACAATCAACAGGTTCAGAAAAAGTTGTAACCCTAGAATCACAAGGTGTAGGAACAGTTATTACCCTATAATTACCACATTCAGGAGCAGTTATTACCCTACAACTACCAGGATCAGGATAAGTTATTACCCTACAATCACCAGGTTCAGGAACAGTTGTTACCCTACAATTAACAGGTTCAGGAGCAGTTATTACCCTACAATCACCAGGTTCACGAACAGTTGTTACACTGCAATCACCATGTTCAGGAACAGTTATTACCGTACAATCACCAGGTTCAGGATCAGTTATTACCCTAATATCACCAGGTTCAGGAATAGTTATTACCCTACAATTGACAGGTTCAGGAACAATTATGACACTTCAATCAACAGTTTCAGAAACCGTTATTACCCTACAATGACCAGTTTCAGGAACAGTTATTACCCAACATCCACCAGGTTCAGGAACAGTTATTACCCTAGAATCACAAGGTTAGGTAACAGTTATTACCCTACAACCACAAGGTTCAGGAACAGTTGTTACTATACAATCACCAGTTCAGGTACAGTTGTTAACCTGCTGTCACCAGTTTCAGGAACAGTTATTACCCTACAATCACCAGGTTCGGGAACAATTATTATCCTACAATTAGCAGTTTCAGGAACAGTTATTACCCTACAAACACCATGTTCAGCATCAGTTATAATCCTACAATCACCAGGTTCAGGGACAGTTGTTACCCTTCAATTACCAGTTTCAGGAACAGTTATTACCCTACAATCACCAGTTTCAGGAACAGTTATTACCCTACAATTACCAGGTTCAGGGACAGTTGTTACCCTTCTATTACCAGTTTCATGAACAGTTATTACCCTACAATCACCCAGTTCAGGAACAATTATTATCCTACAATTACCAGGTTCAGGAACAGTTATTACCCTACAATCACAAGGTTCAGTAACAGTTATTACCCTACAACCACAAGGTTCAGGAACAGTTGTTACTCTACAATCACCAGGTTCACGAACAGTTGTTACAATGCAATCACCAGGTTCAGGAACAGTTATCACCGTACAGTCACCAGGTTCAGGATCAGTTATTACACTACTATCACCAGGTTCAGGAACAGTTATTACCCTACAATTGACAGGTTCAGGAACAATTATGACACTACAATCAACAGGTTCAGAAACTGTTATTACCCTACAATGACCAGTTTCAGGAACAGTTATTACCCAACATCCACCAGGTTCAGGAACAGTTATTACCCTAGAATCACAAGGTTCAGGAACAGTTATTACCCTACAATCACCATGTTCAGGAACAGTTATTACCCTACAATGGCCAGTTTCAGGAACAGTTATTACCCAACATCCACCACGTTCAGGAACAGTTATTACCTTACAATGACCAGGTTCAGGAAAAGTTATTACCCAACAATCACCAGTATCAGGAACAGTTATTACCCTACAATCACCAGGTTCAGGTACAATTATTACCGTACATTTACCAGTTTCAGGAACAGTTATTACCCTACTAGCACCAGGTTCAGGAACACATGATACCGTATAATTAGCACGTTCAGGAACAGTTATTACCCCAGAAACACCAGGTTCAGGAACAGTTATTACCCTACAATCACAAGGTTCAGTAACAGTTATTACCCTACAACCACAAGGTTCAGGAACAGTTGTTACTCTACAATCACCAGGTTCACGAACAGTTGTTACAATGCAATCACCAGGTTCAGGAACAGTTATCACCGTACAGTCACCAGGTTCAGGATCAGTTATTACACTACAATCACCAGGTTCAGGAACAGTTATTACCCTACAATTGACAGGTTCAGGAACAATTACGACACTACAATCAACAGGTTCAGAAACCGTTATTATCCTACAATGACCAGTTTCAGGAACAGTTATTACCCAACATCCACCAGGTTCAGGAACAGTTATTACCCTAGAATCACAAGGTTCAGGAACAGTTATTACCCTACAATCACCATGTTCAGGAACAGTTATTACCCTACAATGGCCAGTTTCAGGAACAGTTATTACCCAACATCCACCACGTTCAGGAACAGTTATTACCTTACAATGACCAGGTTCAGGAAAAGTTATTACCCAACAATCACCAGTATCAGGAACAGTTATTACCCTACAATCACCAGGTTCAGGTACAATTATTACCGTACATTTACCAGTTTCAGGAACAGTTATTACCCTACTAGCACCAGGTTCAGGAACACATGATACCGTATAATTAGCACGTTCAGGAACAGTTATTACCCCAGAAACACCAGGTTCAGGTACAGTTATTACGATACAATCACCAAGGTCAAGGGCAGTTATCACCCTACAATCACAAGGTTCAGGAACAGTTATTACCCTACAATCACCAGTTTCATGAACAGTTATTACCCTACAATCACCAGGTTCAGGAACAATTATTATCCTACAATTACCAGGTTCAGGAACGGTTATTACCCTACGATCACAAGGTTCAGGAACAGTTGTTACTCTACAATCAACAGTTCAGGTGCAGTTGTTAACCTACAATCAACAGGTTCAGAAAAAGTTGTAACCCTAGAATCACAAGGTGCAGGAACAGTTATTACCCTATAATTACCACATTCAGGAGCAGTTATTACCCTAAAACCAGGATCAGGATAAGTTATTACCCTACAATCACCAGGTTCAGGAACTGTTGTTACCCTGCAATTAACAGGCTCAGGAGCAGTTATTACCCTACAATCACCAGGTTCACGAACAGTTGTTACACTGCAATCACCAGGTTCTGGAACAGTTATTACCGTACAATCACCAGGTTCAGGATCAGTTATTACCCTACTATCACCAGGTTCAGGAACAGTTATTACCCTACAATTGACAGGTTCAGGAACAATTATGACACTACAATCAACAGTTTCAGAAACCGTTATTACCCTACAATGACCAGTTTCAGGAACAGTTATTACCCAACATCCACCAGGTTCAGGAACAGTTATTACCCTAGAATCACAAGGTTCAGTAACAGTTATTACCCTACAACCACAAGGTTCAGGAACAGTTGTTACTATACAATCACCAGTTCAGGTACAGTTGTTAACCTGCTGTCACCAGTTTCAGGAACAGTTATTACCCTACAATCACCAGGTTCGGGAACAATTATTATCCTACAATTAGCAGGTTCAGGAACAGTTATTACCCTACAAACACCATGTTCAGCATCAGTTATTATCCTACAATCACCAGGTTCAGGGACAGTTGTTACCCTTCAATTACCAGTTTCAGGAACAGTTATTACCCTACAATCACCAGTTTCAGGAACAGTTATTACCCTACAATTACCAGGTTCAGGGACAGTTATTACCCTACTATCATCATGTTCAGGAACAGGTATTACCCCACGATGACCAGGTTCAGGAACAGTTGTTACACTGCATTCACCAGGTTCAGGAACAGATATAACAGCACGATCACCAGGTTCAGGAACAGTTGTTACACTGCAATCACCTGGTTGAACAACAGCTTTAACCCTACAATCAACAGGTTCAGGAACAGTGATAATTATACAATCACCAGTTTCAGGAACACTTATTACCCTTCAATCACCAGGTTCAGGAACATTTATTATCCTACAATTACCAGGTTCAGGAACAGTTATTACCCTACAACCACAAGGTTCAGGAACAGTTGTTACTATACAATCGCCAGTTCAGGTTCAGTTGTTAACCTGCTGTCACCAGTTTCAGGAACAGTTATTACCCTACAATCACCAGGTTCGGGAACAATTATTATCCTACAATTAGCAGGTTCAGGAAAAGTTATTACCCTACAAACACCATGTTCCACATCAGTTATTATCCTACAATCACCAGGTTCAGGGACAGTTGTTACCCTTCAATTACCAGTTTCAGGAACAGTTATTACCCTAAAATCACCAGTTTCAGGAACTGTTATTACCCTACAATCACCAGTTTCAGGAACAGTTATTACCCTACAATCACCAGGTTCAGGAACAATTATTATCCTACAATTTCCAGGTTCAGGAACAGTTATTACCGTACAATCACCAGGTTCAGGAACAATTATTATCCTACAATTTCCAGGTTCAGCATCAGTTATTACCCTACAATCACCAGGTTCAGGGACAGTTGTTACCCTTCAATTAACAGGTTCAGGAACAGTTATTACCCCAGAATTACCAGTTTCAGGAACAGTTATTACCCTACAATCACCAGTTTCAGGAACAGTTATTAACCTACAATTGACAGGTTCAGAAAAAGTTGTAACCCTAGAATCACAAGGTGTAGGAACAGTTATTACCCTATAATTACCTCATTCAGGAGCAGTTATTACCCTACAACTACCAGGATCAGGATAAGTTATTACCCTACAATCACCAGGTTCAGGAACAGTTGTTACCCTACAATTAACAGGTTCAGGAGCAGTTATTACCCTACAATCACCAGGTTCACGAACAGTTGTTATACTGCATTCACCTGGTTCAGGGACAGTTATTACCGTACAATCACCAGGTTCAGGATCAGTTATTACCCTACTATCACCAGGTTCAGGAACAGTTATTACCCTACAATTGAGAGGTTCAGGAACAATTATGACACTTCAATCAACAGTTTCAGAAACCGTTATTACCCTACAATGACCAGTTTCAGGAACAGTTATTACCCAACATCCACCAGGTTCAGGAACAGTTATTACCCTAGAATCACAAGGTTCAGTAACAGTTATTACCCTACAACCACAAGGTTCAGGAACAGTTGTTACTATACAATCACCAGTTCAGGTACAGTTGTTAACCTGCTGTCACCAGTTTCAGGAACAGTTATTACCCTACAATCACCAGGTTCGGGAACAATTATTATCCTACAATTAGCAGGTTCAGGAACAGTTATTACCCTACAAACACCATGTTCAGCATCAGTTATTATCCTACAATCACCAGGTTCAGGGACAGTTGTTACCCTTCAATTACCAGTTTCAGGAACAGTTATTACCCTACAATCACCAGTTTCAGGAACAGTTATTACCCTACAATTACCAGGTTCAGGGACAGTTGTTACCCTTCTATTACCAGTTTCATGAACAGTTATTACCCTACAATCACCCGGTTCAGGAACAATTATTATCCTACAATTACGAGGTTCAGGAACAGTTATTACCCTACAATCACAAGGTTCAGTAACAGTTATTACCCTACAACCACAAGGTTCAGGAACAGTTGTTACTCTACAATCACCAGGTTCAGGAACAGTTATCACCGTACAGTCACCAGGTTCAGGATCAGTTATTACACTACTATCACCAGGTTCAGGAACAGTTATTACCCTACAATTGACAGGTTCAGGAACAATTATGACACTACAATCAACAGGTTCAGAAACCGTTATTACCCTACAATGACCAGTTTCAGGAACAGTTATTACCCAACATCCACCAGGTTCAGGAACAGTTATTACCCTAGAATCACAAGGTTCAGGAACAGTTATTAGCCTACAATCACCATGTTCAGGAACAGTTATTACCCTACAATGGCCAGTTTCAGGAACAGTTATTACCCAACATCCACCACGTTCAGGAACAGTTATTACCTTACAATGACCAGGTTCAGGAAAAGTTATTACCCAACAATCACCAGTATCAGGAACAGTTATTACCCTACAATCACCAGGTTCAGGTACAATTATTACCGTACATTTACCAGTTTCAGGAACAGTTATTACCCTACTAGCACCAGGTTCAGGAACACATGATACTGTATAATTAGCACGTTCAGGAACAGTTATTACCCCAGAAACACCAGGTTCAGGTACAGTTATTACGATACAATCACCAAGGTCAAGAGCAGTTATCACCCTACAATCACAAGGTTCAGGAACAGTTATTACCCTACAATCACCAGTTTCATGAACAGTTATTACCCTACAATCACCAGGTTCAGGAACAATTATTATCCTACAATTACCAGGTTCAGGAACGGTTATTACCCTACAATCACAAGGTTCAGGAACAGTTGTTACTCTACAATCAACAGTTCAGGTGCAGTTGTTAACCTACAATCAACAGGTTCAGAAAAAGTTGTAACCCTAGAATCACAAGGTGCAGGAACAGTTATTACCCTATAATTACCACATTCAGGAGCAGTTAGTACCCTAAAACCAGGATCAGGATAAGTTATTACCCTACAATCACCAGGTTCAGGAACAGTTGTTACCCTGCAATTAACAGGCTCAGGAGCAGTTATTACCCTACAATCACCAGGTTCACGAACAGTTGTTACACTGCAATCACCAGGTTCAGGAACAGTTATTACCGTACAATCACCAGGTTCAGGATCAGTTATTACCCTACTATCACCAGGTTCAGGAACAGTTATTACCCTACAATTGACAGGTTCAGGAACAATTATGACACTACAATCAACAGTTTCAGAAACCGTTATTACCCTACAATGACCAGTTTCAGGAACAGTTATTACCCAACATCCACCAGGTTCAGGAACAGTTATTACCCTAGAATCACAAGGTTCAGTAACAGTTATTACCCTACAACCACAAGGTTCAGGAACAGTTGTTACTATACAATCACCAGTTCAGGTACAGTTGTTAACCTGCTGTCACCAGTTTCAGGAACAGTTATTACCCTACAATCACCAGGTTCGGGAACAATTATTATCCTACAATTAGCAGGTTCAGGAACAGTTATTACCCTACAAACACCATGTTCAGCATCAGTTATTATCCTACAATCACCAGGTTCAGGGACAGTTGTTACCCTTCAATTACCAGTTTCAGGAACAGTTATTACCCTACAATCACCAGTTTCAGGAACAGTTATTACCCTACAATTACCAGGTTCAGGGACAGTTATTACCCTACTATCATCATGTTCAGGAACAGGTATTACCCCACGATGACCAGGTTCAGGAACAGTTGTTACACTGCATTCACCAGGTTCAGGAACAGATATAACAGCACGATCACCAGGTTCAGGAACAGTTGTTACACTGCAATCACCTGGTTGAACAACAGCTTTAACCCTACAATCAACAGGTTCAGGAACAGTGATAATTATACAATCACCAGTTTCAGGAACACTTATTACCCTTCAATCACCAGGTTCAGGAACATTTATTATCCTACAATTACCAGGTTCAGGAACAGTTATTACCCTACAACCACAAGGTTCAGGAACAGTTGTTACTATACAATCGCCAGTTCAGGTTCAGTTGTTAACCTGCTGTCACCAGTTTCAGGAACAGTTATTACCCTACAATCACCAGGTTCGGGAACAATTATTATCCTACAATTAGCAGGTTCAGGAAAAGTTATTACCCTACAAACACCATGTTCCACATCAGTTATTATCCTACAATCACCAGGTTCAGGGACAGTTGTTACCCTTCAATTACCAGTTTCAGGAACAGTTATTACCCTAAAATCACCAGTTTCAGGAACTGTTATTACCCTACAATCACCAGTTTCAGGAACAGTTATTACCCTACAATCACCAGGTTCAGGAACAATTATTATCCTACAATTTCCAGGTTCAGGAACAGTTATTACCGTACAATCACCAGGTTCAGGAACAATTATTATCCTACAATTTCCAGGTTCAGCATCAGTTATTACCCTACAATCACCAGGTTCAGGGACAGTTGTTACCCTTCAATTAACAGGTTCAGGAACAGTTATTACCCCAGAATTACCAGTTTCAGGAACAGTTATTACCCTACAATCACCAGTTTCAGGAACAGTTATTAACCTACAATTGACAGGTTCAGAAAAAGTTGTAACCCTAGAATCACAAGGTGTAGGAACAGTTATTACCCTATAATTACCTCATTCAGGAGCAGTTATTACCCTACAACTACCAGGATCAGGATAAGTTATTACCCTACAATCACCAGGTTCAGGAACAGTTGTTACCCTACAATTAACAGGTTCAGGAGCAGTTATTACCCTACAATCACCAGGTTCACGAACAGTTGTTATACTGCATTCACCTGGTTCAGGGACAGTTATTACCGTACAATCACCAGGTTCAGGATCAGTTATTACCCTACTATCACCAGGTTCAGGAACAGTTATTACCCTACAATTGACAGGTTCAGGAACAATTATGACACTTCAATCAACAGTTTCAGAAACCGTTATTACCCTACAATGACCAGTTTCAGGAACAGTTATTACCCAACATCCACCAGGTTCAGGAACAGTTATTACCCTAGAATCACAAGGTTCAGTAACAGTTATTACCCTACAACCACAAGGTTCAGGAACAGTTGTTACTATACAATCACCAGTTCAGGTACAGTTGTTAACCTGCTGTCACCAGTTTCAGGAACAGTTATTACCCTACAATCACCAGGTTCGGGAACAATTATTATCCTACAATTAGCAGGTTCAGGAACAGTTATTACCCTACAAACACCATGTTCAGCATCAGTTATTATCCTACAATCACCAGGTTCAGGGACAGTTGTTACCCTTCAATTACCAGTTTCAGGAACAGTTATTACCCTACAATCACCAGTTTCAGGAACAGTTATTACCCTACAATTACCAGGTTCAGGGACAGTTGTTACCCTTCTATTACCAGTTTCATGAACAGTTATTACCCTACAATCACCCGGTTCAGGAACAATTATTATCCTACAATTACGAGGTTCAGGAACAGTTATTACCCTACAATCACAAGGTTCAGTAACAGTTATTACCCTACAACCACAAGGTTCAGGAACAGTTGTTACTCTACAATCACCAGGTTCAGGAACAGTTATCACCGTACAGTCACCAGGTTCAGGATCAGTTATTACACTACTATCACCAGGTTCAGGAACAGTTATTACCCTACAATTGACAGGTTCAGGAACAATTATGACACTACAATCAACAGGTTCAGAAACCGTTATTACCCTACAATGACCAGTTTCAGGAACAGTTATTACCCAACAACCACCAGGTTCAGGAACAGTTATTACCCTAGAATCACAAGGTTCAGGAACAGTTATTAGCCTACAATCACCATGTTCAGGAACAGTTATTACCCTACAATGGCCAGTTTCAGGAACAGTTATTACCCAACATCCACCACGTTCAGGAACAGTTATTACCTTACAATGACCAGGTTCAGGAAAAGTTATTACCCAACAATCACCAGTATCAGGAACAGTTATTACCCTACAATCACCAGGTTCAGGTACAATTATTACCGTACATTTACCAGTTTCAGGAACAGTTATTACCCTACTAGCACCAGGTTCAGGAACACATGATACTGTATAATTAGCACGTTCAGGAACAGTTATTACCCCAGAAACACCAGGTTCAGGTACAGTTATTACGATACAATCACCAAGGTCAAGAGCAGTTATCACCCTACAATCACAAGGTTCAGGAACAGTTATTACCCTACAATCACCAGTTTCATGAACAGTTATTACCCTACAATCACCAGGTTCAGGAACAATTATTATCCTACAATTACCAGGTTCAGGAACGGTTATTACCCTACAATCACAAGGTTCAGGAACAGTTGTTACTCTACAATCAACAGTTCAGGTGCAGTTGTTAACCTACAATCAACAGGTTCAGAAAAAGTTGTAACCCTAGAATCACAAGGTGCAGGAACAGTTAATACCCTATAATTACCACATTCAGGAGCAGTTAGTACCCTAAAACCAGGATCAGGATAAGTTATTACCCTACAATCACCAGGTTCAGGAACAGTTGTTACCCTGCAATTAACAGGCTCAGGAGCAGTTATTACCCTACAATCACCAGGTTCACGAACAGTTGTTACACTGCAATCACCAGGTTCAGGAACAGTTATTACCGTACAATCACCAGGTTCAGGATCAGTTATTACCCTACTATCACCAGGTTCAGGAACAGTTATTACCCTACAATTGACAGGTTCAGGAACAATTATGACACTACAATCAACAGTTTCAGAAACCGTTATTACCCTACAATGACCAGTTTCAGGAACAGTTATTACCCAACATCCACCAGGTTCAGGAACAGTTATTACCCTAGAATCACAAGGTTCAGTAACAGTTATTACCCTACAACCACAAGGTTCAGGAACAGTTGTTACTATACAATCACCAGTTCAGGTACAGTTGTTAACCTGCTGTCACCAGTTTCAGGAACAGTTATTACCCTACAATCACCAGGTTCGGGAACAATTATTATCCTACAATTAGCAGGTTCAGGAACAGTTATTACCCTACAAACACCATGTTCAGCATCAGTTATTATCCTACAATCACCAGGTTCAGGGACAGTTGTTACCCTTCAATTACCAGTTTCAGGAACAGTTATTACCCTACAATCACCAGTTTCAGGAACAGTTATTACCCTACAATTACCAGGTTCAGGGACAGTTATTACCCTACTATCATCATGTTCAGGAACAGGTATTACCCCTTGATGACCAGGTTCAGGAACAGTTGTTACACTGCATTCACCAGGTTCAGGAACAGATATAACAGCATGATCACCAGGTTCAGGAACAGTTGTTACACTGCAATCACCTGGTTGAACAACAGCTTTAACCCTACAATCAACAGGTTCAGGAACAGTGATAATTATACAATCACCAGTTTCAGGAACACTTATTACCCTTCAATCACCAGGTTCAGGAACATTTATTATCCTACAATTACCAGGTTCAGGAACAGTTATTACCCTACAACCACAAGGTTCAGGAACAGTTGTTGCTATACAATCGCCAGTTCAGGTTCAGTTGTTAACCTGCTGTCACCAGTTTCAGGAACAGTTATTACCCTACAATCACCAGGTTCGGGAACAATTATTATCCTACAATTAGCAGGTTCAGGAAAAGTTATTACCCTACAAACACCATGTTCCACATCAGTTATTATCCTACAATCACCAGGTTCAGGGACAGTTGTTACCCTTCAATTACCAGTTTCAGGAACAGTTATTACCCTAAAATCACCAGTTTCAGGAACTGTTATTACCCTACAATCACCAGTTTCAGGAACAGTTATTACCCTACAATCACCAGGTTCAGGAACAATTATTATCCTACAATTACCAGGTTCAGGAACAGTTATTACCCTACAATCACCAGGTTCAGGAACAATTATTATCCTACAATTACCAGGTTCAGGAACAGTTATTACCCTACAATCACCAGGTTCAGGGACAGTTGTTACCATTCAATTAACAGGTTCAGGAAAAGTTATTACACCAGAATTACCAGGTTCAGGAACAGTTATTACCCTACTAGCACCAGGATCAGGAACACATGATACCGTATAATTAGCACGTTCAGGAACAGTTATTACCCCAGAAACACCAGGTTCAGGTACAGTTATTACGATACAATCACCAAGGTCAAGAGCAGTTATCACCCTACAATCACAAGGTTCAGGAACAGTTGTTACTCTACAATCAACAGTTCAGGTGCAGTTGTTAACCTACAATCAACAGGTTCAGAAAAAGTTGTAACCCTAGAATCACAAGGTGCAGGAACAGTTATTACCCTATAATTACCACATTCAGGAGCAGTTATTACCCTACAACCACCAGGATCAGGATAAGTTATTACCCTACAATCACCAGGTTCAGGAACAGTTGTTACCCTACAATTAACAGGTTCAGGAGCAGTTATCACCCTACAATCACCAGGTTCAGGAACAGTTGTTACCCTACAATTAACAGGTTCAGGAGCAGTTATCACCATACAATCACAGGGTTCAGGAACAGTTATTACTCTACAATCACCAGATTCATGATCAGTTATTACCCTACAATCACCAGGTTCAGGAACAATTATGACACTACAATCAACAGTTTCAGAAACCGTTATTACCCTACAATGACCAGTTTCAGGAACAGTTATTACCCAACATCCACCAGGTTCAGGAAGTTATTACCCTAGAATCACAAGGTTCAGGAACAGTTATTACCCCACAGTCACCATGTTCAGGAACATTTATTACCCTACAATGACCAGGTTCAGGAACAGTTATTACCCTACAACCACCAGGTTCAGGAACAGTTATTACCCGACAATCACCAGGTTCAGCATCAGTTATTACCGTATAATCACCAGGTTCAGGAACAGTTATTACCCCAGAATTACCAGTTTCAGGAACAGCTATTACCCTACAATCACCAGGCTCAGGAACAATTATTATTCTACAATTACCTGGATCAGGAACAGTTATTACCCTACAATCACCAGGTTCAGGTACAATTATTACTGTACAATTACTAGGTTCAGGAACAGTTATTACCCTACTATCATCATGTTCAGGAACAGGTATTACCCCACGATGACCAGGTTCAGGAACAGTTGTTACACTGCATTCACCAGGTTCAGGAACAGATATAACAGCACGATCACCAGGTTCAGGAACAGTTGTTACACTGCAATCACCTGGTTGAACAACAGCTTTAACCCTACAATCAACAGGTTCAGGAACAGTGATTATTATACCATCACCAGTTTCAGGAACACTTATTACCCTACAACCACCAGGATCAGGATAAGTTATTACCCTACAATCACCAGGTTCAGGAACAGTTGTTACCCTACAATTAACAGGTTCAGGAGCAGTTATCACCCTACAATCACCAGTTTCAGGAACACTTATTACCCTTCAATCACCAGGTTCAGGAACATTTATGATCCTACAATTACCAGGTTCAGGAACAGTTATTACCCTACAACCACAAGGTTCATGAACAGTTGTTACTATACAATCACCAGTTCAGGTTCAGTTGTTAACCTGCTGTCACCAGTTTCAGGAACAGTTATTACCCTACAATCACCAGGTTCGGGAACAATTATTATCCTACAATTAGCAGGTTCAGGAACAGTTATTACCCTACAATGGCCAGTTTCAGGAACAGTTATTACCCAACATCCACCACGTTCAGGAACAGTTATTACCCTACAATCATCAGGTTCAGGTACAATTATTACTGTACAATTACCAGTTTCAGGAACAGTTATTACCCTACAATCACCAGGTTCAGGAACAATTATTATCCTACAATTTCCAGGTTCAGCATCAGTTATTACCCTACAATCACCATGTTCAGGGACAGTTGTTACCCTTCAATTAACAGGTTCAGGAACAGTTATTACCCCAGAATTACCAGTTTCAGGAATAGTTATTACCCTACAATCACCCGTTTCAGGAACAGTTATTAACCTGCAATCGACAGGTTCACGAACAGTTATGACTCTACAATCACCAGGTTCAGAAACAGTTATTGCCCTACAATCACAAGGTTCAGGAACAGTTATTACCCTACAATCACCAGGTTCAGAAAGTGTTATTAGCCGAGAACCACCGGGTTCAAGAAAAGTTATTTCCCTACAATCACCAGGTTCAATACCAATTTTAACCCTACAATCACCAGGTTCAGGAACATTTGATACCCGACAATCACCAGGTTCAGGAACAGTTATTACCCTATAGTCACTAGGTTCAGGAACAGTTATTACCCCACAGTCACCTGGTTCAGGCACAGTAATTACCCTACAATGACCAGGTTCAGGAACAGTTATTACCCTACAATGACCAGGTTCAGGAACAGTTATTACCCTACAACCACCAGGTTCAGGAACAGTTATTACCCGACAATCACCAGGTTCAGCATCAGTTATTACCGTATAATCACCAGGTTCAGGAACAGTTATTACCCCAGAATTACCAGTTTCAGGAACAGCTATTACCCTACAATCACCAGGCTCAGGAACAATTATTATTCTACAATTACCTGGATCAGGAACAGTTATTACCCTACAATCACCAGGTTCAGGTACAATTATTACTGTACAATTACTAGGTTCAGGAACAGTTATTACCCTACTATCATCATGTTCAGGAACAGGTATTACCCCACGATGACCAGGTTCAGGAACAGTTGTTACACTGCATTCACCAGGTTCAGGAACAGATATAACAGCACGATCACCAGGTTCAGGAACAGTTGTTACACTGCAATCACCTGGTTGAACAACAGCTTTAACCCTACAATCAACAGGTTCAGGAACAGTGATTATTATACCATCACCAGTTTCAGGAACACTTATTACCCTACAACCACCAGGATCAGGATAATTTATTACCCTACAATCACCAGGTTCAGGAACAGTTGTTACCCTACAATTAACAGGTTCAGGAGCAGTTATCACCCTACAATCACAAGGTTCAGGAACAGTTATTACTCTACAATCACCAGATTCATGAACAGTTATTACCCTACAATCACCAGGTTCAGGAACAATTATGACACTACAATCAACAGTTTCAGAAACCGTTATTACCCTACAATGACCAGTTTCAGGAACAGTTATTACCCAACATCCACCAGGTTCAGGAACAGTTATTACCCTAGAATCACAAGGTTCAGGAACAGTTATTAGCCTACAATCACCATGTTCAGGAACAGTTATTACCCTACAATGGCCAGTTTCAGGAACAGTTATTACCCCACAGTCACCAGGTTCAGGAACATTTATTACCCTACAATGACCAGGTTCAGGAACAGTTATTACCCTACAACCACCAGGTTCAGGAACAGTTATTACCCGACAATCACCAGGTTCAGCATCAGTTATTACCGTATAATCACCAGGTTCAGGAACAGTTATTACCCCAGAATTACCAGTTTCAGGAACAGCTATTACCCTACAATCACCAGGCTCAGGAACAATTATTATTCTACAATTACCTGGATCAGGAACAGTTATTACCCTACAATCACCAGGTTCAGGTACAATTATTACTGTACAATTACTAGGTTCAGGAACAGTTATTACCCTACTATCATCATGTTCAGGAACAGGTATTACCCCACGATGACCAGGTTCAGGAACAGTTGTTACACTGCATTCACCAGGTTCAGGAACAGATATAACAGCACGATCACCAGGTTCAGGAACAGTTGTTACACTGCAATCACCTGGTTGAACAACAGCTTTAACCCTACAATCAACAGGTTCAGGAACAGTGATTATTATACCATCACCAGTTTCAGGAACACTTATTACCCTTCAATCACCAGGTTCAGGAACATTTATGATCCTACAATTACCAGGTTCAGGAACAGTTATTACCCTACAATCACCAGGTTCGGGAACAATTATTATCCTACAATTAGCAGGTTCAGGAACAGTTATTACCCTACAATGGCCAGTTTCAGGAACAGTTATTACCCAACATCCACCACGTTCAGGAACAGTTATTACCCTACAATCATCAGGTTCAGGTACAATTATTACTGTACAATTACCAGTTTCAGGAACAGTTATTACCCTACAATCACCAGGTTCAGGAACAATTATTATCCTACAATTTCCAGGTTCAGCATCAGTTATTACCCTACAATCACCATGTTCAGGGACAGTTGTTACCCTTCAATTAACAGGTTCAGGAACAGTTATTACCCCAGAATTACCAGTTTCAGGAACAGTTATTACCCTACAATCACCCGTTTCAGGAACAGTTATTAACCTGCAATCGACAGGTTCACAAACAGTTATGACTCTACAATCACCAGGTTCAGAAACAGTTATTGCCCTACAATCACAAGGTTCAGGAACAGTTATTACCCTACAATCACCAGGTTCAGAAAGTGTTATTAGCCGAGAACCGCCGGGTTCAAGAAAAGTTATTTCCCTACAATCACCAGGTTCAATACCAATTTTAACCCTACAATCACCAGGTTCAGGAACATTTGATACCCGACAATCACCAGGTTCAGGAACAGTTATTACCCTATAGTCACCAGGTTCAGGAACAGTTATTACCCCACAGTCACCTGGTTCAGGCACAGTAATTACCCTACAATGACCAGGATCAGGAACAGTTATTACCCTACAACCACCAGGTTCAGGAACAGTTATTACCCGACAATCACCAGGTTCAGGTACAGTTATTAGGATACAATCACCAAGGTCAAGAGCAGTTATCACCCTACAATCACAAGGTTCAGGAACAGTTGTTACCCTACAATCAACAGTTCAGGTGCAGTTGTTAACCTACAATCAACAGGTTCAGAAAAAGTTGTAACCCTAGAATCACAAGGTGCAGGAACAGTTATTACCCTATAATTACCACATTCAGGAGCATTTATTACCCTACAACCACCAGGATCAGGATAAGTTATTACCCTACAATCACCAGGTTCAGGAACAGTTGTTACCCTACAATTAACAGGTTCAGGAGCAGTTATCACCCTACAATCACCAGGTTCAGGAACAGTTGTTACCCTACAATTAACAGGTTCAGGAGCAGTTATCACCATACAATCACAGGGTTCAGGAACAGTTATTACTCTACAATCACCAGATTCATGATCAGTTATTACCCTACAATCACCAGGTTCAGGAACAATTATGACACTACAATCAACAGTTTCAGAAACCGTTATTACCCTACAATGACCAGTTTCAGGAACAGTTATTACCCAACATCCACCAGGTTCAGGAACAGTTATTACCCTAGAATCACAAGGTTCAGGAACAGTTATTACCCCACAGTCACCATGTTCAGGAACATTTATTACCCTACAATGACCAGGTTCAGGAACAGTTATTACCCTACAACCACCAGGTTCAGGAACAGTTATTACCCGACAATCACCAGGTTCAGCATCAGTTATTACCGTATAATCACCAGGTTCAGGAACAGTTATTACCCCAGAATTACCAGTTTCAGGAACAGCTATTACCCTACAATCACCAGGCTCAGGAACAATTATTATTCTACAATTACCTGGATCAGGAACAGTTATTACCCTACAATCACCAGGTTCAGGTACAATTATTACTGTACAATTACTAGGTTCAGGAACAGTTATTACCCTACTATCATCATGTTCAGGAACAGGTATTACCCCACGATGACCAGGTTCAGGAACAGTTGTTACACTGCATTCACCAGGTTCAGGAACAGATATAACAGCACGATCACCAGGTTCAGGAACAGTTGTTACACTGCAATCACCTGGTTGAACAACAGCTTTAACCCTACAATCAACAGGTTCAGGAACAGTGATTATTATACCATCACCAGTTTCAGGAACACTTATTACCCTACAACCACCAGGATCAGGATAAGTTATTACCCTACAATCACCAGGTTCAGGAACAGTTGTTACCCTACAATTAACAGGTTCAGGAGCAGTTATCACCCTACAATCACCAGTTTCAGGAACACTTATTACCCTTCAATCACCAGGTTCAGGAACATTTATGATCCTACAATTACCAGGTTCAGGAACAGTTATTACCCTACAACCACAAGGTTCATGAACAGTTGTTACTATACAATCACCAGTTCAGGTTCAGTTGTTAACCTGCTGTCACCAGTTTCAGGAACAGTTATTACCCTACAATCACCAGGTTCGGGAACAATTATTATCCTACAATTAGCAGGTTCAGGAACAGTTATTACCCTACAATGGCCAGTTTCAGGAACAGTTATTACCCAACATCCACCACGTTCAGGAACAGTTATTACCCTACAATCATCAGGTTCAGGTACAATTATTACTGTACAATTACCAGTTTCAGGAACAGTTATTACCCTACAATCACCAGGTTCAGGAACAATTATTATCCTACAATTTCCAGGTTCAGCATCAGTTATTACCCTACAATCACCATGTTCAGGGACAGTTGTTACCCTTCAATTAACAGGTTCAGGAACAGTTATTACCCCAGAATTACCAGTTTCAGGAATAG
Source organism: Hypanus sabinus (assembly GCF_030144855.1). NCBI lineage: Eukaryota > Metazoa > Chordata > Chondrichthyes > Myliobatiformes > Dasyatidae > Hypanus > Hypanus sabinus. The sequence goes on along the minus strand of NC_082709.1, from coordinate 87,183,044 downwards.
TTATTACCCTACAATCACCCGTTTCAGGAACAGTTATTAACCTGCAATCGACAGGTTCACGAACAGTTATGACTCTACAATCACCAGGTTCAGAAACAGTTATTGCCCTACAATCACAAGGTTCAGGAACAGTTATTACCCTACAATCACCAGGTTCAGAAAGTGTTATTAGCCGAGAACCACCGGGTTCAAGAAAAGTTATTTCCCTACAATCACCAGGTTCAATACCAATTTTAACCCTACAATCACCAGGTTCAGGAACATTTGATACCCGACAATCACCAGGTTCAGGAACAGTTATTACCCTATAGTCACTAGGTTCAGGAACAGTTATTACCCCACAGTCACCTGGTTCAGGCACAGTAATTACCCTACAATGACCAGGTTCAGGAACAGTTATTACCCTACAATGACCAGGTTCAGGAACAGTTATTACCCTACAACCACCAGGTTCAGGAACAGTTATTACCCGACAATCACCAGGTTCAGCATCAGTTATTACCGTATAATCACCAGGTTCAGGAACAGTTATTACCCCAGAATTACCAGTTTCAGGAACAGCTATTACCCTACAATCACCAGGCTCAGGAACAATTATTATTCTACAATTACCTGGATCAGGAACAGTTATTACCCTACAATCACCAGGTTCAGGTACAATTATTACTGTACAATTACTAGGTTCAGGAACAGTTATTACCCTACTATCATCATGTTCAGGAACAGGTATTACCCCACGATGACCAGGTTCAGGAACAGTTGTTACACTGCATTCACCAGGTTCAGGAACAGATATAACAGCACGATCACCAGGTTCAGGAACAGTTGTTACACTGCAATCACCTGGTTGAACAACAGCTTTAACCCTACAATCAACAGGTTCAGGAACAGTGATTATTATACCATCACCAGTTTCAGGAACACTTATTACCCTACAACCACCAGGATCAGGATAATTTATTACCCTACAATCACCAGGTTCAGGAACAGTTGTTACCCTACAATTAACAGGTTCAGGAGCAGTTATCACCCTACAATCACAAGGTTCAGGAACAGTTATTACTCTACAATCACCAGATTCATGAACAGTTATTACCCTACAATCACCAGGTTCAGGAACAATTATGACACTACAATCAACAGTTTCAGAAACCGTTATTACCCTACAATGACCAGTTTCCGGAACAGTTATTACCCAACATCCACCAGGTTCAGGAACAGTTATTACCCTAGAATCACAAGGTTCAGGAACAGTTATTAGCCTACAATCACCATGTTCAGGAACAGTTATTACCCTACAATGGCCAGTTTCAGGAACAGTTATTACCCCACAGTCACCAGGTTCAGGAACATTTATTACCCTACAATGACCAGGTTCAGGAACAGTTATTACCCTACAACCACCAGGTTCAGGAACAGTTATTACCCGACAATCACCAGGTTCAGCATCAGTTATTACCGTATAATCACCAGGTTCAGGAACAGTTATTACCCCAGAATTACCAGTTTCAGGAACAGCTATTACCCTACAATCACCAGGCTCAGGAACAATTATTATTCTACAATTACCTGGATCAGGAACAGTTATTACCCTACAATCACCAGGTTCAGGTACAATTATTACTGTACAATTACTAGGTTCAGGAACAGTTATTACCCTACTATCATCATGTTCAGGAACAGGTATTACCCCACGATGACCAGGTTCAGGAACAGTTGTTACACTGCATTCACCAGGTTCAGGAACAGATATAACAGCACGATCACCAGGTTCAGGAACAGTTGTTACACTGCAATCACCTGGTTGAACAACAGCTTTAACCCTACAATCAACAGGTTCAGGAACAGTGATTATTATACCATCACCAGTTTCAGGAACACTTATTACCCTACAACCACCAGGATCAGGATAAGTTATTACCCTACAATCACCAGGTTCAGGAACAGTTGTTACCCTACAATTAACAGGTTCAGGAGCAGTTATCACCCTACAATCACCAGTTTCAGGAACACTTATTACCCTTCAATCACCAGGTTCAGGAACATTTATGATCCTACAATTACCAGGTTCAGGAACAGTTATTACCCTACAACCACAAGGTTCATGAACAGTTGTTACTATACAATCACCAGTTCAGGTTCAGTTGTTAACCTGCTGTCACCAGTTTCAGGAACAGTTATTACCCTACAATCACCAGGTTCGGGAACAATTATTATCCTACAATTAGCAGGTTCAGGAACAGTTATTACCCTACAATGGCCAGTTTCAGGAACAGTTATTACCCAACATCCACCACGTTCAGGAACAGTTATTACCCTACAATCATCAGGTTCAGGTACAATTATTACTGTACAATTACCAGTTTCAGGAACAGTTATTACCCTACAATCACCAGGTTCAGGAACAATTATTATCCTACAATTTCCAGGTTCAGCATCAGTTATTACCCTACAATCACCATGTTCAGGGACAGTTGTTACCCTTCAATTAACAGGTTCAGGAACAGTTATTACCCCAGAATTACCAGTTTCAGGAATAGTTATTACCCTACAATCACCCGTTTCAGGAACAGTTATTAACCTGCAATCGACAGGTTCACGAACAGTTATGACTCTACAATCACCAGGTTCAGAAACAGTTATTGCCCTACAATCACAAGGTTCAGGAACAGTTATTACCCTACAATCACCAGGTTCAGAAAGTGTTATTAGCCGAGAACCACCGGGTTCAAGAAAAGTTATTTCCCTACAATCACCAGGTTCAATACCAATTTTAACCCTACAATCACCAGGTTCAGGAACATTTGATACCCGACAATCACCAGGTTCAGGAACAGTTATTACCCTATAGTCACTAGGTTCAGGAACAGTTATTACCCCACAGTCACCTGGTTCAGGCACAGTAATTACCCTACAATGACCAGGTTCAGGAACAGTTATTACCCTACAATGACCAGGTTCAGGAACAGTTATTACCCTACAACCACCAGGTTCAGGAACAGTTATTACCCGACAATCACCAGGTTCAGCATCAGTTATTACCGTATAATCACCAGGTTCAGGAACAGTTATTACCCCAGAATTACCAGTTTCAGGAACAGCTATTACCCTACAATCACCAGGCTCAGGAACAATTATTATTCTACAATTACCTGGATCAGGAACAGTTATTACCCTACAATCACCAGGTTCAGGTACAATTATTACTGTACAATTACTAGGTTCAGGAACAGTTATTACCCTACTATCATCATGTTCAGGAACAGGTATTACCCCACGATGACCAGGTTCAGGAACAGTTGTTACACTGCATTCACCAGGTTCAGGAACAGATATAACAGCACGATCACCAGGTTCAGGAACAGTTGTTACACTGCAATCACCTGGTTGAACAACAGCTTTAACCCTACAATCAACAGGTTCAGGAACAGTGATTATTATACCATCACCAGTTTCAGGAACACTTATTACCCTACAACCACCAGGATCAGGATAATTTATTACCCTACAATCACCAGGTTCAGGAACAGTTGTTACCCTACAATTAACAGGTTCAGGAGCAGTTATCACCCTACAATCACAAGGTTCAGGAACAGTTATTACTCTACAATCACCAGATTCATGAACAGTTATTACCCTACAATCACCAGGTTCAGGAACAATTATGACACTACAATCAACAGTTTCAGAAACCGTTATTACCCTACAATGACCAGTTTCAGGAACAGTTATTACCCAACATCCACCAGGTTCAGGAACAGTTATTACCCTAGAATCACAAGGTTCAGGAACAGTTATTAGCCTACAATCACCATGTTCAGGAACAGTTATTACCCTACAATGGCCAGTTTCAGGAACAGTTATTACCCCACAGTCACCAGGTTCAGGAACATTTATTACCCTACAATGACCAGGTTCAGGAACAGTTATTACCCTACAACCACCAGGTTCAGGAACAGTTATTACCCGACAATCACCAGGTTCAGCATCAGTTATTACCGTATAATCACCAGGTTCAGGAACAGTTATTACCCCAGAATTACCAGTTTCAGGAACAGCTATTACCCTACAATCACCAGGCTCAGGAACAATTATTATTCTACAATTACCTGGATCAGGAACAGTTATTACCCTACAATCACCAGGTTCAGGTACAATTATTACTGTACAATTACTAGGTTCAGGAACAGTTATTACCCTACTATCATCATGTTCAGGAACAGGTATTACCCCACGATGACCAGGTTCAGGAACAGTTGTTACACTGCATTCACCAGGTTCAGGAACAGATATAACAGCACGATCACCAGGTTCAGGAACAGTTGTTACACTGCAATCACCTGGTTGAACAACAGCTTTAACCCTACAATCAACAGGTTCAGGAACAGTGATTATTATACCATCACCAGTTTCAGGAACACTTATTACCCTTCAATCACCAGGTTCAGGAACATTTATGATCCTACAATTACCAGGTTCAGGAACAGTTATTACCCTACAATCACCAGGTTCGGGAACAATTATTATCCTACAATTAGCAGGTTCAGGAACAGTTATTACCCTACAATGGCCAGTTTCAGGAACAGTTATTACCCAACATCCACCACGTTCAGGAACAGTTATTACCCTACAATCATCAGGTTCAGGTACAATTATTACTGTACAATTACCAGTTTCAGGAACAGTTATTACCCTACAATCACCAGGTTCAGGAACAATTATTATCCTACAATTTCCAGGTTCAGCATCAGTTATTACCCTACAATCACCATGTTCAGGGACAGTTGTTACCCTTCAATTAACAGGTTCAGGAACAGTTATTACCCCAGAATTACCAGTTTCAGGAACAGTTATTACCCTACAATCACCCGTTTCAGGAACAGTTATTAACCTGCAATCGACAGGTTCACAAACAGTTATGACTCTACAATCACCAGGTTCAGAAACAGTTATTGCCCTACAATCACAAGGTTCAGGAACAGTTATTACCCTACAATCACCAGGTTCAGAAAGTGTTATTAGCCGAGAACCGCCGGGTTCAAGAAAAGTTATTTCCCTACAATCACCAGGTTCAATACCAATTTTAACCCTACAATCACCAGGTTCAGGAACATTTGATACCCGACAATCACCAGGTTCAGGAACAGTTATTATCCTATAGTCACCAGGTTCAGGAACAGTTATTACCCCACAGTCACCTGGTTCAGGCACAGTAATTACCCTACAATGACCAGGATCAGGAACAGTTATTACCCTACAACCACCAGGTTCAGGAACAGTTATTACCCGACAATCACCAGGTTCAGCATCAGTTATTACCCTACAATCACCAGGTTCAGGTACAATTATTACTGTACAATTACTAGGTTCAGGAACAGTTATTACCCTACTATCATCATGTTCAGGAACAGGTATTACCCCACGATGACCAGGTTCAGGAACAGTTGTTACACTGCATTCACCAGGTTCAGGAACAGATATAACAGCACGATCACCAGGTTCAGGAACAGTTGTTACACTGCAATCACCTGGTTGAACAACAGCTTTAACCCTACAATCAACAGGTTCAGGAACAGTGATTATTATACCATCACCAGTTTCAGGAACACTTATTACCCTACAACCACCAGGATCAGGATAATTTATTACCCTACAATCACCAGGTTCAGGAACAGTTGTTACCCTACAATTAACAGGTTCAGGAGCAGTTATCACCCTACAATCACAAGGTTCAGGAACAGTTATTACTCTACAATCACCAGATTCATGAACAGTTATTACCCTACAATCACCAGGTTCAGGAACAATTATGACACTACAATCAACAGTTTCAGAAACCGTTATTACCCTACAATGACCAGTTTCAGGAACAGTTATTACCCAACATCCACCAGGTTCAGGAACAGTTATTACCCTAGAATCACAAGGTTCAGGAACAGTTATTAGCCTACAATCACCATGTTCAGGAACAGTTATTACCCTACAATGGCCAGTTTCAGGAACAGTTATTACCCCACAGTCACCAGGTTCAGGAACATTTATTACCCTACAATGACCAGGTTCAGGAACAGTTATTACCCTACAACCACCAGGTTCAGGAACAGTTATTACCCGACAATCACCAGGTTCAGCATCAGTTATTACCGTATAATCACCAGGTTCAGGAACAGTTATTACCCCAGAATTACCAGTTTCAGGAACAGCTATTACCCTACAATCACCAGGCTCAGGAACAATTATTATTCTACAATTACCTGGATCAGGAACAGTTATTACCCTACAATCACCAGGTTCAGGTACAATTATTACTGTACAATTACTAGGTTCAGGAACAGTTATTACCCTACTATCATCATGTTCAGGAACAGGTATTACCCCACGATGACCAGGTTCAGGAACAGTTGTTACACTGCATTCACCAGGTTCAGGAACAGATATAACAGCACGATCACCAGGTTCAGGAACAGTTGTTACACTGCAATCACCTGGTTGAACAACAGCTTTAACCCTACAATCAACAGGTTCAGGAACAGTGATTATTATACCATCACCAGTTTCAGGAACACTTATTACCCTTCAATCACCAGGTTCAGGAACATTTATGATCCTACAATTACCAGGTTCAGGAACAGTTATTACCCTACAATCACCAGGTTCGGGAACAATTATTATCCTACAATTAGCAGGTTCAGGAACAGTTATTACCCTACAATGGCCAGTTTCAGGAACAGTTATTACCCAACATCCACCACGTTCAGGAACAGTTATTACCCTACAATCATCAGGTTCAGGTACAATTATTACTGTACAATTACCAGTTTCAGGAACAGTTATTACCCTACAATCACCAGGTTCAGGAACAATTATTATCCTACAATTTCCAGGTTCAGCATCAGTTATTACCCTACAATCACCATGTTCAGGGACAGTTGTTACCCTTCAATTAACAGGTTCAGGAACAGTTATTACCCCAGAATTACCAGTTTCAGGAACAGTTATTACCCTACAATCACCCGTTTCAGGAACAGTTATTAACCTGCAATCGACAGGTTCACAAACAGTTATGACTCTACAATCACCAGGTTCAGAAACAGTTATTGCCCTACAATCACAAGGTTCAGGAACAGTTATTACCCTACAATCACCAGGTTCAGAAAGTGTTATTAGCCGAGAACCGCCGGGTTCAAGAAAAGTTATTTCCCTACAATCACCAGGTTCAATACCAATTTTAACCCTACAATCACCAGGTTCAGGAACATTTGATACCCGACAATCACCAGGTTCAGGAACAGTTATTACCCTATAGTCACCAGGTTCAGGAACAGTTATTACCCCACAGTCACCTGGTTCAGGCACAGTAATTACCCTACAATGACCAGGATCAGGAACAGTTATTACCCTACAACCACCAGGTTCAGGAACAGTTATTACCCGACAATCACCAGATTCAGCATCAGTTATTACCGTACAATCACCAGGTTCAGGAACAGTTATTACCCCAGAATTACCAGTTTCAGGAACAGCTATTACCCTACAATGACCAGGCTCAGGGACAATTATTATCCTACAATTACCTGGTTCAGGAACAATTATTACCCTACAATCACCAGGTTCAGGTACAATTATTACTGTACAATTAGCAGGTTCAGGAACAGTTATTACCCTACAAACACCATGTTCAGCATCAGTTATTATCCTACAATCACCAGGTTCAGGGACAGTTGTTACCCTTCTATTACCAGTTTCAGGAACAGTTATTACCCTACAATCACCAGGTTCAGGAACAATTATTATCCTACAATTACCAGGTTCAGGAACAGTTATTACCCTACAATCACCAGGTTCAGGAACAATTATTATCCTACAAACACCAGGTTCAGGAACAGTTATTACCCTACAATTACCAGGTTCAGGAACAGTTATTACCCTACAATCACCAGGTTCAGGGACAGTTGTGACCCTTCAATTAACAGGTTCAGGAAAAGTTATTACCCCAGAATTACCAGGTTCAGGAACAGTTATTACCCTACTAGCACCAGGTTCAGGAACACATGATACCGTATAATTAGCACGTTCAGGAACAGTTATTACCCCAGAAACACCAGGTTCAGGTACAGTTATTACGATACAATCACCAAGGTCAAGAGCAGTTATCACCCTACAATCACAAGGTTCAGGAACAGTTATTACCCTACAATCACCAGTTTCATGAACAGTTATTACCCTACAATCACCAGGTTCAGGAACAATTATTATCCTACAATTACCAGGTTCAGGAACGGTTATTACCCTACAATCACAAGGTTCAGGAACAGTTGTTACTCTACAATCAACTGTTCAGGTGCAGTTGTTAACCTACAATCAACAGGTTCAGAAAAAGTTGTAACCCTAGAATCACAAGGTTCAGGAGCAGTTATTACCCTACAATCACCAGGTTCACGAACAGTTGTTACAATGCAATCACCAGTTTCAGGAACAGTTATCACCGTACAGTCACCAGGTTCAGGATCAGTTATTACACTACTATCACCAGGTTCAGGAACAGTTATTACCCTACAATTGACAGGTTCAGGAACAATTATGACACTACAATCAACAGGTTCAGAAACCGTTATTACCCTACAATGACCAGTTTCAGGAACAGTTATTACCCAACATCCACCAGGTTCAGGAACAGTTGTTACCCTACAATTAACAGGTTCAGGAGCAGTTATCACCCTACAATCACAAGGTTCAGGAACAGTTATTACTCTACAATCACCAGATTCATGAACAGTTATTACCCTACAATCACCAGGTTCAGGAACAATTATGACACTACAATCAACAGTTTCAGAAACCGTTATTACCCTACAATGACCAGTTTCAGGAACAGTTATTACCCAACATCCACCAGGTTCAGGAACAGTTATTACCCTAGAATCACAAGGTTCAGGAACAGTTATTAGCCTACAATCACCATGTTCAGGAACAGTTATTACCCCAGAATTACCAGTTTCAGGAACAGTTATTACCCTACAATCACCAGGTTCAGGAACAATTATTATCCTACAATTACCAGGTTCAGGAACAGTTATTACCCTACAATCACCAGGTTCAGGAACAATTATTATCCTACAATTACCAGGTTCAGGAACAGTTATTACCCTACAATCACCAGGTTCAGGGACAGTTGTTACCATTCAATTAACAGGTTCAGGAAAAGTTATTACACCAGAATTACCAGGTTCAGGAACAGTTATTACCCTACTAGCACCAGGTTCAGGAACACATGATACTGTATAATTAGCACGTTCAGGAACAGTTATTACCCCAGAAACACCAGGTTCAGGTACAGTTATTACGATACAATCACCAAGGTCAAGAGCAGTTATCACCCTACAATCACAAGGTTCAGGAACAGTTGTTACTCTACAATCAACAGTTCAGGTGCAGTTGTTAACCTACAATCAACAGGTTCAGAAAAAGTTGTAACCCTAGAATCACAAGGTGCAGGAACAGTTATTACCCTATAATTACCACATTCAGGAGCAGTTATTACCCTACAACCACCAGGATCAGGATAAGTTATTACCCTACAATCACCAGGTTCAGGAACAGTTGTTACCCTACAATTAACAGGTTCAGGAGCAGTTATCACCCTACAATCACCAGGTTCAGGAACAGTTGTTACCCTACAATTAACAGGTTCAGGAGCAGTTATCACCCTACAATCACAAGGTTCAGGAACAGTTATTACTCTACAATCACCAGATTCATGATCAGTTATTACCCTACAATCACCAGGTTCAGGAACAATTATGACACTACAATCAACAGTTTCAGAAACCGTTATTACCCTACAATGACCAGTTTCAGGAACAGTTATTACCCAACATCCACCAGGTTCAGGAACAGTTATTACCCTAGAATCACAAGGTTCAGGAACAGTTATTAGCCTACAATCACCATGTTCAGGAACAGTTATTACCCTACAATGGCCAGTTTCAGGAACAGTTATTACCCCACAGTCACCAGGTTCAGGAACATTTATTACCCTACAATGACCAGGTTCAGGAACAGTTATTACCCTACAACCACCAGGTTCAGGAACAGTTATTACCCGACAATCACCAGGTTCAGCATCAGTTATTACCGTATAATCACCAGGTTCAGGAACAGTTATTACCCCAGAATTACCAGTTTCAGGAACAGCTATTACCCTACAATCACCAGGCTCAGGAACAATTATTATTCTACAATTACCTGGATCAGGAACAGTTATTACCCTACAATCACCAGGTTCAGGTACAATTATTACTGTACAATTACTAGGTTCAGGAACAGTTATTACCCTACTATCATCATGTTCAGGAACAGGTATTACCCCACGATGACCAGGTTCAGGAACAGTTGTTATACTGCATTCACCAGGTTCAGGAACAGATATAACAGCACGATCACCAGGTTCAGGAACAGTTGTTACACTGCAATCACCTGGTTGAACAACAGCTTTAACCCTACAATCAACAGGTTCAGGAACAGTGATTATTATACCATCACCAGTTTCAGGAACACTTATTACCCTACAACCACCAGGATCAGGATAAGTTATTACCCTACAATCACCAGGTTCAGGAACAGTTGTTACCCTACAATTTCCAGGTTCAGCATCAGTTATTACCCTACAATCACCAGGTTCAGGGACAGTTGTTACCCTTCAATTAACAGGTTCAGGAACAGTTATTACCCCAGAATTACCAGTTTCAGGAACAGTTATTACCCTACAATCACCAGTTTCAGGAACAGTTATTAACCTACAATCGATAGGTTCACGAACAGTTATGACACTACAATCACCAGGTTCAGAAACAGTTATTGCCCTACAATCACCAGGTTCAGAAACAGTTATTGCCCTACAATCACCAGGTTCAGGAACAGTTATTAACCTACAATGACCAGGTTCAGGAACAGTTATTACCCTACATCCACCAGGTTCAGGAACAGTTATTACCTTACAATGACCAGGTTCAGGAAAAGTTATTACCCAACAATCACCAGGTTCAGGGACAGTTATTACCCTACAATCACCAAGTTCAGGTACAATTATTACTGTACAATTACCAGGTTCAGGAATAGTTATTACCCTACTATCATCATGTTCAGGAACAGGTATTACCCCACGATCACCAGGATCAGGAACAGTTGTTACACTGCATTCACCAGGTTCAGGAACAGATATAACAGCACGATCACCAGGTTCAGGAACAGTTGTTACACTGCAATCACCTGGTTGAACAACAGCTTTAACCCTACAATCAACAGGTTCAGGAACAGTGATTATTATACCATCACCAGTTTCAGGAACACTTATTACCCTACAACCACCAGGATCAGGATAAGTTATTACCCTACAATCACCAGGTTCAGGAACAGTTGTTACCCTACAATTAACAGGTTCAGGAGCAGTTATCACCCTACAATCACCAGTTTCAGGAACACTTATTACCCTTCAATCACCAGGTTCAGGAACATTTATGATCCTACAATTACCAGGTTCAGGTACAGTTATTACCCTACAACCACAAGGTTCAGGAACAGTTGTTACTATACAATCACCAGTTCAGGTTCAGTTGTTAACCTGCTGTCACCAGTTTCAGGAACAGTTATTACCCTACAATCACCAGGTTCGGGAACATTTATTATCCTACAATTAGCAGGTTCAGGAACAGTTATTACCCTACAATGGCCAGTTTCAGGAACAGTTATTACCCAACATCCACCACGTTCAGGAACAGTTATTACCCTACAATCATCAGGTTCAGGTACAATTATTACTGTACAATTACCAGTTTCAGGAACAGTTATTACCCTACAATCACCAGGTTCAGGAACAATTATTATCCTACAATTTCCAGGTTCAGCATCAGTTATTACCCTACAATCACCATGTTCAGGGACAGTTGTTACCATTCAATTAACAGGTTCAGGAACAGTTATTACCCCAGAATTACCAGTTTCAGGAACAGTTATTACCCTACAATCACCCGTTTCAGGAACAGTTATTAACCTGCAATCGACAGGTTCACGAACAGTTATGACTCTACAATCACCAGGTTCAGAAACAGTTATTGCCCTACAATCACAAGGTTCAGGAACAGTTATTACCCTACAATCACCAGGTTCAGAAAGTGTTATAAGCCGAGAACCGCCGGGTTCAAGAAAAGTTATTTCCCTACAATCACCAGGTTCAATACCAATTTTAACCCTACAATCACCAGGTTCAGGAACATTTGATACCCGACAATCACCAGGTTCAGGAAAAGTTATTACCCCACAGTCACCAGGTTCAGGAACAGTTATTACCCCACAGTCACCTGGTTCAGGCACAGTAATTACCCTACAATGACTAGGTTCAGGAACAGTTATTACCCTACAATGACCAGGTTCAGTAACAGTTATTACCCTACAACCACCAGGTTCAGGAACAGTTATTACCCGACAATCACCAGGTTCAGCATCAGTTATTACCGTATAATCACCAGGTTCAGGAACAGTTATTACCCCAGAATTACCAGTTTCAGGAACAGCTATTACCCTACAATCACCAGGCTCAGGAACAATTATTATTCTACAATTACCTGGATCAGGAACAGTTATTACCCTACAATCACCAGGTTCAGGTACAATTATTACTGTACAATTACTAGGTTCAGGAACAGTTATTACCCTACTATCATCATGTTCAGGAACAGGTATTACCCCACGATGACCAGGTTCAGGAACAGTTGTTACACTGCATTCACCAGGTTCAGGAACAGATATAACAGCACGATCACCAGGTTCAGGAACAGTTGTTACACTGCAATCACCTGGTTGAACAACAGCTTTAACCCTACAATCAACAGGTTCAGGAACAGTGATTATTATACCATCACCAGTTTCAGGAACACTTATTACCCTTCAATCACCAGGTTCAGGAACATTTATGATCCTACAATTACCAGGTTCAGGAACAGTTATTACCCTACAAACACAAGGTTCAGGAACAGTTGTTACTATACAATCACCAGTTCAGGTTCAGTTGTTAACCTGCTGTCACCAGTTTCAGGAACAGTTATTACCCTACAATCACCAGGTTCGGGAACAATTATTATCCTACAATTAGCAGGTTCAGGAACAGTTATTACCCTACAATGGCCAGTTTCAGGAACAGTTATTACCCAACATCCACCACGTTCAGGAACAGTTATTACCCTACAATCATCAGGTTCAGGTACAATTATTACTGTACAATTACCAGTTTCAGGAACAGTTATTACCCTACAATCACCAGGTTCAGGAACAATTATTATCCTACAATTTCCAGGTTCAGCATCAGTTATTACCCTACAATCACCATGTTCAGGGACAGTTGTTACCCTTCAATTAACAGGTTCAGGAACAGTTATTACCCCAGAATTACCAGTTTCAGGAACAGTTATTACCCTACAATCACCCGTTTCAGGAACAGTTATTAACCTGCAATCGACAGGTTCACGAACAGTTATGACTCTACAATCACCAGGTTCAGAAACAGTTATTGCCCTACAATCACAAGGTTCAGAAAGTGTTATTAGCCGAGAACCGCCGGGTTCAAGAAAAGTTATTTCCCTACAATCACCAGGTTCAATACCAATTTTAACCCTACAATCACCAGGTTCAGGAACATTTGATACCCGACAATCACCAGGTTCAGGAACAGTTATTACCCCACAGTCACCAGGTTCAGGAACAGTTATTACCCCACAGTCACCTGGTTCAGGCACAGTAATTACCCTACAATGACCAGGATCAGGAACAGTTATTACCCTACAACCACCAGGTTCAGGAACAGTTATTACCCGACAATCACCAGGTTCAGCATCAGTTATTACCGTACAATCACCAGGTTCAGGAACAGTTATTACCCCAGAATTACCAGTTTCAGGAACAGCTATTACCCTACAATGACCAGGCTCAGGGACAATTATTATCCTACAATTACCTGGTTCAGGAACAATTATTACCCTACAATCACCAGGTTCTGGTACAATTATTACTGTACAATTAGCAGGTTCAGGAACAGTTATTACCCTACAAACACCATGTTCAGCATCAGTTATTATCCTACAATCACCAGGTTCAGGAACAGTTATTACCCCAGAATTACCAGTTTCAGGAACAGCTATTACCCTACAATGACCAGGCTCAGGGACAATTATTATCCTACAATTACCTGGTTCAGGAACAATTATTACCCTACAATCACCAGGTTCAGGTACAATTATTACTGTACAATTTGCAGGTTCAGGAACAGTTATTACCCTACAAACACCATGTTCAGCATCAGTTATTATCCTACAATCACCAGGTTCAGGGACAGTTGTTACCCTTCTATTACCAGTTTCAGGAACAGTTATTACCCTACAATCACCAGGTTCAGGAACAATTATTATCCTACAATTACCAGGTTCAGGAACAGTTATTACCCTACAATCACCAGGTTCAGGAACAATTATTATCCTACAAACACCAGGTTCAGGAACAGTTATTACCCTACAATTACCAGGTTCAGGAACAGTTATTACCCTACAATCACCAGGTTCAGGGACAGTTGTGACCCTTCAATTAACAGGTTCAGGAAAAGTTATTACCCCAGAATTACCAGGTTCAGGAACAGTTATTACCCTACTAGCACCAGGTTCAGGAACACATGATACCGTATAATTAGCACGTTCAGGAACAGTTATTACCCCAGAAACACCAGGTTCAGGTACAGTTATTACGATACAATCACCAAGGTCAAGAGCAGTTATCACCCTACAATCACAAGGTTCAGGAACAGTTATTACCCTACAATCACCAGTTTCATGAACAGTTATTACCCTACAATCACCAGGTTCAGGAACAATTATTATCCTACAATTACCAGGTTCAGGAACGGTTATTACCCTACAATCACAAGGTTCAGGAACAGTTGTTACTCTACAATCAACAGTTCAGGTGCAGTTGTTAACCTACAATCAACAGGTTCAGAAAAAGTTGTAACCCTAGAATCACAAGGTGCAGGAACAGTTATTACCCTATAATTACCACATTCAGGAGCAGTTATTACCCTAAAACCAGGATCAGGATAAGTTATTACCCTACAATCACCAGGTTCAGGAACAGTTGTTACCCTGCAATTAACAGGCTCAGGAGCAGTTATTACCCAACAATCACCAGGTTCACGAACAGTTGTTACACTGCAATCACCAGGTTCAGGAACAGTTATTACCGTACAATCACCAGGTTCAGGATCAGTTATTACCCTACTATCACCAGGTTCAGGAACAGTTATTACCCTACAATTGACAGGTTCAGGAACAATTATGACACTACAATCAACAGTTTCAGAAACCGTTATTACCCTACAATGACCAGTTTCAGGAACAGTTATTACCCAACATCCACCAGGTTCAGGAACAGTTATTACCCTACAATCACCAGGTTCAGGAACAGTTATTACCCTACAACCACAAGGTTCAGGAACAGTTGTTACTATACAATCACCAGTTCAGGTACAGTTGTTAACCTGCTGTCACCAGTTTCAGGAACCGTTATTACCCTACAATCACCAGGTTCGGGAACAATTATTATCCTACAATTAGCAGGTTCAGGAACAGTTATTACCCTACAAACACCATGTTCAGCATCAGTTATTATCCTACAATCACCAGGTTCAGGGACAGTTGTTACCCTTCAATTACCAGTTTCAGGAACAGTTATTACCCTACAATCACCAGTTTCAGGAACAGTTATTACCCTACAATTACCAGGTTCAGGGACAGTTGTTACCCTTCTATTACCAGTTTCATGAACAGTTATTACCCTACAATCACCCGGTTCAGGAACAATTATTATCCTACCATTACCAGGTTCAGGAACAGTTATTACCCTACAATCACAAGGTTCAGGAACAGTTGTTACTCTACAATCAACAGTTCAGGTGCAGTTGTTAACCTACAATCAACAGGTTCAGAAAAAGTTGTAACCCTAGAATCACAAGGTGTAGGAACAGTTATTACCCTATAATTACCACATTCAGGAGCAGTTATTACCCTACAACTACCAGGATCAGGATAAGTTATTACCCTACAATCACCAGGTTCAGGAACAGTTGTTACCCTACAATTAACAGGTTCAGGAGCAGTTATTACCCTACAATCACCAGGTTCACGAACAGTTGTTACAATGCAATCACCAGGTTCAGGAACAGTTATCACCGTACAGTCACCAGGTTCAGGATCAGTTATTACACTACTATCACCAGGTTCAGGAACAGTTATTACCCTACAATTGACAGGTTCAGGAACAATTATGACACTACAATCAACAGGTTCAGAAACCGTTATTACCCTACAATGACCAGTTTCAGGAACAGTTATTACCCAACATCCACCAGGTTCAGGAACAGTTGTTACCCTTCAATTAACAGGTTCAGGAGCAGTTATCACCCTACAATCACAAGGTTCAGGAACAGTTATTACTCTACAATCACCAGATTCATGAACAGTTATTACCCTACAATCACCAGGTTCAGGAACAATTATGACACTACAATCAACAGTTTCAGAAACCGTTATTACCCTACAATGACCAGTTTCAGGAACAGTTATTACCCAACATCCACCAGGTTCAGGAACAGTTATTACCCTAGAATCACAAGGTTCAGGAACAGTTATTAGCCTACAATCACCATGTTCAGGAACAGTTATTACCCCAGAATTACCAGTTTCAGGAACAGCTATTACCCTACAATCACCAGGCTCAGGAACAATTATTATTCTACAATTACCTGGATCAGGAACAGTTATTACCCTACAATCACCAGGTTCAGGTACAATTATTACTGTACAATTACTAGGTTCAGGAACAGTTATTACCCTACTATCATCATGTTCAGGAACAGGTATTACCCCACGATGACCAGGTTCAGGAACAGTTGTTACACTGCATTCACCAGGTTCAGGAACAGATATAACAGCACGATCACCAGGTTCAGGAACAGTTGTTACACTGCAATCACCTGGTTGAACAATAGCTTTAACCCTACAATCAACAGGTTCAGGAACAGTGATTATTATACCATCTCCAGTTTCAGGAACACTTATTACCCTTCAATCACCAGGTTCAGGAACATTTATGATCCTACAATTACCAGGTTCAGGAACAGTTATTACCCTACAACCACAAGGTTCAGGAACATTTGTTACTATACAATCACCAGTTCAGGTTCAGTTGTTAACCTGCTGTCACCAGTTTCAGGAACAGTTATTACCCTACAATCACCAGGTTCGGGAACAATTATTATTCTACAATTAGCAGGTTCAGGAACAGTTATTACCCTACAATGGCCAGTTTCAGGAACAGTTATTACCCAACATCCACCACGTTCAGGAACAGTTATTACCTTACGATGACCAGGTTCAGGAAAAGTTATTACCCAACAATCACCAGTAACAGGAACAGTTATTACCCTACAATCATCAGGTTCAGGTACAATTATTACTGTACAATTACCAGTTTCAGGAACAGTTATTACCCTACAATCACCAGGTTCAGGAACAATTATTATCCTACAATTTCCAGGTTCAGCATCAGTTATTACCCTACAATCACCATGTTCAGGGACAGTTGTTACCCTTCAATTAACAGGTTCAGGAACAGTTATTGCCCTACAATCACAAGGTTCAGGAACAGTTATTACCCTACAATCACCAGGTTCAGAAAGTGTTATTAGCCGAGAACCGCCGGGTTCAAGAAAAGTTATTTCCCTACAATCACCAGGTTCAATACCAATTTTAACCCTACAATCACCAGGTTCAGGAACATTTGATACCCGACAATCACCAGGTTCAGGAACAGTTATTACCCTATAGTCACCAGGTTCAGGAACAGTTATTACCCCACAGTCACCTGGTTCAGGCACAGTTATTACCCTACAATGACCAGGATCAGGAACAGTTATTACCCTACAACCACCAGGTTCAGGAACAGTTATTACCCGACAATCACCAGGTTCAGCATCAGTTATTACCGTACAATCACCAGGTTCAGGAACAGTTATTACCCCAGAATTACCAGTTTCAGGAACAGCTATTACCCTACAATGACCAGGCTCAGGGACAATTATTATCCTACAATTACCTGGTTCAGGAACAATTATTACCCTACAATCACCAGGTTCAGGTACAATTATTACTGTACAATTAGCAGGTTCAGGAACAGTTATTACCCTACAAACACCATGTTCAGCATCAGTTATTATCCTACAATCACCAGGTTCAGGGACAGTTGTTACCCTTCTATTACCAGTTTCAGGAACAGTTATTACCCTACAATCACCAGGTTCAGGAACAATTATTATCCTACAATTACCAGGTTCAGGAACAGTTATTACCCTACAATCACCAGGTTCAGGAACAATTATTATCCTACAAACACCAGGTTCAGGAACAGTTATTACCCTACAATTACCAGGTTCAGGAACAGTTATTACCCTACAATCACCAGGTTCAGGGACAGTTGTGACCCTTCAATTAACAGGTTCAGGAAAAGTTATTACCCCAGAATTACCAGGTTCAGGAACAGTTATTACCCTACTAGCACCAGGTTCAGGAACACATGATACCGTATAATTAGCACGTTCAGGAACAGTTATTACCCCAGAAACACCAGGTTCAGGTACAGTTATTACGATACAATCACCAAGGTCAAGAGCAGTTATCACCCTACAATCACAAGGTTCAGGAACAGTTATTACCCTACAATCACCAGTTTCATGAACAGTTATTACCCTACAATCACCAGGTTCAGGAACAATTATTATCCTACAATTACCAGGTTCAGGAACGGTTATTACCCTACAATCACAAGGTTCAGGAACAGTTGTTACTCTACAATCAACAGTTCAGGTGCTGTTGTTAACCTACAATCAACAGGTTCAGAAAAAGTTGTAACCCTAGAATCACAAGGTGCAGGAACAGTTATTACCCTATAATTACCACATTCAGGAGCAGTTATTACCCTAAAACCAGGATCAGGATAAGTTATTACCCTACAATCACCAGGTGCAGGAACAGTTGTTACCCTGCAATTAACAGGCTCAGGAGCAGTTATTACCCTACAATCACCAGGTTCACGAACAGTTGTTACACTGCAATCACCAGGTTCAGGAACAGTTATTACCGTACAATCACCAGGTTCAGGATCAGTTATTACCCTACTATCACCAGGTTCAGGAACAGTTATTACCCTACAATTGACAGGTTCAGGAACAATTATGACACTACAATCAACAGTTTCAGAAACCGTTATTACCCTATAATGACCAGTTTCAGGAACAGTTATTACCCAACATCCACCAGGTTCAGGAACAGTTATTACCCTAGAATCACAAGGTTCAGTAACAGTTATTACCCTACAACCACAAGGTTCAGGAACAGTTGTTACTATACAATCACCAGTTCAGGTACAGTTGTTAACCTGCTGTCACCAGTTTCAGGAACAGTTATTACCCTACAATCACCAGGTTCGGGAACAATTATTATCCTACAATTAGCAGGTTCAGGAACAGTTATTATCCTACAATCACCAGGTTCAGGGACAGTTGTTACCCTTCAATTACCAGTTTCAGGAACAGTTATTACCCTACAATCACCAGTTTCAGGAACAGTTATTACCCTACAATTACCAGGTTCAGGGACAGTTATTACCCTACTATCATCATGTTCAGGAACAGGTATTACCCCTTGATGACCAGGTTCAGGAACAGTTGTTACACTGCATTCACCAGGTTCAGGAACAGATATAACAGCACGATCACCAGTTTCATGAACAGTTATTACCCTACAATCACCCGGTTCAGGAACAATTATTATCCTACAATTACCAGGTTCAGGAACAGTTATTACCCTACAATCACAAGGTTCAGGAACAGTTGTTACTCTACAATCAACAGTTCAGGTGCAGTTGTTAACCTACAATCAACAGGTTCAGAAAAAGTTGTAACCCTAGAATCACAAGGTGTAGGAACAGTTATGACCCTATAATTACCACATTCAGGAGCAGTTATTACCCTACAACCACCAGGATCAGGATAAGTTATTACCCTACAATCACCAGGTTCAGGAACAGTTGTTACCCTACAATTAACAGGTTCAGGAGCAGTTATTACCCTACAATGACCAGGTTCACGAACAGTTGTTACAATGCAATCACCAGGTTCAGGAACAGTTATCACCGTACAGTCACCAGGTTCAGGATCAGTTATTACACTACTATCACCAGGTTCAGGAACAGTTATTACCCTACAATTGACAGGTTCAGGAACAATTATGACACTACAATCAACAGGTTCAGAAACCGTTATTACCCTACAATGACCAGTTTCAGGAACAGTTATTACCCAACATCCACCAGGTTCAGGAACAGTTATTACCCTAGAATCACAAGGTTCAGGAACAGTTATTACCCTACAATCACCATGTTCAGGAACAGTTATTACCCTACAATGGCCAGTTTCAGGAACAGTTATTACCCAACATCCACCATGTTCAGGAACAGTTATTACCTTACAATGACCAGGTTCAGGAAAAGTTATTACCCAACAATCACCAGTATCAGGAACAGTTATTACCCTACAATCACCAGGTTCAGGTACAATTATTACCGTACATTTACCAGTTTCAGGAACAGTTATTACCCTACTAGCACCAGGTTCAGGAACACATGATACCGTATAATTAGCACGTTCAGGAACAGTTATTACCCCAGAAACACCAGGTTCAGGTACAGTTATTACGATACAATCACCAAGGTCAAGAGCAGTTATCACCCTACAATCACAAGGTTCAGGAACAGTTATTACCCTACAATCACCAGTTTCATGAACAGTTATTACCCTACAATCACCAGGTTCAGGAACAATTATTATCCTACAATTACCAGGTTCAGGAACGGTTATTACCCTACAATCACAAGGTTCAGGAACAGTTGTTACTCTACAATCAACAGTTCAGGTGCAGTTGTTAACCTACAATCAACAGGTTCAGAAAAAGTTGTAACCCTAGAATCACAAGGTGCAGGAACAGTTATTACCCTATAATTACCACATTCAGGAGCAGTTATTACCCTAAAACCAGGATCAGGATAAGTTATTACCCTACAATCACCAGGTTCAGGAACAGTTGTTACCCTGCAATTAACAGGCTCAGGAGCAGTTATTACCCTACAATCACCAGGTTCACGAACAGTTGTTACACTGCAATCACCAGGTTCAGGAACAGTTATTACCGTACAATCACCAGGTTCAGGATCAGTTATTACCCTACTATCACCAGGTTCAGGAACAGTTATTACCCTACAATTGACAGGTTCAGGAACAATTATGACACTACAATCAACAGTTTCAGAAACCGTTATTACCCTACAATGACCAGTTTCAGGAACAGTTATTACCCAACATCCACCAGGTTCAGGAACAGTTATTACCCTACAATCACCAGGTTCAGGAACAGTTATTACCCTACAACCACAAGGTTCAGGAACAGTTGTTACTATACAATCACCAGTTCAGGTACAGTTGTTAACCTGCTGTCACCAGTTTCAGGAACCGTTATTACCCTACAATCACCAGGTTCGGGAACAATTATTATCCTACAATTAGCAGGTTCAGGAACAGTTATTACCCTACAAACACCATGTTCAGCATCAGTTATTATCCTACAATCACCAGGTTCAGGGACAGTTGTTACCCTTCAATTACCAGTTTCAGGAACAGTTATTACCCTACAATCACCAGTTTCAGGAACAGTTATTACCCTACAATTACCAGGTTCAGGGACAGTTGTTACCCTTCTATTACCAGTTTCATGAACAGTTATTACCCTACAATCACCCGGTTCAGGAACAATTATTATCCTACAATTAACAGGTTCAGGAACAGTTATTACCCTACAATCACAAGGTTCAGGAACAGTTGTTACTCTACAATCAACAGTTCAGGTGCAGTTGTTAACCTACAATCAACAGGTTCAGAAAAAGTTGTAACCCTAGAATCACAAGGTGTAGGAACAGTTATTACCCTATAATTACCACATTCAGGAGCAGTTATTACCCTACAACTACCAGGATCAGGATAAGTTATTACCCTACAATCACCAGGTTCAGGAACAGTTGTTACCCTACAATTAACAGGTTCAGGAGCAGTTATTACCCTACAATCACCAGGTTCACGAACAGTTGTTACACTGCAATCACAAGGTTCAGGAACAGTTATTACCGTACAATCACCAGGTTCAGGATCAGTTATTACCCTACTATCACCAGGTTCAGGAACAGTTATTACCCTACAATTGACAGGTTCAGGAACAATTATGACACTTCAATCAACAGTTTCAGAAACCGTTATTACCCTACAATGACCAGTTTCAGGAACAGTTATTACCCAACATCCACCAGGTTCAGGAACAGTTATTACCCTAGAATCACAAGGTTCAGTAACAGTTATTACCCTACAACCACAAGGTTCAGGAACAGTTGTTACTATACAATCACCAGTTCAGGTACAGTTGTTAACCTGCTGTCACCAGTTTCAGGAACAGTTATTACCCTACAATCACCAGGTTCGGGAACAATTATTATCCTACAATTAGCAGGTTCAGGAACAGTTATTACCCTACAAACACCATGTTCAGCATCAGTTATTATCCTATAATCACCAGGTTCAGGGACAGTTGTTACCCTTCAATTACCAGTTTCAGGAACAGTTATTACCCTACAATCACCAGTTTCAGGAACAGTTATTACCCTACAATTACCAGGTTCAGGGACAGTTGTTATCCTTCTATTACCAGTTTCATGAACAGTTATTACCCTACAATCACCCGGTTCAGGAACAATTATTATCCTACAATTACCAGGTTCAGGAACAGTTATTACCCTACAATCACAAGGTTCAGGAACAGTTGTTACTCTACAATCAACAGTTCAGGTGCAGTTGTTAACCTACAATCAACAGGTTCAGAAAAAGTTGTAACCCTAGAATCACAAGGTGTAGGAACAGTTATTACCCTATAATTACCACATTCAGGAGCAGTTATTACCCTACAACCACCAGGATCAGGATAAGTTATTACCCTACAATCACCAGGTTCAGGAACAGTTGTTACCCTACAATTAACAGGTTCAGGAGCAGTTATTACCCTACAATCACCAGGTTCACGAACAGTTGTTACAATGCAATCACCAGGTTCAGGAACAGTTATCACCGTACAGTCACCAGGTTCAGGATCAGTTATTACACTACTATCACCAGGTTCAGGAACAGTTATTACCCTACAATTGACAGGTTCAGGAACAATTATGACACTACAATCAACAGGTTCAGAAACCGTTATTACCCTACAATGACCAGTTTCAGGAACAGTTATTACTCAACATCCACCAGGTTCAGGAACAGTTATTACCCTACAATGGCCAGTTGCAGGAACAGTTATTACCCAACATCCACCACGTTCAGGAACAGTTATTACCTTACAATGACCAGGTTCAGGAAAAGTTATTACCCAACAATCACCAGTATCAGGAACAGTTATTACCCTACAATCACCAGGTTCAGGTACAATTATTACCGTACATTTACCAGTTTCAGGAACAGTTATTACCCTACAATCACCAGGTTCAGGAACAATTATTATCCTACAATTTCCAGGTTCAGGAACAGTTATTACCGTACAATCACCAGGTTCAGGAACAATTATTATCCTACAATTTCCAGGTTCAGCATCAGTTATTACCCTACAATCACCAGGTTCAGGGACAGTTGTTACCCTTCAATTAACAGGTTCAGGAACAGTTATTACCCCAGAATTACCAGTTTCAGGAACAGTTATTACCCTACAATCACCAGTTTCAGGAACAGTTATTACCCAACATCCACCAGGTTCAGGAACAGTTATTACCCTAGAATCACAAGGTTCAGTAACAGTTATTACCCTACAACCACAAGGTTCAGGAACAGTTGTTACTATACAATCACCAGTTCAGGTACAGTTGTTAACCTGCTGTCACCAGTTTCAGGAACAGTTATTACCCTACAATCACCAGGTTCGGGAACAATTATTATCCTACAATTAGCAGGTTCAGGAACAGTTATTACCCTACAAACACCATGTTCAGCATCAGTTATTATCCTATAATCACCAGGTTCAGGGACAGTTGTTACCCTTCAATTACCAGTTTCAGGAACAGTTATTACCCTACAATCACCAGTTTCAGGAACAGTTATTACCCTACAATTACCAGGTTCAGGGACAGTTGTTATCCTTCTATTACCAGTTTCATGAACAGTTATTACCCTACAATCACCCGGTTCAGGAACAATTATTATCCTACAATTACCAGGTTCAGGAACAGTTATTACCCTACAATCACAAGGTTCAGGAACAGTTGTTACTCTACAATCAACAGTTCAGGTGCAGTTGTTAACCTACAATCAACAGGTTCAGAAAAAGTTGTAACCCTAGAATCACAAGGTGTAGGAACAGTTATTACCCTATAATTACCACATTCAGGAGCAGTTATTACCCTACAACCACCAGGATCAGGATAAGTTATTACCCTACAATCACCAGGTTCAGGAACAGTTGTTACCCTACAATTAACAGGTTCAGGAGCAGTTATTACCCTACAATCACCAGGTTCACGAACAGTTGTTACAATGCAATCACCAGGTTCAGGAACAGTTATCACCGTACAGTCACCAGGTTCAGGATCAGTTATTACACTACTATCACCAGGTTCAGGAACAGTTATTACCCTACAATTGACAGGTTCAGGAACAATTATGACACTACAATCAACAGGTTCAGAAACCGTTATTACCCTACAATGACCAGTTTCAGGAACAGTTATTACTCAACATCCACCAGGTTCAGGAACAGTTATTACCCTACAATGGCCAGTTGCAGGAACAGTTATTACCCAACATCCACCACGTTCAGGAACAGTTATTACCTTACAATGACCAGGTTCAGGAAAAGTTATTACCCAACAATCACCAGTATCAGGAACAGTTATTACCCTACAATCACCAGGTTCAGGTACAATTATTACCGTACATTTACCAGTTTCAGGAACAGTTATTACCCTACAATCACCAGGTTCAGGAACAATTATTATCCTACAATTTCCAGGTTCAGGAACAGTTATTACCGTACAATCACCAGGTTCAGGAACAATTATTATCCTACAATTTCCAGGTTCAGCATCAGTTATTACCCTACAATCACCAGGTTCAGGGACAGTTGTTACCCTTCAATTAACAGGTTCAGGAACAGTTATTACCCCAGAATTACCAGTTTCAGGAACAGTTATTACCCTACAATCACCAGTTTCAGGAACAGTTATTAACCTACAATTGACAGGTTCAGAAAAAGTTGTAACCCTAGAATCACAAGGTGTAGGAACAGTTATTACCCTATAATTACCACATTCAGGAGCAGTTATTACCCTACAACCACCAGGATCAGGATAAGTTATTACCCTACAATCACCAGGTTCAGGAACAGTTGTTACCCTACAATTAACAGGTTCAGGAGCAGTTATTACCCTACAATCACCAGGTTCACGAACAGTTGTTACAATGCAATCACCAGGTTCAGGAACAGTTATCACCGTACAGTCACCAGGTTCAGGATCAGTTATTACACTACTATCACCAGGTTCAGGAACAGTTATTACCCTACAATTGACAGGTTCAGGAACAATTATGACACTACAATCAACAGGTTCAGAAACCGTTATTACCCTACAATGACCAGTTTCAGGAACAGTTATTACTCAACATCCACCAGGTTCAGGAACAGTTATTACCCTAGAATCACAAGGTTCAGGAACAGTTATTACCCTACAATCACCATGTTCAGGAACAGTTATTACCCTACAATGGCCAGTTTCAGGAACAGTTATTACCCAACATCCACCACGTTCAGGAACAGTTATTACCTTACAATGACCAGGTTCAGGAAAAGTTATTACCCAACAATCACCAGTATCAGGAACAGTTATTACCCTACAATCACCAGGTTCAGGTACAATTATTACCGTACATTTACCAGTTTCAGGAACAGTTATTACCCTACAATCACCAGGTTCAGGAACAATTATTATCCTACAATTTCCAGGTTCAGGAACAGTTATTACCGTACAATCACCAGTTTCAGGAACAATTATTATCCTACAATTTCCAGGTTCAGCATCAGTTATTACCCTACAATCACCAGGTTCAGGGACAGTTGTTACCCTTCAATTAACAGGTTCAGGAACAGTTATTACCCCAGAATTACCAGTTTCAGGAACAGTTATTACCCTACAATCACCAGTTTCAGGAACAGTTATTAACCTACAATCGATAGGTTCACGAACAGTTATGACACTACAGTCACCAGGTTCAGGAACAGTTATTACCCTACAATCACCAGTTTCATGAACAGTTATTACCCTACAATCACCAGGTTCAGGAACAATTATTATCCTACAATTACCAGCTTCAGGAACGGTTATTACCCTACAATCACAAGGTTCAGGAACAGTTGTTACTCTACAATCAACAGTTCAGGTGCAGTTGTTAACCTACAATCAACAGGTTCAGAAAAAGTTGTAACCCTAGAATCACAAGGTGCAGGAACAGGTATTACCCTATAATTACCACATTCAGGAGCAGTTATTACGCTACAACCACCAGGATCAGGATTAGTTATTACCCTACAATCACCAGGTTCAGGAACAGTTGTTACCCTACAATTAACAGGTTCAGGAGCAGTTATTACCCTACAATCACCAGTTTCACGAACAGTTGTTACAATGCAATCACCAGGTTCAGGAACAGTTATCACCGTACAGTCACCAGGTTCAGGATCAGTTATTACACTACTATCACCAGGTTCAGGAACAGTTATTACCCTACAATTGACAGGTTCAGGAACAATTATGACACTACAATCAACAGGTTCAGAAACCGTTATTACCCTACAATGACCAGTTTCAGGAACAGTTATTACTCAACATCCACCAGGTTCAGGAACAGTTATTACCCTAGAATCACAAGGTTCAGGAACAGTTATTACCCTACAATCACCATGTTCAGGAACAGTTATTACCCTACAATGGCCAGTTTCAGGAACAGTTATTACCCAACATCCACCACGTTCAGGAACAGTTATTACCTTACAATGACCAGGTTCAGGAAAAGTTATTACCCAACAATCACCAGTATCAGGAACAGTTATTACCCTACAATCACCAGGTTCAGGTACAATTATTACCGTACATTTACCAGTTTCAGGAACAGTTATTACCCTACAATCACCAGGTTCAGGAACAATTATTATCCTACAATTTCCAGGTTCAGGAACAGTTATTACCGTACAATCACCAGTTTCAGGAACAATTATTATCCTACAATTTCCAGGTTCAGCATCAGTTATTACCCTACAATCACCAGGTTCAGGGACAGTTGTTACCCTTCAATTAACAGGTTCAGGAACAGTTATTACCCCAGAATTACCAGTTTCAGGAACAGTTATTACCCTACAATCACCAGTTTCAGGAACAGTTATTAACCTACAATCGATAGGTTCACGAACAGTTATGACACTACAATCACCAGGTTCAGGAACAGTTATTACCCTACAATCACCAGTTTCATGAACAGTTATTACCCTACAATCACCAGGTTCAGGAACAATTATTATCCTACAATTACCAGCTTCAGGAACGGTTATTACCCTACAATCACAAGGTTCAGGAACAGTTGTTACTCTACAATCAACAGTTCAGGTGCAGTTGTTAACCCACAATCAACAGGTTCAGAAAAAGTTGTAACCCTAGAATCACAAGGTGTAGGAACAGTTATTACCCTATAATTACCACATTCAGGAGCAGTTATTACCCTACAACCACCAGGATCAGGATAAGTTATTACCCTACAATCACCAGGTTCAGGAACAGTTGTTACCCTACAATTAACAGGTTCAGGAGCAGTTATTACCCTACAATCACCAGGTTCATGAACAGTTGTTACAATGCAATCACCAGGTTCAGGAACAGTTATCACCGTACAGTCACCAGGTTCAGGATCAGTTATTACACTACTATCACCAGGTTCAGGAACAGTTATTACCCTACAATTGACAGGTTCAGGAACAATTATGACACTACAATCAACAGGTTCAGAAACCGTTATTACCCTACAATGACCAGTTTCAGGAACAGTTATTACTCAACATCCACCAGGTTCAGGAACAGTTATTACCCTAGAATCACAAGGTTCAGGAACAGTTATTACCCTACAATCACCATGTTCAGGAACAGTTATTACCCTACAATGGCCAGTTTCAGGAACAGTTATTACCCAACATCCACCACGTTCAGGAACAGTTATTACCTTACAATGACCAGGTTCAGGAAAAGTTATTACCCAACAATCACCAGTATCAGGAACAGTTATTACCCTACAATCACCAGGTTCAGGTACAATTATTACCGTACATTTACCAGTTTCAGGAACAGTTATTACCCTACAATCACCAGGTTCAGGAACAATTATTATCCTACAATTTCCAGGTTCAGGAACAGTTATTACCGTACAATCACCAGGTTCAGGAACAATTATTATCCTACAATTTCCAGGTTCAGCATCAGTTATTACCCTACAATCACCAGGTTCAGGGACAGTTGTTACCCTTCAATTAACAGGTTCAGGAACAGTTATTACCCCAGAATTACCAGTTTCAGGAACAGTTATTACCCTACAATCACCAGTTTCAGGAACAGTTATTAACCTACAATCGATAGGTTCACGAACAGTTATGACACTACAATCACCAGGTTCAGAAACAGTTATTGCCCTACAATCACCAGGTTCAGAAACAGTTATTGCCCTACAATCACCAGGTTCAGGAACAGTTATTAACCTACAATGACCAGGTTCAGGAACAGTTATTACCCTACATCCACCAGGTTCAGGAACAGTTATTACCTTACAATGACCAGGTTCAGGAAAAGTTATTACCCAACAATCACCAGGTTCAGGGACAGTTATTACCCTACAATCACCAAGTTCAGGTACAATTATTACTGTACAATTACCAGGTTCAGGAACAGTTATTACCCTACTATCATCATGTTCAGGAACAGGTATTACCCCACGATCACCAGGATCAGGAACAGTTGTTACACTGCATTCACCAGGTTCAGGAACAGATATAACAGCACGATCACCAGGTTCAGGAACAGTTGTTACACTGCAATCACCTGGTTGAGGAACAGCTATAACCCTACAATCAACAGGTTCAGGAATAGTGATTATTATACAATCACCAGTTTCAGGAACACTTATTACCCTTCAATCACCAGGTTCAGGAATATTTATTATCCTACAATTACCAGGTTCAGGAACAGTTATTACCCTACAACCACAAGGTTCAGGAACAGTTGTTACTCTACAATCACCAGTTCAGGTACAGTTGTTAACCTGCTGTCACCAGTTTCAGGAACAGTTATTACCCTACAATCACCAGGTTCGGGAACAATTATTATCCTACAATTAGCAGGTTTAGGAGCAGTTATTACCCTACAAACACCATGTTCAGCATCAGTTATTATCCTACAATCAACAGGTTCAGGGACAGTTGTTACCCTTCAATTACCAGTTTCAGGAACAGTTATTACCCTACAATCACCAGTTTCAGGAACAGTTATTACCCTACAATTACCAGGTTCAGGGACAGTTGTTACCCTTCTATTACCAGTTTCATGAACAGTTAT
Source organism: Hypanus sabinus (assembly GCF_030144855.1). Classification (NCBI taxonomy): domain Eukaryota; kingdom Metazoa; phylum Chordata; class Chondrichthyes; order Myliobatiformes; family Dasyatidae; genus Hypanus; species Hypanus sabinus. The sequence continues at coordinate 87,153,173 of NC_082709.1, read as the reverse complement.
TACCCTACAATCACCAGGTTCAGGAACAATTATTATCCTACAATTACCAGGTGCAGGAACAGTTATTACCCTACAATCACAAGTTTCAGGAACAGTTGTTACTCTACAATCAACAGTTCAGGTGCAGTTGTTAACCTACAATCAACAGGTTCAGAAAAAGTTGTAACCCTAGAATCACAAGGTGCAGGAACAGTTATTACCCTATAATTACCACATTCAGGAGCAGTTATTACGCTACAACCACCAGGATCAGGATTAGTTATTACCCTACAATCACCAGGTTCAGGAACAGTTGTTACCCTACAATTAACAGGTTCAGGAGCAGTTATTACCCTACAATCACCAGGTTCACGAACAGTTGTTACAATGCAATCACCAGGTTCAGGAACAGTTATCACCTTAGAATCACCAGGTTCAGGATCAGTTATTACACTACTATCACCAGGTTCAGGAACAGTTATTACCCTACAATTGACAGGTTCAGGAACAATTATGACACTACAATCAACAGGTTCAGAAACCGTTATTACCCTACATTGACCAGTTTCAGGAACAGTTATTACCCAACATCCACCAGGTTCAGGAACAGTTATTACCCTAGAATCACAAGGTTCAGGAACAGTTATTACACTACAGTCACCATGTTCAGGAACAGTTATTACCCTACAATGGCCAGTTTCAGGAACAGTTATTACCCAACATCCACTACGTTCAGGAACAGTTATTACCTTACAATGACCAGGTTCAGGAAAAGTTATTACCCAACAATCACCAGTATCAGGAACAGTTATTACCCTACAATCACCAGGTTCAGGTACAATTATTACCGTACAATTACCAGTTTCAGGAACAGTTATTACCCTACAATCACCAGGTTCAGGAACAATTATTATCCTACAATTTCCAGGTTCAGGAACAGTTATTACCGCACAATCACCAGGTTCAGGAACAATTATTATCCTACAATTTCCAGGTTCAGCATCAGTTATTACCCTACAATCACCAGGTTCAGGGACAGTTGTTACCCTTCAATTAACAGGTTCAGGAACAGTTATTACCCCAGAATTACCAGTTTCAGGAACAGTTATTACCCTACAATCACCAGTTTCAGGAACAGTTATTAACCTACAATTGACAGGTTCACGAACAGTTATGACACTACAATCACCAGGTTCAGAAACAGTTATTGCCCTACAATCACCAGGTTCAGGAACAGTTATTACCCTACAATCATCATGCTCAGGAACAGGTATTACCCCACGATGGCCAGGTTCAGGAACAGTTGTACACTGCATTCACCAGGTTCAGAAACAGATATAACAGCACGATCACCAGGTTCAGGAACAGTTGTTACACTGCAATCACCTGGTTGAACAACAGCTTTAACCCTACAATCAACAGGTTCAGGAACAGTGATTATTATACAATCACCAGTTTCAGGAACACTTATTACCCTTCAATCACCAGGTTCAGGAACATTTATTATCCTACAATTACCAGGTTTAGGAACAGTTATTACCCTACAACCACAAGGTTCAGGAACAGTTGTTACTCTACAATCACCAGTTCAGGTTCAGTTGTTAACCTGCTGTCACCAGTTTCAGGAACAGTTATTACCCTACTATCACCATGTTCAGGAACAGTTGTTACACTGCAATCACCAGCTTCAGGAACAGTTATTACCCCAGAATCACCCGGTTCAGGTACAGTTATTACGATACAATCACCAAGGTCAGGAACAGTTATTACACTACAATCGACAGGTTCAGGAACAGTTATGACACTAAAATCACCAGTTTCAGTTTCAATTATTACCCTACAATTACCAGGATCAGGAACAGTTATTATGATACAATCACCAAGATCAGGAACAGTTATTACCCTCCAATCAGCAGGTTCAGGAACAGTTGCTACCCTACAATTAACAGGTTCAGGAACAGTTATTACCCTACAATCACCAGGTTCAGGAACAGTTGTTACACAACAATCACCAGGTTCAGGAACAGTTATTACCCTACAATGACCAGTTTCAGGAACAGTTATTACCCTACAATCACCAGGTTCAGGAACAATTATTACCATACAATTACCAGGTTCAGGAACAGTTATTACCCTACTATCACCATGTTCAGGAACAGTTATTACCCCACGATCACCAGGTTCAGGAACAGTTATTACACTGCAATCACCAGGTTCAGGAACAGTTATAACCCCACGATCACCAGGTTCAGGAACAGTTGTTACCCCAGAATCACCAGGTTCAGGTACAGTTATTACGATACAATCACCAAGGTCAGGAACAGTTATTACACTACAATCGACAGGTTCAGGAACAGTTATGACACTACAATCACCAGTTTCAGTTTCAATTATTACCCTACAATTACCAGGTTCAGGAACAGTTATTATGATACAATCACCAAGATCAGGAACAGTTATTACCCTACAATCACCAGGTTCAGGAACAGTTATTACCCTCCAATCAACAGGTTCAGGAACAGTTGGTACCCTACAATTACCAGGTTCTGGAACAGTTATTACCCTACTATCACCAGGTTCAGGAACAGTTATTACCCTACTATCACCATGTTCAGGAACAGTTATTACCCCACGATCACCAGGTTCAGGAACAGTTATTACCCTCCAATCAACAGGTTCAGGAATAGTTGGTACCCTACAATTAACAGGTTCAGGAACAGTTATTACCCTACAATCACCAGGTTCAGGATCAATTATTACCGTCCAATTACCAGGTTCTGGAACAGTTATTACCCTACTATCACCAGGTTCAGGAACAGTTATTACCCCACGATCACCAGGTTCAGGAACAGTTATTGCCCTCCAATCAACAGGTTCAGGAATAGTTGGTACCCTACAATTAACAGGTTCAGGAACAGTTATTACCCTACAATCACCAGGTTCAGGAACAATTATTACCGTCCAATTACCAGTTTCAGGAACAGTTAATACCCTACTATCACCAGGTTCAGGAACACTTGATACCGTATAATTAGCACGTTGAGGAACAGTTATTACCCCAGAATCACCAGGTTCAGGTACAGTTATTACGATACAATCAACAAGGTCAGGTACATTTATTACCCTCAATCACAAGGTTCAGGAACAGTTGCTACACTGCAATCACCAGGTTCAGGAACAGTTATAAACCCACGATCACCATGTTCAGGAACAGTAATTACCCCAGAATCACCAGGTTCAGGTACAGTTATTACGATACAATTAACAGGTTCAGGAACAGTTATTACACTACAATCACCAGGTTCAGGAACAGTTGTTACTCTACAATTAACAGGTTCAGGAACAGTTATTACCCTACAATCACCAGTTCAGGTACAGTTGTTAACCTACAATCACCAGCTTCAGAAAAAGTTGTAACCCTAGAATCACAAGGTGCAGGAACAGTTATTACCCTACAATCTCCAGGTCAGGTACAGTTATTACGATACAATCATCAAGTTCAGGAACTGTTATTACCCTACAATTAACAGGTTCAAGAACAGTTATTACCCTACAATCACCAGGTTCAGGAACAGTTGTTACTCTACAATTAACAGGTTCAAGAACAGTTATTACCCTAGAATCACCATGTTCAGGAACAGTTATTAACCGAGAACCGCAGGTTCAGGAACTGTTATTACCCTACAATGACCAGTTTCGGAAAATTTTTTACCCAACAATCACCAGTTTCAGGAACAGTTATTAGCCGAGAACCGCCAGGTTCAGGAACTGTTATTACCCTACAATGACCAGATTCAGGAACAGTTATTACCCTACATTCGACAGGTTCAGGAAGAGGTATGATACTACAGGTTCAGAAACAGTTATTACCCTACAATCACCAGGTTCAGGATCAGTTATTAGCCGAGAACCGCCAGGTTCAGGAACTGTTATTACCCAACAATGACCAGATTCAGGAACAGTTATTACCCTACATTCGACAGGTTCAGGAAGAGTTATGATACTACAATCACCAGGTTCAGAAACAGTTATTACCCTACAATCACCAGTTTCAGGAACAGTTATTACCCTACAATCACCAGGTTCATGAACAGTTATAACCCTACAATCACCAGGTTCAGGAACAATTAGGGTTATTATTACCCGACAATTACCGGGTTCAGGAACAGTTATTACCCCACGATCACCAGGTTCAGGAACAGCTATTACACTACAATCGACAGGTTCAGGAACAGTTATGACACTACAGTCACCAGTTTCAGTTTCAATTATTACCCTACAATTACCAGGTTCAGGAACAGTTATTATGATACAATTACCAAGATCAGGAACAGTTATTACCCTACAATCTCCAGGTTCAGGTACAGTTATTACAATACAATCATCAGTTCAGGAACTGATATTACCCTACAATTACCACGTTCAGTAACAGTTATTACCCTACAACCACCAGGATCAGGATAAGATATTACCCTACAATCACCAGGTTCAGGAATAGTTGTTACCCTACAATTAACAGGTTCAGGAACAGTTATTACCCTACTATCACCATGTTCAGGAACAGTTATTACCCCACGATCACCAGGTTCAGGAACAGTTATTACCCTCCAATCAACAGGTTCAGGAATAGTTGGTACCCTACAATTAACAGGTTCAGGAACAGTTATTACCCTACAATCACCAGGTTCAGGATCAATTATTACCGTCCAATTACCAGGTTCTGGAACAGTTATTACCCTACTATCACCAGGTTCAGGAACAGTTATTACCCCACGATCACCAGGTTCAGGAACAGTTATTGCCCTCCAATCAACAGGTTCAGGAATAGTTGGTACCCTACAATTAACAGGTTCAGGAACAGTTATTACCCTACAATCACCAGGTTCAGGAACAATTATAACCGTCCAATTACCAGTTTCAGGAACAGTTAATACCCTACTATCACCAGGTTCAGGAACACTTGATACCGTATAATTAGCACGTTGAGGAACAGTTATTACCCCAGAATCACCAGGTTCAGGTACAGTTATTACGATACAATCAACAAGGTCAGGTACAGTTATTACCCTCAATCACAATGTTCAGGAACAGTTGCTACACTGCAATCACCAGGTTCAGGAACAGTTATAAACCCACGATCACCATGTTCAGGAACAGTAATTACCCCAGAATCACCAGGTTCAGGTACAGTTATTACGATACAATTAACAGGTTCAGGAACAGTTATTACACTACAATCACCAGGTTCAGGAACAGTTGTTACTCTACAATTAACAGGTTCAGGAACAGTTATTACCCTACAATCACCAGTTCAGGTACAGTTGTTAACCTACAATCACCAGCTTCAGAAAAAGTTGTAACCCTAGAATCACAAGGTGCAGGAACAGTTATTACCCTACAATCTCCAGGTCAGGTACAGTTATTACGATACAATCATCAAGTTCAGGAACTGTTATTACCCTACAATTAACAGGTTCAAGAACAGTTATTACCCTACAATCACCAGGTTCAGGAACAGTTGTTACTCTACAATTAACAGGTTCAAGAACAGTTATTACCCTAGAATCACCATGTTCAGGAACAGTTATTAACCGAGAACCGCAGGTTCAGGAACTGTTATTACCCTACAATGACCAGTTTCGGAAAATTTTTTACCCAACAATCACCAGTTTCAGGAACAGTTATTAGCTGAGAACCGCCAGGTTCAGGAACTGTTATTACCCTACAATGACCAGATTCAGGAACAGTTATTACCCTACATTCGACAGGTTCAGGAAGAGGTATGATACTACAATCACCAGGTTCAGAAACAGTTATTACCCTACAATCACCAGGTTCAGGATCAGTTATTAGCCGAGAACCGCCAGGTTCAGGAACTGTTATTACCCTACAATGACCAGATTCAGGAACAGTTATTACCCTACATTCGACAGGTTCAGGAAGAGTTATGATACTACAATCACCAGGTTCAGAAACAGTTATTACCCTACAATCACCAGTTTCAGGAACAGTTATTACCCTACAATCACCAGGTCCATGAACAGTTATAACCCTACAATCACCAGGTTCAGGAACAATTAGGGTTATTATTACCCGACAATTACCGGGTTCAGGAACAGTTATTACCCCACGATCACCAGGTTCAGGAACAGCTATTACACTACAATCGACAGGTTCAGGAACAGTTATGACACTACAGTCACCAGTTTCAGTTTCAATTATTACCCTACAATTACCAGGTTCAGGAACAGTTATTATGATACAATTACCAAGATCAGGAACAGTTATTACCCTACAATCTCCAGGTTCAGGTACAGTTATTACAATACAATCATCAGTTCAGGAACTGATATTACCCTACAATTACCACGTTCAGTAACAGTTATTACCCTACAACCACCAGGATCAGGATAAGATATTACCCTACAATCACCAGGTTCAGGAATTGTTGTTACCCTACAATTAACAGGTTCAGGAACAGTTATTATCCTACAATCACCAGGTTCAGGATCAGTTATTAGCCGAGAACCGCCAGGTTCAGGAACTGTTATTACCCTACAATCACCTGTTTCAGGAACAGTTATTACCCTACAATCACAAGGTTCAGGAACAGTTATTACCCTACTATCACCATGTTCAGGAACTGTTATTACCCCACGATTACCAGGTTCAGGAACAGTTGTTACACTGCAATCACCAGCTTCAGGAACAGTTATTACCCCAGAATCACCCGGTTCAGGTACAGTTATTACGATACAATCACCAAGGTCAGGAACAGTTATTACACTACAATCGACAGGTTCAGGAACAGTTATGACAGTACAGTCACCAGTTTCAGTTTCAATTATTACCCTACAATTACCAGGTTCAGGAACAGTTATTATGATACAATCACGAAGATCAGGAACAGTTATTACCCTACAATCTCCAGGTTCAGGAACAGTTGTTACACTGCAATCACCAGCTTCAGGAACAGTTATAACCCCACGATCACCAGGTTCAGGAACAGTTATTACCCCAGAATCACCAGGTTCAGGTACAGTTATTACGATACAATCACCAAGGTCAGGAACAGTTATTACCCTCCAATCAACAGGTTCAGGAACAGTTGCTACCCTACAATTAACAGGTTCAGGAACAGTTATTACCCTACAATCACCAGGTTCAGGAACAATTATTACCGTACAATTACCGGGTTCAGGAACAGTTATTACACTACTATCACCATGTTCAGGAACAGGTATTACCCCATGATCACCAGGTTCAGGAACAGTTGTTACACAACAATCACCAGGTTCAGGAACAGTTATTACCCTACAATGACCAGTTTCAGGAACAGTTATTACCCTACAATCACCAGGTTCAGGAACAGTTATTACCCTACAATCACCAGGTTCAGGTACAATTATTACCATACAATTACCGGGTTCAGGAACAGTTATTACCCTACTATCACCATGTTCAGGAACAGTTATTACCCCACGATCACCAGGTTCAGGAACAGTTATTACACTGCAATCACCAGGTTCAGGAACAGTTATAACCCCACGATCACCAGGTTCAGGAACAGTTGTTACCCCAGAATCACCAGGTTCAGGTACAGTTATTACGATACAATCACCAAGGTCAGGAACAGTTATTACCCTACAATTTCCAGGTTCAGGTACAGTTATTACAATACAATCATCAGTTCAGGAACTGATATTACCCTACAATTACCACGTTCAGTAACAGTTATTACCCTACAACCACCAGGATCAGGATAAGATATTACCCTACAATCAGCAGGTTCAGGAACAGTTGTTACCCTACAATTAACAGGTTCAGGAACAGTTATTATCCTACAATCACCAGGTTCAGGATCAGTTATTAGCCGAGAACCGCCAGGTTCAGGAACTGTTATTACCCTACAATCACCTGTTTCAGGAACAGTTATTACCCTACATTCGACAGGTTCTGGAACAGTTATGACACTACAATCACCAGGTTCAGAAACAGTTATTACCCTACAATCACCAGGTTCAGGAACAGTTATTATGATACAATCACGAAGATCAGGAACAGTTATTACCCTACAATCTCCAGGTTCAGGAACAGTTGTTACACTGCAATCACCAGCTTCAGGAACAGTTATAACCCCACGATCACCAGGTTCAGGAACAGTTATTACCCCAAAATCACCAGGTTCAGGTACAGTTATTACGATACAATCACCAAGGTCAGGAACAGTTATTACACTACAATCGACAGGTTCAGGAACAGTTATGACACTAAAATCACCAGTTTCAGTTTCAATTATTTCCCTACAATTACCAGGATCAGGAACAGTTATTATGATACAATCACCAAGATCAGGAACAGTTATTACCCTCCAATCAACAGGTTCAGGAATAGTTGCTACCCTACAATTAACAGGTTCAGGAACAGTTATTACCCTACAATCACCAGGTTCAGGAACAATTATTACCGTACAATTACCGGGTTCAGGAACAGTTATTACACTACTATCACCATGTTCAGGAACAGGTATTACCCCATGATCACCAGGTTCAGGAACAGTTGTTACACAACAATCACCAGGTTCAGGAACAGTTATTACCCTACAATGACCAGTTTCAGGAACAGTTATTACCCTACAATCACCAGGTTCAGGAAAAGTTATTACCCTACAATCACCAGGTTCAGGAACAATTATTACCATACAATTACCGGGTTCAGGAACAGTTATTACCCTACTATCACCATGTTCAGGAACAGTTATTACCCCACGATCACCAGGTTCAGGAACAGTTATTACACTGCAATCACCAGGTTCAGGAACAGTTATAACCCCACGATCACCAGGTTCAGGAACAGTTGTTACCCCAGAATCACCAGGTTCAGGTACAGTTATTACGATACAATCACCAAGGTCAGGAACAGTTATTACCCTACAATCTCCAGGTTCAGGTACAGTTATTACAATACAATCATCAGTTCAGGAACTGATATTACCCTACAATTACCACGTTCAGTAACAGTTATTACCTTACAACCACCAGGATCAGGATAAGATATTACCCTACAATCACCAGGTTCAGGAACAGTTGTTACCCTACAATTAACAGGTTCAGGAACAGTTATTATCCTACAATCACCAGGTTCAGGATCAGTTATTAGCCGAGAACCGCCAGGTTCAGGAACTGTTATTACCCTACAATCACCTGTTTCAGGAACAGTTATTACCCTACATTCGACAGGTTCAGGAACAGTTATGACACTACAATCACCAGGTTCAGAAACAGTTATTACCCTACAATCACCAGGTTCAGGAACAGTTATTACCCTACAATGACCAGTTTCAGGAACAGTTATTACCCTACAATCACAAGGTTCAGGAACAGTTATTACCCTACTATCACCATTTTCAGGAACAGTTATTACCCCACGATCACCAGGTTCAGGAACAGTTGTTACACTGCAATCACCAGCTTCAGGAACAGTTATTACCCCAGAATCACCCGGTTCAGCTACAGTTATTACGATACAATCACCAAGGTCAGGAACAGTTATTACACTACAATCGACAGGTTCAGGAACAGTTATGACAGTACAGTCACCAGTTTCAGTTTCAATTATTACCCTACAATTACCAGGTTCAGGAACAGTTATTATGATACAATCACGAAGATCAGGAACAGTTATTACCCTACAATCTCCAGGTTCAGGAACAGTTGTTACCCCAGAATCACCAGGTTCAGAAACAGTTATTACCCTACAATCACCAGGTTCAGGAACAGTTATTACCCTACAATGACCAGTTTCAGGAACAGTTATTACCCTACAATCACCAGGTTCAGGAACAATTATTACCGTACAATTACCAGGTTCAGGAACAGTTATTACACTGCTATCACCATGTTCAGGAACAGTTATTACCCCACGATCACCAGGTTCAGGAACAGTTGTTACACAGCAATCACCAGGTTCAGAAACAGTTATTACCCTACAATCACCAGGTTCAGGAACAGTTATTACCCTACAATGACCAGTTTCAGGAACAGTTATTACCCTACAATCACCAGGTTCAGGAACAATTATTACCGTACAATTACCGGGTTCAGGAACAGTTGTTACCCCAGAATCACCAGGTTCAGGTACAGTTATTACGATACAATCACCAAGTTCAGGAACAGTAATTACACTACAATCGACAGGTTCAGGAACAGTTATGACACTACAATCACCAGTTTCAGTTTCAATTATTACCCTACAATTACCAGGTTCAGGAACAGTTATTATGATACACTCACCAAGATCAGGAACAGTTATTACCGTACAATCACCAAGGTCAGGAACAGTTATTACCCTACAATCACCAGGTTCAGGAACAGTTATTACCCTACAATCTCCAGGTTCAGGTACAGTTATTACGATATAATCATCAAGTTCAGGAACTGTTATTTCCCTACAATTACCACGTTCAGGAACAGTTATTACCATACAACCACCAGGATCAGGATAAGTTATTACCCTAGAATCATCAGGTTCAGGAACAGTTGTTACCCTACAATCACCAGGTTCAGGAACAGCTATTACCCTACAATCACCAGGTTCAATAATAATTATTACCCTACAATCACCAGGTTCAGGAACAGTTGATACCCTACAATGACCAGGTTCAGGAACAGTTATTACCCTACAACCACCAGGTTCAGGAACAGTTATTACCCTACAATCACCAGGTTCAGCATCAGTTATTACCCTACAATCACCAGGTTCAGGGACAGTTCTTTCCCTACAATTAACAGGGTCAGTAACAGTTATTACCCTACAATCACCAGGTTCAGGAACAGTTATTCGCCTAAAACTGCCAGTTTCAGGAACAGTGATTACCATACAACCACCAGGATCAGGATAAGTTATTACCCTACAATCACCAGGTTCAGGAACAGTTGATACCCTACAATCACCTTGTTCAGGAACAGTTATTACCCTACAATCACCAGGTTCATGAACAGTTATTTTCCCTATAATCACCTGGTTCAGGAACCGTTGATACCCTACAACCACCAGGTTCAGGAACAGTTATTACCGTATAACCACTACAGGGTCCTGAACCACTTCGAGCAACCTCATTCACCTGAAAACTGAACTGATTCCACATCCTATGGACTCAATCTCAAGGATTCTACAAATCATTTTCTCGATATTGCTTATTTTTGTTTAATTATTATCTTCTTATGTATGTTGGTTGAACCTTTATGGCATTTATGCATCCTGTCAGCTGGGGAAGCTGTTTTAGGGCACGTTCCTTTTCGCTTTGACTATGTTCAAAGCTCAAAGTAAATTATTATGAAAGTATGCTTTTCTCACCATATACTACCCTGAGATTCATTTTCTTGTGGACATTCACTGTAACTACAGAGAAACACAATCGAGTCAATGATGAACTGCGCACAAAGACAGGCAAACAACCAATATGTGGAAGACAACAAATGGTACAAAAGCAAAGAAGAAAAATCAAGATAATAATAATGATAAATAAATACTGAGAAGTTGAAGAGACATTATAAATTATTTTGTAGGCAGTGGAATTAGTTCAGTGTTGATTTGAGTGAGGTTATTCATGCTGGTTCAGGACCCTGATGTTTGAAGTGTAGTTACTGCTCCTAAACCTGATGATGGGGTCCTAAGTCTCCTGTAACTCCTACGTTTTGGTAACAGTGAGAAGAGAGCATAGCCTGGAAGGTGGGGGTCAATGATGATGGATGTTGCTTTCCTGTGGAGAAGGAAGACTGGACTCTTTCCCTCTTTTTTTTCATCCCCTTTGCAGATTAGTCCTCCTTGTGGTGCTGTTGTCTCAACATCTGCGATCCTGTACAGTCCCGATTTGGAGGTGGAGAAAATCCAAAGGATTTGATATTTGGATTCGAGTCCCCATCTTTAGAATATTTTCGGTATGTACAAAAATTCCATTTGCCCACGTTCAGCCCATTTTCCCAGCTGCTGCAGATTTTCCCTCTGCAAGCTCTGATAGCATCCCTCGCTGTCCACTTCACCCCCAATCTTGGTGTCCTCCACAAATCTGCAGATCCAGTTTACCACATTATTGTCCAGATCATTGATATAGATGACAAATAACAATGGGCCCAGCACTGATCCCTGTGGCACACCACTAGTCACAGGCTTCCAGTCAGAGAGGCAACCTTCTGCTCCCACAAAGCCAATGTCTAATCCAATTTGCAACCTCAGAGGTCACAGGTTAAGGGTGAAAGGTAAATCTGAGGAGGAACTCATCACTCCGAGGGTTGTGTGAGCTGCCAGATGAAGGGGTGGATGTGGATTCAAATGCAACCTTTCCATGAAGCTAGGGTAAGTACATATATGGGAGGGGTATGGAGGGCTATGATCTGGGTGTAGGTCTAGACAGAACCACAGTTCAGCATGGAGCAGATGGGCCAAACGGCCTGTTTCTGTGCTGTAGTGCTCTATGGTTCAATGGCTCTATGACTATAAAGCCATATGAAGACATAGGAGCATCTCATCGAGTCTGCCCCACCATTCCATCATGGCTGAATTATTATCCCTCTTAACCCCATTCCCAAGCCTTCTCCCCATAACCTTTGATACCCTGACTGATCCAGACTGATCAGCCTCTGGTTTAAATATGCCCAATGACTTGGCCTCCACAGCCATTGGTAGCAATGAATTCCACAGATTCACCAGCCTCTAACTAAAGGAATTCCACTCCTGGCTGTTCTAAAGGGATGTCCTCATATTCTGGGACTGTGCAGGCTGCTCCTAGACTCCCCACTATAGGAAACATCCTTTCCATATCCACTCTATCTAGGTCTTTCAATATTTGTTAGATTTCAATGAGATGCCCCACATTCCAAATTCCAGTGAGTACAGACCCAGAGCCATCATATGCACCTTGTACGTTAACCCTTTCATTCCCGGGATCATTTTTCTGAACCTCCTCAGGACCCTGTCCAATGCCAGCACTGGAAATACCTAAGAACATGCATGCATTGCTGCAGTTCAAGATGGTAGCCCATGACCACATTCTTGTGGGGCAACTGGGGATGAGCAACAAATACACTTGCATTAGGTAAATGTTTCATCAGAACCTGTTTTTCACATAGCCTAACTTCCATCAGGTAAGTGGAACCGTGGGTGTCAGGGTAGTGTAGTGGTTAGTGTAACACTATTACGGTGTCATTGTCCCGGGTTCATTTCCCGCCGCTGTCTGTAAAGAGCTTGTACGTTCTCCCATGACCACTGCGGGTGCCTCAGCATCTACCCATGTTCCCAAGACATATGGGTTAGTAGGTTAATTGGTCACGTGGGAGTAACTGGGCTGTCTGGGCTTGAAGGATCTGTTAGCGAGTTGGATCTCAAAATAAAAAAACAAACATAGAACATAGGACAGAGCTGCACCCAACAGGCCCTTCCACCCACAAAGCTGTGCTAAATTAACTAAACAAATACTACCTGTTCATATCCCTCCATTTTTGCATGTCCATGAGCCTATCTAAGAGCTTCTTAAGATCCTCTTAAATACCTTTATCACATTTGCCTTCTCCACCCCACCTGTCTTTAAAAGCACTTGATCTGGACATCTCATTTGAACTTACCCCTCTCATGCTTTACAAGCAACCATCAGGCCTCCGCTCAGCCTCTGACACGATGTCCATGCCAAGTATGATGCCTAATTATACTAACTCCCATCGACGTGGTCTATAGTACTCCATTCCTTTCATGCTTATGTGCAGGGCTGATGGAGGGTTTTGGCTAAACCCTCAGCTGCTTATTCCCCTGCTGCCTGATTGCTGAGTTCCTCCAGCATTTTATGCGTGTTGCTGAGATATTTGGCATTCATGATTATACCTTTTCCCACCCTGTCACCTGTGAAAATGCCATTTCTTTTCTCAGTTCCTTGCTCTCTGCCCCAGAATGAGGCTTTCCTCCGCAGAATGTCAGAGATGTCCTGCTTCCTCAAGGGAGGAGGTTCCCCTTCCTTCAGCCCTCATCCGCATCGCCTCCATTTCCTGGAAATACCGACCTTCCATTGATACCTGCCTGACTAGCTCAGTTCCTCCCGCAGTTCACGTGTGTTGATCATGAGTCTGTCTCACTGTTGTTTCCATCAGTTTGGTCACTTACCACTCTGAATGTGAAAAGCTGCTTGCCTAATGCATCTCTTTTAAACTTTCCCCTCTCACCTGAAAGCTAGATCCTCTTGATCTGACAATTCCACCTTGGGAAATAACGCTGACTACATAACCTATCTATGCCTCTTGGAATTACTAACCTTCTATCATGTCTTCCCTCAGCTCTGGAGGAACCAGCACATGGATTTCCAAACACTCCTTATAGCAAATATCTCTCATATCCAAGCAACTTCCTAGTGAACCTCTTCTGCACTCTCTCCAAAGCCTCCACATCTTTCCCTTAATGTGGTGATAAAAAAGTATCACCCTATCTACCTGTGTTGCCATTTTCAAAGTTGGAATTGGAATTGGTTTATTATTGTTGCATGTACTGAGATACAGTGAAAAGTTTGTCTTCCATTCTGTTCATATTGACTGGATCACAACACCATGAGGTAGAACAAGATGCAGGATAAAGTGTAACAGCTACAGAGGAAGTGCAATGTAGGTAAACAATAAATTTTGAGATCATAATGAGGATGACTGTGAGGTCCATCATTTGTACTAGGGAACCAGTGGTCTCAGTTCGTAGTGGCCACTTGCAGCCCAAGATCCCTCAGTCCTACGTTTGAGCAAGTTGTAGAGTGGATATCCTGCAGCCAGTGACTTCCAAAGTCTTTCCACCATCTGCAAAGAGCAAGTGTAATTAAATCGTCCCAGCTCTTCTGGGTGAGTGAATCCCACAGTGCTAAGAACAAAGAATAGAGAAGTAGGACACAGATCAGTACAGGCCTTTTGGCCCAGAATCTTGTGCTGAAACATAAACCTACTCCAAGGTAAATCTAACCCTTCCCTCCCACAGAGTCGACCAATTTTCTATCATCCACATGGCTATCGAAGAGTCTCATTTTATTAAAATCTATTTCGAGAAACAGGCCCTTCCAGCTAACAAGCATAACCCTCCCAATTATGCCCAGGTGACCAGATACACTAATTGATCCACTACCATGCCGTCCAAATCTCCCTAGTGTATCTGTCTCTACCACCATCTTTGGCAGGGTGGTCCACACACCCACTCTCTGTTTAAGCAACCTACCTCTGACATCCTTCCCGATACTCTCCTCCAAACACCATAAAGTTACGCCGCTGTCTTACATCTGACTCCCTAAGCACAGGCAGGCATGCTGGTCATTTCGACTTGTCTACTTGTGTTGTCGTGCTATGGACTTGCCCCACTCCTCCCTGATCCCTGTTGAGTGAACTATATGTGGTTTCTGATATTTCAGCTGTTCCTGCCGATCATTTTTATGTGGATCCTGTGCGGGAACCTGCAGGAAGGAGCTGCCATGAATCCTTATCCGGGTGGAGTTTTCCAGGGAATTCTCGGCACCAACGACACAGAGCTGGTGCCGTGGTTTAGAGTCCCGCTCCCAGGTAACAGATTTCTAGGCCTGCAGTGAGGGTGGGGAGTTCCAAAGACCCGTGCTCATCTTGACAGGAGACTGGCCAGATGCGCCTTCATCTCCGGGATCCTCCTGTGTCAGAGCCTGGAGGGGGTGGGGATATGGTGGAACAACACATTGAAAGTAGAACATGCCACAATTCCAGACTGGCAAACCTGGGCAGTTGCAATGGTCAATCTTAACATAAGGTAGGCCATTCTGCCCATCAAGTCTGTCCGGTCACAATAATTTTTTTCTCTTCTTAACCCCATTCTCCTGCCTTCTCCCTGTAACCTTTAACCCCCTTGCCAATTGAGTGGATAGCCAGAGACTTTTTCTTGGCAGAATGGCTAGTACAAGGGGGGTATAATTTTAAATGATTGGAGGGGAGGATGACAGGGATAGGCTTTTTTTTAACGCAGAGAGTGGTGGATGCATAGGATAAGCTGAAAGGGATGACGGTAGGAGCATCTTTGTTAGAGCATTAGGAACATTTAAGATAGGCACATGGGTGTAAGAGTGATAGAAAAATGGAGGGTGAGGGATGGAAGGAATGACTTGATCTTAGAGTAGGTTTAAAAGTCAGCACAATATTGTGGGCTGAAGGGCCTAATATTCTATAATCTATATTCAACCAGCAGCCTATCAATCCATGCATTAAATATACCCAATGACGTGGCCTCCACAGCCGTCTGTGGCAGTGAATTCCACAGATTCACCTCCCTCTGGCTAAAGAAGTTCCTCCTCATCTCAGTTCCTTTATTCTGAAGATGTGCCCTTGGTTCCTACACTCTCCGGCCAACGGTAAACTCCTCTCCGTGACTACTCTATCCAGGCCTATCAGTATCCGGCACATTTCAATGAAGTTATGTTTTAATAAACCTGTTAGATTACTTATTGCCATTTTGTTCATATTTTATTACAGAAGCACAAAGATGATTCATTTCCAAATCGCCTTATTTTAATAATTGAAAAAGCATATTTTTTCGACTGATGTTAATAATCGACAAAACCACCTAAATTGAACCAAAATTTAAAAAGCAAATATATTCAACCCCCTTGTAAAATGCAAATTCAAAGATAATATCAGATTTTTTTGTGAATGCTGACTTTTAAGTCACTGTAGCATAAAGAAATATTTTTCTTGAAGTTGAGTTAGAACAGTGAACATAGAAGAGTACAGCACAGTGCAGACCATTCAGCCACAATGCTGTGCAGATCTAAAAAAATACTCCATAATCAATCTAACCCTTCCCTCCCTCACAGACCATGGCCCTCTATTTTTCTTTCATCCATATGTCCATCTAAAAGTCTCTTAAATGTCCCTAACTGTATCTGCTTCTACCACCACTCTCTGGCACTCATCACTCCCTGTGTAAAATAACTTCCTTTGACATCTTCCCTAAACTTTCCTACACTGTCAGAGAAATGTATGCAATATATATATCCTGAAATGCTTTTTCTTCGCAACCTATCCTCATACAGCGTGCCTTCTAATCCAGGAAACATCCAGGTAAATCTCCTTTGCAACCTATCTAATGTTCTCACATCCTTCCTCTAGTGAGGCAACCATAACTAATCTAACCAGGGTTTTATGAAGTTGAAACATTTCCTCATGGCTCTTAAAGTACATCACCCAATTAACGAAGACCAAAACTCCGTATACCTTCTTAATCAACCTGCACCTCAGCTTTGAAGTATCTATGGACGATAAAACCAAGATTCATATGTTCCTCCACACTGTTAAGAATCCTGTCATTAGCTTTGTATTCCGCCTTTGAGTTCAACCTCCCATGGTGAATCACATCATACTTTTCCATATTGAACTCCATCTGCCACTTGTCAGTCCAGCTTAGCATCCTGTCTATGTCCCCCATTGTAACCTTCTATCCTATCCACAATGCCACCAACCATCATGTCATCTCTAACCTCCTACACAGGAAAGCAGCATCCACCAGGTTCAGGAACAGTTATTGTCCCTCAGCTATAAGGCTGTTGAATCAGAGGAGAATAACTTTATTCACCCCAACACTGAACTGTTCCCACACCATATGAACTCTCTTTCAAGGACAAAGGAAATGAGAAAAAGAAATGGTATTTTTACAGGAGAGAGGCTAGGAAGATGTATAGTCAAGATAACCGTGGGAATTGGTAGGTTTATAAATGATGTAGATTGACTGTTTGTCTCCAGAAATAGAGACAGAGAAATAAAGAAAGGGAAGGGAGGTGTCAGAAATGGACCAGGAACATTTAAGGGCAGGGTGGAAGTAGGAGGCAAAGTTGATGAAATTGACGAGCTCTGCATCAGTGCATCAAGCAGCTCCAAATGTATTCGTCAACGTAGTGCAGAAAGAGTTGGGGGAACATTACCAGAGTCGACAAGGAACATGAACTGTTTCACGTAGCTAATGAAAAGGCGGGCATATCCTTACCCCTCCCATCCATGTTCCCCTTAAAAATTGCACCTTTCACCCTTAACCTATTCCTTCTAATTCTAGTCTCACCTAACCTCAGTTGAAAAAGCCTGTTTGTATTTATCCCATATCAATATCCCTTATAATTTTATATACCTCTATCATGTCTTCCCTCATCCTCCTACACTCCAGGGAATAAGTCAAGTCCCGCCAATATCCTTGTAAATTTTCTCTGCACTCTTCTGAGTTTATTAATATCTTTCCTGTTGGTAGGTGACCAGAAATGTACACAATACTCCTGATTTGGCCTCACTAATACTGCATAACATCAGCTTCTGCTTAACATTTCAACTCAGTACATTGATTTATGGAGGGCAATATGCCAAAAAGCTCTCTTTATTCCTCAAGGTTGTGAAGGGCTGTGAATGCAAAGCTGCCCTCTCTTGATAACAAGGTTCTAACCTTCCAACCAGGTCAATGGGGAGTGCCCAGGGTCAACATTCGGGCACTCTATTTGGGAACCATCATGGCACTGGGTGCCAGCATCAGCTCAGTAGGCTGTTACACGATGTGTGCAAAGGTGACGGGCTTGCTGCACCCACCAAGAGATTCCTGTAACCGAGGCATTTGCCTGGAAGGACTCGGAAGTTGCCTTAGCGCTGTCCTAGGAGGCATTTCAGGAACGTCATCCAGTATTCCCAACGTTGGAGCTTTGGCGCTAACACAGGTAGGCGGGTCTTTGTCTTTCTCTGAATGTGGCCCCCTTGTAATATTGTTGGTCATACAACCCCAGTGATGTCACTTCGTCTAGCTGGCACCAAACTGGTGTGAAGTGTTTCCTATGAAAACAGTTCACTGCTCTTGGATTTTAAAAAAATCATTTGCTTTTTCATTTAGCAGTAAAGTTAATAAATATGCATCTGTTTGTTGTGGGTGGAGGTTTAAAGAATTGAGGGACAGCACTCCATACTGCGAGTCAACAACATTTTTGTATGTGCCATTTTGGGCACACGTGCCACAGATTCACCTCGGCTGTGGGACATCTCCACCTGTGTTTTATATTGTTTCTTTCCTAAACTCTCTTTGAGCTAAAATGGTGGTGTCAACTGTGACTCAGTTGAATCGTATCTCCAACTGCAAGTTCAGATCAGACTCCTGGGATTTGAGATGCAGGATCCAGTGCCATACTGGTGGGCTGTTGTAGTGTCCGAGATGTTAAATGATGAGTATTTGCCAAATGTACATCAAAGCATACATTAAAATGCATCGTATTGCTTCAACGAATGCCATAGTCCGAGGATTGTTCTGGGGGTGGGGGCAGCTCACGGGTGTTGGCATACTTCCCACAGGCCCACAGTTCCCTCACCCCAACTCTACACCGTTGCAACGTAGGAGGATAGTGGAGCAGCCCAATCAAACCCACTGGAGAGAGTGTAGTCTCCCTACAGACAGCAACCAGAATCGAATGCCAATCGGTGATCATGGGCATTGTAAAGCGATTGCATTAACTGCCTTACTGCCATGCCTCCCCATCCACAAGATGTTGTCTTGCAGATGCATTGTAACCTTGTCTACAGCACATAAAACCATAGGAACAGAAACAGAACCTGCTCCACCACTCCATCATGGCTGATTTATTATCCCTCTCAACCCCATTCTCCTGCCTTCTCCCCGTAACCTTTGGTGCCCCAACTAATCAAGATCCTATCAACCTCCGATTTAAATACACCCAATGACATGGGCTCCACAGCTGCCTGTGGCAATGAATTCCACAGATTCACCACCCTCTGGCTGAGGAAATTCCTCCTCATCTCTGTTCTAAAGGGATGTCCTTGTATTCTGAGGCTAGACTCCCCCACTGTAGGAAACATCCTCTCCAAATCCACTCTATCTTGGCCTTTTGATAGATTTCATTGACATCAGAGGTACTGTGCATGGTTTCAAAGGCAGGGAATTCTTCCTGATCAATATTTACCCTAAGAATAGATTATCTCACTTGTTGGAGCTTCATGGCTCAAACTGTGTTCTTTGTCTCCCTTGCCAGTGACTCACTTTCAAGGACTATACAACTCATGTTCTCAGTATTATTTGCTTATTTATATCTTGTTATTTTTATTATTGATTGTTTGGTATTTGCAGTTTGGCTTCTTTTGCACATTGGTTGTTTGTTGGTCTTTGTGCATAGTTTTCCAATGACTCTGTCATATCTTTGATCTACTGTGAATGCCTGCAAGACACAGTATCTCTAAGCAGTAGATGGTGACATATACGTACGTTGATAATAAATTTACTTTGAACTTTACTACCCGAGCTTTCGTGGATATAAAATCAACAAGGACACTTTGTGGATAAGTACTTGGATGAGTGTCAAGAGTTGGACAGTGGTTAGTTAAAGCAGGGCAGGATTTATGCAGTAGACGACAGGACCTTGAAGTGTGTTCCAGAACAGAGGGACCTTGGAATATAGGTTCCCTCAAAGTGGAGACATGGGTAGACAGGGTGGAGAAGAAGGCACTTGCCATTCTTAAACACTAGCGTCTCGGCAGATGCTGGAAGGCTTGAGTAACACACAAAATGCTGGGGGATCTCAGCAGGTCAGGCAGCATCTACAGTGAGGAATAAAGGGCTGATGTTTAGAGGTGAGATCCTTCATCAATACTGGAAAGGAACAGAGAAGAAGCCTGAATAAGAAAGTGGGTGAAGGGGAGGAGTACAGGTGCCAGGTGAGAGCAGGTGAGGGGGAAGGTGGGTAGGTGGGGTAGGGGTGATGAATTGAGAAATGGGGACAACAGTGGGCTGTGGAAGAAAGGGAAGGAGGAGGGGAACTAGAGGAAGGCGATGAAGGGAAAAGAAGGGGTAAGAGGGGAACCAGAACAGGGAATGGAAAAAGAGAGAAGGATGGGGAGATTCAGCTAAGCATGAGTTGTTCACAATGTAATATAACTGGTCAGTTGTCGGTGTTTCACGTATAGTGTTACACCGGAGGTCTGTGTACCTGCATCACAGCAATGTTCCACAGGTGAGGTGCCAACGTTCCACTCACAGCAACGTTTCCACCTTGTTCCACAGGTGCAATCCCGGCATTCCATTCAGATTGCTGCCGTGTTGTGTATCCTGGTCGGAATGTCAGCCAAGCTGACCTACTTCCTCTCCACCATTCCGATGGCCATCCACGGTGAGACTACCTCCCACCCTTGTGCAATAGGTTCATGTGGGGTGGGGGGGGGGAGGGCAATACATTGTAGAGCTGGTGAGCTAGTGATGTTAACTCACAGCTGGGTCAGGCTCCAGGGCTGTTACCAAGAGGAAGGTGTATTTTTTAATTTATTCAGGGAGTGTGGCACCACTGATGTGATCAGCATCTATTGTCCCTAAGAAAATGGAACATAGAACATTATAGCACAGTACAAGCGTTGTGCTGACAGTATAACCTACTCCAAGATCAATCTAATCCTTCCCTCCAACCGAGCCCTCCATTTGTCTTTTATCCACGTGCCTGACTTAGAGTCTCTTAAGTATCCCTAATATGTCGGCATCAACCAGTCGGCAGTATGTTCCAATGTCTGTGTAAAAACTTATTTCTGACATTCCCCGCTAAACTTTGTCCAAATACGTTAAAATTATTAGCCATGTCCAGAAAAGAAATCTGGTTGATTGCTCAATCTATGTCTCCTATCATCCTGTCATCCTCCTTCACTCCAAAAAGAAAAGTCCTAGGTCACTCAAACTGTCCTCATACGACACGCTCTTTAGTCCAGGCTCCTCTGCAGCCTCTCTAAAGTTTCCACATCCTTCCTTCTGAAGCGACCAGAACTGAATACAATATTCCAGTAGTTAGAGTTTCACAGAGCTGCAACACCACCTCATGGCTCTTGAACCCAATCCCTCAATTAATGTAGGCCAACTCACCATACACCTTCTTAACAGCCCTATCAGCTTGTGCGGCAACGTTGAGGGATCTGTTGACGTGGACCCCAAGATACCTCTGTTCCTCGACACTGCCAAGTATCCTGCCATTAACCCTGGATTCTGCCTTAAATTCAAACTTGCAATGTGAAACACTTCACACATTAGTCAACTGTTTTCTTCAACCTCTTCACTGTTTTTAATCAATTAGTTATTTCAGAATTAACCAGGTCACCGGTAACAATAAAGCAGAGGGGTAAGGATGACAGATTTCCTTCCCTGAAGGAGATGGGTTTTTAGAATAATCGTCTCGTTTCGTGGTCACTGCAACTGATAATAACAGGAAAGTTTACCCTCGAATTTATTCCTTTGCTGAAGGGATTTGAAAGCATATCTTATCCATTAGTCAAGGCTTCCAAATTCCCAATCCAGTAACATTAAAGGCAGTGTTATTAAAGGTTATAGCAGCAAAGTGTTGCATTAAGGGAGACATCAAGGGTGTTTGTAATATTATATTGAAGGAGATGTGTGATATTGAAGGTGCCTGCACAATATTGAACATTGTGTATACCAAAAGACATCAGTAATATCGAAAGGATTTAGGCTGTGCATATTATTGAAAGATGTATGAAGTAAAGGATCAAGAATCAATTTTATATGCCATTTACATTTAAGTGTATTAGATTGTTGCCATGGTGTGTTGGTCACAGTGTGTCGTACAAAAAACAACAATATTAAACAATTATAAATAATAAGAATGATCTTTAAAAAGTTGAAGTGTGGATATGGAATAAAATTCACATAAGTACATAAAACATAGGAGAAAGATTGGGCTCTTTGGCCCAATGAGTCTGCTCTGTCATTTCATTACAGGTGATCTATTATCCCTCTCAACTCCATTCTCCCCGTAACCTTTGCCATTACTATCAACTTTCACTTTAAATATACCCAATGACTTGGACTCCACAGTCGTCTATGGCAATGAATTCCACAGATTCATCACCTTCTGGCTAAAGAAATTCCTTCTCATCTCTGTTCTAAAGGAACATTCTTCTGTTCTGAGGATTGTGGCCCCTGGTCCAGGACTCTCCCACTGTAGGAACATCCTCTCCATGTCCTTTCAATATTCAATAGATTGTAGTGAGTTTCTCCCTCCATGCCCTCCCCCCGCTCCCCTATTATTCTAAACTCCAGCCCAGTATGGGCCCAGAGCCATCAAATGCTACTCATATGTAGCACTTTCATTCCCAGTATCTTTCTTGTGAACCTCCTCTAATGCCAAGATAAAGAGCCTAAAACTGCACACATTACACCAAATGTGGTCTGACTAATGCCCTGTTAAGCCTCAGCATTTCTAGTCTTCTCAGAATGAATGTTATCATTACATTTGCCTTCCTTGACCTGCAATTAAACCGGGGAATTTTGCACGAGGACTCCTGAGTCTCCTTGCACCCCTGATTTCTGAGTTTTCTCTCTTTTTAGAAAGTTGTGTATTCCTTTTATTCCTTCCACCAAAGAGCATGATCATATACTTCCCACCTGCCACCTATTTGCCCATCCTCCTAATCTGTCTAAGCCCTTGTACAGATGCCCTGCTTCCTCAGCACCACGTGTCCCTCCACCTGCCTTTGTATCATCCACAAACTTGACCACAAAGCCATCAGTTCTGTCATCCAAAACATTGACATATAACATGAAAAAAGCAGTCCCAACACTGACCCCTGTGGAACACCACTAGTCAATGGCTGTCAACCACAGAAGGCCCTCTTTATCCCACTCAATGTGTTGTACCAGTCAGCCAACAGTCTGTCCACACCTATATCTTTTCTGTAATCCCATGGGCTCTTATCTTGTTAAGCAGCCTCATGTACGGCACCTGAAAGTCCTCTGAAAATCCAAGTAATCAACATTTGCTGACTCTCCTTCTGTCGATCCTGTCTGTTATTTCCTCAAAGAATTCCAACAGATTTATCTGGCAAGATTCCTCCTTCAGGAAACTATACTGATTTTATCATATGCATCTAAGTGCCCCAAATGGACTAATGACATAATAGACCTCCAAGTGCTAACATCTACCACCACTACCTAAATGAATACCAGCATCTTTTAACAATGTAAGCAACATGTGCAGTGCAGTGATACAGCGGGAGGGGGTTTGGGGATAATAGATAGAAGGGGATGATGTGCGGCCTCACTAGAATGGCTGATCAGATTAACTGCTTGCGGAAAGAAACTTTTAAGATGAAGTGAAGTATTTGTTTTAATAACCCTATAGCACTTTCCAGAAGAAAGCTTTAGGAAAGGACAGTTTACAGGTGGGGAGTGACTGCAATGAGTTTGTCCTGGAAACATTCAAGTCCTGCAGTGATGGTGGATTGCAGCTGGAGAGCTTTCCTGACTGTAACTTCTCTGTATTGTGAGAGGGTGCTGCACCGAACCAGACTGGAATGTTGTGTGTTAGACTGAAAAAATGTAGTTATTCATGCAGGGAATCAGAATCAAAATCAGATTACACATTGAAAGGATGTGTTATTGAAAAACGTGTTACATTACAAGGGTCTGTACATCACTGAAGGATGTATTACATTGCAGTGTGTCTATATTCTTGAAGAGTACTTGTCATATTGAAGTGTGTGTGTAATATTGAAGGATATGTCAAAAGGCAGTGTTTGTATAATGGAAGGGTACATGTATTGAATGTTATAATACTGAAAACTGTGTTGGTATGTGACATCAGTTTTGGTTTACTGTTAGAGCAGAAGTACAGTACCTTTTGGATATTGCAAGGCTGGATAGAATGAGCATGGAGAGGATGTTTCCAACAGTAGGGGAGTCTATGGCCAGGGAATATAAGGAAATTATTTTAGAACAGAGATGAGGAGTAATTTCTTTAGCCAGAGGGAGGGGAATCTGTGGAATTCATTGCCACAGAAGGCTGTGGAGGCCACGTCATTGAGTATCTTTAAAGTGCAGATAGATAGGTTCATGATTAGTCAGGACATCAAAGGTTACAGGGAGAAGGCAGGAGAATGGGGTTGAAGGAGATCATTCATCAGCTGTGATCGAGTGGCGGCCAAAAGGACTAATTCTGCTCATCTGCCGTTTGGTCTTGTGGTCTTATGATGGTTCTCAGAAAGTAGCTGTTCCTGAACCAGGTGGTGTGTGACTTCAAGTTTCTGTGCCACCTGCCTGATGGTGAAAAGATGGCACGGCCCATACGGTGGGGATCCTCAATGAAAGATACTTACAGTGATGGAGGGACTGTCTGCTACTCTCTGCATTCTCTTGTGTTCATATGCATTGGAATTGGTGTACTAGGTCATGATGCTGCCAGACTCCTGTGGAGACCAAGACCTTGGGTATATTTAACATGGAGATTGATAGGTTCTAGATTAGTAAGAGCATCAAAGGAGAATGGGGTTGAGAGGCAAAGGAAAACAGACGTGATGGAATGGTGGAGCAGACTCACTGGGCCAAATGACCCAATTTTGTTCCTATGTTTTATAGTTTTATAACTTTATTGTCACAGTTTCCAAGATACAGTGAAAAGCTTGTCTTGCATATTGTTTATACAGATCAAACATTGCACAGTGTGTTCAGCTAGAATAAGGTAACAATGCAGAACAAAGTGTAAAATTACAGCGCAGGTAAGTGGTGAAGTGCAAAATCATAAAGATTGCGAGTCCATCTTATCGTACGAGGCCTTTCAAAGGCCTAATAATCAGAAGCTGTCCTTGACCCTGACCCTGGCGGTATGTTTTTCTCGTGTCTTCTGCCCCTTGGGAGGAGGAAGAAGTGAAAATGTCTCGGGGTGAGCAGGGATTTTGATTATGCTGGCTGCTGCAGTGAGAAGCGTGGACAGGGTCCATCGAGGGGAGTCTGAGTCCTGTAACGTGCCAGTTCTGGAGCTTCTTGCAGTCACTTGCAGAGCAGTTGCCGTTCCAAGCCAGACAGAGTGCTTTCTATTGACGATTCAAGATTGTTTAGTGTCATTTCCAGAACACAAATGTAAAGGAGAACAAAATAATTGTTACTCCGGATCCAATGTAGCACAAAAAAACACAATAAGATAAAGGACACAATAACTATAAATACTTCAGATAGCTTATACACATAGATTGATTGTATGCTCATAGAGCGACACTAGGCACAGCTGTGTCTCTGCATAAGGTGACTGACAGGAATTGATAAAGTCGTGGTGCTGGGGGCTGTGCAAGGGCGGGTTAGTGGGTGGAGGTTTTGATCAGCCTCACTTCTTGCGGAAAGGAATGGTTTTTGAGTCACTGGTCCTGGTGTGGATGATTAGGGAGTGGGACAGTCTACGAGCAGGGTGTGAAAGATCCTTCATCATGTTACTGGTCCTCTTCCAGCAATTTTCTGTGTACGTTTCCTTGATGGTGGGTACCAGTGCTGCACTGGGCAGGTTTGATGTTCCATTATAGAGCTTTTATGGGGCCCTGACAAAAACTAGGAATGGTTGACAAGGACATGCCTAATTTCTTCCTGTTACTGTGAAAGGGCACCTGTATTACTGAAGGGTGTGTGTGTGATATTGAAGGAGACGTCTGATAATACAGGCAATTGAGAACCAGTCTGAGTAACTTGATCAGCACACACAGAATGCTGGAGAAACTCAACAGGTCAGGCAGCATCTGTGGAGGGGAACGGACAGTCGATGTCTCAGTTGAAGTGTCAACTGTTTATACCCCCTCCATAGATGCTGACTGACCTGCTGAATTCTTCCAGCACTTTGTGCCTCTCGTTCAAGATTTCCATTATCCACATAATCTGGAGTTTGAGTAACTTGTTTGCTTTGTGCAGGTGGGGTTCTCAGTGTTACGTACACAATGGCAGTGTCCATAGGAGTTTCCTATTTCCAGTACACGAACATCGATTCCGGCCGCAACATCTTCATCATCGGATTTACCATGTTCATGGCACTTCTCACCCCTCAATGGTTCAGACTCAATTCGGAATATATCGCAACAGGTAACAAAGGTGGTCTGCCTCTCCCAATCTCTACAAGATACTGTGATTAGATCACAGTATTGGTCACATCCACATTGAAACAATCATGCAGATAGCGACACACACAAAATGCTGGAGGAATTCAGCAAGTTAGGCAGTTATCTGTATAGGGGAATGAACAGCTGACATTTTGGGCTGATACCTTTCATCAGGACTCATACTCTCAGAAAAGGGGCTCAGACCGAAACGCTGTCTGCTTATTCCCCTCTGTAGACGCTGCCTGACCTGCTGAGTTCCTGCAGCATTTTTTGTGCATTGGATTTTCAGCATCTGCAGTATCTCTTGTGTTTATATAGAGACCTGTTTCTTTTTTTCAAAGATCAAGATGAGCTTCATTTATCACATGTCCATTGAAATGTACAGTGAAATGTGTCATTTGGGTGAACACAGTCTGGGGACAGCCCTCAAGAGTCACCATACTTCGGGAGCTAACATAGCATCCACACAGTGTTCAGCAGAAGAACACTCGGTTGATGTACAACAAGACAGAAGAGACAACAGCAAAACAAACCTCGCCTACCCACCGCCCTCCCCATCAGGAGGTCACAGGGTCCTCATCCTCTGACTATTATCTTTGACCTCAGGAATCACAGGGCTTCATCCTCAGCATCTGCTGACCTGGCCTCTGTCCTCATGGATTGCTGGGGTGTAACATCCGGACCTGCCAACCAACCTTGTATCTCTGGTCCTGCCCCACGCAGACCTCTTACTTGTCATCCCCGAGGCCAACTAACCTCAGTTCTTGACCTCAAGGTTCATTCCCAGAGTCTACCGACCCAACCTCCATCATTGTAGATGCTGACTTTTGACCTTTGACCTCTGGCTCCTGCCCCTGACCTTTAACTTTCTCTCATCAGTGTCTATAAACTCTAACCTGACTCCTAACAATCTGTGCTGTCCCCTAAACCATTCCTAAGAAGCTAAAACAACAACTATGTCTGCACCACAACATCACAGCTCCGCACCGTCTTGACCACAGAATTATAGGACACTACAGCACAGAAACAGGCCCTTCAGCCCATCTAGTCCATGCTGAAATGTTATTGATGCACCATCAATAACTCTCGGAGACATGAGGCGAGAGATAGGCTTTTATTAGCTGGAAAAGGGAGCACTATCAGCAGCAAGAGACCATTACACAACATCCTGGAGACTGAGGGAGGAGCAGTGCCTCCAATTGCCTTTATACAAGGGTCTGTGGGAGGAGCCACAGGAGCAATCAGCAGGGTATATGTAGTTCACCACAGTTATTCTGCCTTGTCCCATCAACTTGCACCTGGACCATAGTCCTCCAGACCCCTCCTGTCTATGTACCCATCCAAATTTCTCTGAAAAGCCACTAATTTGGCTAAGTATCAGCCATGGTATGACAGGTCAAGGTGAGCCATTCCCAAAGATCAGATCTTTGCTGAGGCTTTAAAACAGTGGCCAGGATTCAGGTTTGCACTGTAGGTTATTTAGCTGCATGTTTGCTGCACTGACATCAGAGAAATGGGCACCTCGACCTTCTCAGGATGAGGACAGGTTTAGCAATAAAAGCACGTGTCACGAAATTTGTGATTTTACAGTGGTAGTATTGGGCAAAGATTTAATAACTGCTATAAATAACATAAATAGAGCAAAAAATGAACAACAAAGTAGTGTTCAGGGGTTCATGGACCGTTCTGAAATCTGATGGTGGAGGGGAAGAAGCTGTTCCTAACTTACTAAGTGTGCATCTTCAGAATCAGAAATAGGTTTAATATCACTGGTATTTGCCGTGAAGTTTATTGTTTTGCAACAGCAGTGCATTGCAATACAAAATCATATTTAAAAAAACTATAAGTTACAATCAGAAACATATACAGTGTATATCAATAAATAAATTGAATAAGTAGTGCAAAACTTGAGCAAGAATAATGAGATAATGTTAATAAATTCATTGGCCATTCAGAATTGAATTGAATTGACTTTGAATTGACTTTATTTCTTACATCCTTCATATACATGAGGGGTAAAAATCTTTACGTTACGCCTCCATCTAAATGTGCAATGTGCAATCATAGTAATTTATAATAATTTATAATAAGTAGAGCAGTCAATGTAACATAGAAATACACTCAAATCAGTGTGAGTTGATCAGTCTGATGACCTGGTGGAAGAGGCTGTCCTGAGACTGTTGGTTCTGGCTTTAATGCTGCAGTACTGTTTCCTGGATGGTCGCAGCTGGAATAGATTGTGGTTGGGTTGACTCAGGTCCCCAGAGATCCTAAGGGCCCTTTTTACACACCTGTCTTTGTAAATGTCCTGAATCATGGGAAGTTCACATCTACAGATGTGCTGTGCTGTTTGCACCATTCTCCGCAGAGTCCTACAATTAAGGGAGGTACAGTTCCCATACCAGACAGTGAGGATTCTCTCAATTGTGCCCCTGTAGAAAGTTCTTAGGATTTGGGGGCCCATACCAAGCTTTCTCAGCCATCTGAGGTGAAAGAGCCGCTGTTGTGCCTTTTTCACCACCTAGCTGTTGGCAGAATGGAAGAAGCTTTTCCCAAATCACTGAATATGTGTCTTCAGGCTCCTGTTCATTTTCACCTTCTCCACCAGATCCAAGTTCAAGTTTAATTGTCATTCAACCATACTCATGAATACAGCCAGGCGAAACAGTGTTCCTTTGGGGCCCAGGTACAAAACACAACATTAACAGTTACACACAGCACAGGGCACAAATAGCACATATAATTATGATAGCACTAAAACATATGGTCACAAAAAACATATAAAATAATTATAGAGCCCATGTCTATGAATGTCATGACCTGTAGACTGATGGTGCATGGGTGTTGTTCTGGAGCCATGTTTTCTGTAAGAACAAGCCACAGATCCTCATCTCACTCTGGTGCAATCCAGCTCATCTTCCACCAAGCGAACAGTAGAGGGCAGCACCAGTGGGAGGGCCAGCCATCAGCCCGGTATGCCACATGGCCTCTGGTATCTCCTCCGCCAGACGGCCACAGCAAGCAACACGAGGGCCCGTACTGAGCAAAAACTGAGGCCACATATCTCCCGGGCCAGCAGTCTCACCAATAAACCAGTGAACCAGACTTGCAGTATTCAACATCATCAACATCCAATAGGGTCTTGCGATCGCTAGAAAAAAGGCAATCATTTGGTCCATTTGTTGGACTGTGAACTGCCTCTGCACCTGACGCCTTCCTTCTTGGGTTGTGGTAGCAGGCAGCAAAATGATACACAACAGATCTAGCTCCACGGTTATTGAGCAACTCTCCAAAGGGGTAGAAGTGCACCGTGTCATGTTTTTAATATCCAGCAGAGTCTTGTGATCATATAAAAGATGTAAAGGACAAACAATTACACCTTTGTTTGGTCCCAGATGGGCCACTATGACTGAGCACACCACCATTTTGACAGAAACCGCTCACCTACGCACAACTTAGAGCAGACAGACAACCATGTAGGTCCTTGGGGGGGTGGGGAGAAACCAGAGCACCTCAGGGAGAATGTGCAGGCTCCACATGGACAGTGTCCGAGGTCAGGATTGAGTTCAGACCTCTGGCAGTGTGAGGCCTTGGCTCCAGGCTGTACCACTGTGTCATCCTTGTAAAATGCACGTGAGGACTTGGTCTGAGCAATGACCGAGGCTACATATCCCCCCACCACCAGGCTAGTGAGGGGAAATAGTCTCACTTGGAGGGATTGCGGGGTTAGCAAGTCACTCTGAAAGGTGAAAGCAGAAACCTTTGTCACATTTGTAAGTTGCCTGATGGTCTGTAAGCTGTGGGTAGTAGAGCAGCCCTCAATATTCCACCTGGGTAGCCTCCAAACAAAACATCAATTTATCTACCTTCTAATAATTTCTCCCTCCTCCCCCCTTCCCTCTTTTTCCATTCCCCTTTTTTGCTCTTGTGGTTATAAGGCTTTGCAGGTACTTTGATCTGCTTTCCTCTTTTTGTTACCATGCAGGTGTTACCAGCCTGGATCTGCTTCTTTTGGCTCTGCTGTTGACTCCAGTGATTCAAGGAGGGCTTCTGGCTTTTCTCCTGGATAACACTGTTTCAGGTGAATTCGGGAATATTAGCCATAACTTATTTTTGACAGTTGCCCTGTAATGTGAATAAGAAGAAAGAGGGATAGAGTACGACTCACGGTATCTCTGTTTTCTACCCTCAGGAACCAACGACAATTCCTGCTCACTTCTGATATTAACATAGGACAGGATTACATAGAATATAGACATTACCACACAGTGCAGGCCTTTTGACCAATGACATTGTGTTAACCATTTAATCTCCTCCAAGCTCAATCCAATCCTTTCTTCCTACATTGCCTTCCATTTTTCTTTCATCCATGTTCCTATCTAAGAGTCTCTTAAATGTTCCTAATGTATCTGCCTTTACCATCACCACTGGCGGAGCAGACCATACCTCTGATATCCCCACTTTCCTTTCCTCCAATCATCTTAAAATTATGCTGCTTCTTCATCCCCACCCTGAAAATTGTGAGTGAGGAAACTGCAAAGGGGCTTCAGTCAGGTGTGAACAAGCAGACTGAGTGGGCAAAAACATTTTTCACAGGACGGAGGTGACTAAGACACGAGGGCATAGCTTTAAGGAGTTTAGAGCAAAGTATACGGGGAATGTCAGAGGCAGTTTCTTTACACTGAGAGTGGTGAGTGTGTGGAACATGCTACAGGTATGTTATTAGAAGTAGATATATTAGGGGCATTTAGGACTCTTAAATGAAAGAAAAATAGAGGGCCGTGTGGGAAGGAAGGATTGGATTGATCTTAAAGTAGACCTAAAGGTTGGCACAACATTGTGGGCTGAAGGACCTGTACTGTGCTGTGTTGTTCTATGTTCTGTTCTGAATTTCATGTTGTTCTTCAATAGGAATAATGTTCTTTTGTAATTTGGTAAATTGGATTATTATCCATGCGTACAGTGAAGAGCTTTACTTTGCATGCCATCCACACAGATCATTTTGTTACAGCAGATTATCTTGTAACACCTGCGTAGCACGAGGGAAGACAAGAATGGAATGTAGAATAAACTGTTTCAATTAAAAAGAAAGTGCAGTGTACGTTGACAGTTACAAGGTCGTAATGAGGCCGATTGTGAGATCAAGAGCCCTTTTTATCATACTGGGATAATCATACAGGCCAATGAGACAGAATGTACAGGAATGTTATAGAAGGATATGGACATTGTGTAGGCAGAAGGAATTAGTTTATAAACCCAGGAGATTTTGCAGATGATGGAAATCTTGAGCGACACACACAAAGTGCAGGAGAACTCAGCAAATCAAGCAGGATCTATGGAGGGAAATAAACATTTGATGTTTCAGGCCCAGCCATGATGAAGGGTCTTGGCCTGAAACATTGACTGTTTACTGCCCTCCAAGGATTAGTTTAGCTCAGTATTTGATTAATAATTTAATTAGATCTGCACAATATCATGAGTTCCTGTTTTGTTGTGCCAAACAAATTAAAACATTTGCTGGATTCTTTTCCATCAGCCAGTATAATCAAGGGTCAACTTTATTCGCTATATATATATAATTACATGTATTAGGAAATTGCTGTGGTCTGTTAGTTACAGCACTACATGCAAAAAAAGACAAAATTCAACAAATGCATTTCTACCCTGAGATAAAGGTTATGTCTGTCTACCTTATCTATGCCTCTCAAAATTATAAATTTCTATCAGATTTTCCCTCTATCTCTGACGCTTCAGGGAAAACAAATCCAACTTTTTCCAACCCCTTCTTGTAGCTCATGCCATCTATTCCAGGCAGAATCCTGGTGAACCTCTTCTCCGCCTCTCCAGAATGTCCATATCCTTCCGGTACTGAACTGCACACCATATCCCAAGTGCAGCCTAACCAAGGTTTATGCAATTTCAACATGATGTCCAGACTCTTGTTCTCAATGTCCCAGCCACCGAAGGCAAGCGTGCTGTATGCATTCTCTATCACCCCATCTACGGATACGGCCACTTTCAGGGAGATATGGACTTAGACATCAAGATCCCTCTGTACATCAAATAACTCACTGAAATCCTTTGGAGGCTGTTGATGTTAATGCAGGGTTGATATTTCATCTGGTTGATAATTCCAGGACCAAGGGTTAATAGCTTCAAATAAAAGTTAGACCAATTAGAAGAGAGGAAATTTCTTCAGGTGGTGAAGCTTTGACATTTTAGAGGCTCAGACTGAACACACGCTAACAGATTACCGGGGCCTAGTCATAGAGTCATAGCACACTCCAGCACAGCAACAGTCTCGTTACCCATCTAGTCTGTACCAAACTGTAATTTTTCTTACTCCCATTAACCCGTACCTGAAACATAGTTCTCACATGTTTGGCTGAGGCAGCGTGAGACTTAAAAAGAGTCTTTCAGGATTTTTTGGCAGGCTACAATCATAGTGATCTATTAGACACTCAACAAAGGCCAATAGAAAGAAGCAAGGTGTAGGCAGAGTGGCTATTGTAGGAGTGACCATTGTAGGAGTGTCTATTGCAGGAGTGACCATCGTAGGAGTGACCATCATAGGAGTGTCTACTGTAAGAGTGACCATTGTAGGAGTGACCGTTATTGGAGTGGAAGTGTAGCTCTTCACATTTGGCTGGGTTAAACTCCATCTGCCATTTCTCTGCCCATATCTGCAATAGATTGACATCCTACTGTATTCTTTGTCAGTTATCTATGCTATCCACACCACCACCAATCTTCATATCTGCTGCGATCACAATTGCAACTAAATCATCCTCGTCAACTCATCAAATAACTCTATCATGTTAGTAAGACATGATTTGCTCCGCACAAAGCCATGCAGTCTCTTCCTAACTAGACCAGGGTTTTCCAATTGTTCATAAATCCCATCCCTGAGAATTCTCTCCTGTAGCTTCCCTGTCACTAACATGGAACTCGCAGGTCTATAGCTTCCCTAGTTCCCTTCCTAAATAATGGAACAATATTAGCTACTCACCAGTCCTCCGAAAACGTGCCTGTGCCTAGAGAGGAACAAAGATATTGGTCAGATATGCCAGCCTTTTAATCTACTCTAAGATCAATCCAGCCCTTTCCTCCTACGGAGCTGTGGAGGCCAAGTCACTGGGTGTATCTGAGGTTCGTGATTAGTCAGGGCGTCAAAGATTATAGGGAGAAGACAGTAGAATGGCATTAACAGGGATAATAAATCAGCCATGATGGGATGGCAGAGCAGACCTGATGGGCCAAATAGCCTAATTCTGCTCCTATGTCTCATGGTCTATGATCTAATTTGGAGATTGGGCTGAAAGGCCTGCGTCTATGCTGTTTGACTCTATGAACCAAGCAGCTGCCGCTCCAGAGGGCCTCAGACTGGGCTAACGATTGAACCTGTGACCTACACTGAGACAAGAGTATAGCCAGCCAAGCACAAGTAACCCCAACACTGCCAGGTGGTAAAGGTGCTTCCAAAGCTAAGGCTGCGACCGCACCCATGTGATATCAAGAGGGTGATAGCAGCCAGCTGGTTGTATGTGTAACGGATTAATGATTGATGAAACGAGTTAAACTCCCTCCCTTCCCGCCCGCTCCTCCTCCCCACACCCCGCCCAGACAGGTTCTGCACTGAGCTGCAACCAAAACAGCGCTTGGAGGTCCCGCAGAGTTCACGGGCTCTTGCTCTGAACTTCTCAGCTCCGACGCTGCATCCTCCCAACGCAATTAGGACTCCTGGTTTTTATTGCTTCTGCGTAAACCCCAAAGCCCTGAGCGATCGTAAAAGGAGCAAAGTTTCCACTCGGCTGGGAATTTGTGTGGCCGTCCGCGACCAGGTAGCCAGATGTCCGCTCTTTCCCCCTGCACAGGGCACCTTGCTCATAAAAGTCAGTGCCCGTGAACCAGAACAATCCTTTATGATTGCTAACAACCTCGTGTTTGTACAGGGCAATAAAAATTAACATCCCTAATTGCATGTGAAGGATACTTGTGCAGCTGACAGATGACTGACCACAGTCAGCCAGGTAGACCTGTGTGGGAACAAGAAAGAGAAATGGGGGCAGGGTGGGCAGATATAGGGAGAGCGGGAGGATGGTTAACGTTAAACAGGAGGCAAAGCGAGAAAGATTCTTGGCCATTGCCTGTCAAGGAGTCATAAACCACTATTTAACTTAGCTTTTTGCAGTACATTACAAACTTAAGAGGGAGACCATAGAACATAGAACAGGAACAGGTCCTTTGGCCCACAATTTTGTGCCAATCCAATTAAATCAGTAATCACATGATCAACTAAATTAACCTCTTCCACATACACAATGCCCATCACCTTCTGTTTCCTCACATCCATGTGCCTCTCTAAACATCTCTTAAAAGTCTTTGATGTTTCTGCTTCTACCACCATCACAGGCCATGCATTCCAGACACCTACCATAAGTTTTGGTGTAAAAAACTTCCCTCTCACATGTCCTTTGAAATGATCTCCTCTCACTTTAAATGCATGCCCTCTGGTGTTATACATTTCAACCCTGGGAAACAGATACTGTCACTCTGCTCTATGAGAAGCTAAACTCAGATGTATCAGTATTACAGTGGAGTAAAGGGACCTATGGAAACATGAGAGAGGAGCTGGCCAAAGTTGATTGGAAGGGGACACTAGCAGGGATGATGGCAGAACTGCAGTGACTGGAGTTTCTGGAAACAATTTGTAAGGCCAACGATAGATACATCCCAAAGAAGTATTCTAAAGGGAGGACGGGGTACCGTGGTTCTTTAGAACAGAGATGAAGAGGAATTTCTTTAGACAGGGAGTGGTGAATCTCTGGAATTCATTGCCACAGGCACATGTGGAGGCCATGTCAGTGATTGTATTCTAAATGGAGGTTGATAGGTTTTTATTAGTCAGGGCATCAAATGTTACAGAGGGAAAGCTGGAGGATAGGGTTGCGAGGGATAATAAATCAGCCATGATGGAATGGTGGAGTCGATAGAATAGCCTAATTCTGCTCCTACGTCTTATGATAAATATGCAGTAAATTAAAACAACTTAAATTAACACAAATTATACATAACTTGCGTGACATTTTGCAAGTTGAGGGAAATATATTCCAAGGTAGTGTTTGGGTTTTCAGCACAGTTCAAGAATCTGATTGCTTATGGGGGGTATAGGTATCGTAAAATATAAGAAGCTTTCCTCCACTGTGGTTGGGTGAGACTACAGCCAGAGGACATGAGTTAATGGTGAAAGATAAAATGTTTAAGGGGGATGTGAGGGAGAACGCTTCACTCAGAGGGTGGTGGGAGTGCGAAAGCCATGGATGTGGGTTTGATTTCAACTGTTTGGGAGGGAGGGGTGTGAAGGGCTGTGGTCCAGATGCAGGTCGATGGAACTATGCAGAGTTACAAATTGGCACAGACTAAACAGGCCAAAGGGTCTGTTTCTGCACTGTAGTGATCCATGACTCCATGGCAGTGGGGAAGAAGCTTTTGTGAATCTTCAGGGTCCAGTACCTCTTGCCTGAAGGCAACAAGGAGAAGCAGCCACAGCCTGGGTGGTGGGGTTCCTGATGACGGATACCCCCTTCCTAAGACATTTCATCTTGTAGATGCTTTCCAGTTACAGACTGCTATAGTACAGAATCAGACCTCTCTGCCTAAAATTGAAGTCAAATTCAATTTTATTGTCAGAGGAGCACCACAGCACAGAAACAGGCCTTTCAACCCATCTAGTCCATGCCAGCCTGTATTTTCCAGCTAATAGCATCTACCTGCACCCAGAATATAGCCCTCCATACCCCTCCCATCCATGTACTTATCCAAATTTCTCTTAAAGTTTGTAATTGAACCCACATCCACCACTTTTACTGGCAGATCGTTCCACACTCGCACTACCCACTGAGTGAAGCTCCCTCTCAGATTCCCCGTAAATATTTCACCTTTTACCCAAAAGCAATGAACTCTAGTTGTTGTCTCATTTAAGCTGAGGTGTAAATTCCTGCGTGCATCCTATCTATACCCCCATAATTCTGTATACCTTTATAAGATCTTCCCTCATTTTCATGCACTCCAGGGAATGATTGGAGGAAAGTATATAGAAACATGTCCGGAGGATTGGAGGGTTGCAGATGTTGTTCCCTTATTCAAGAAAGGGAGTAGGGATAGCCCAGGAAATTACAGACCAGTGAGGCTTACTTCCGTGGTTGGGAAATTGATGGAGAAGAACCTGAGAGGCAGGATTTATGAACATTTGGAAAGGTATAACATGATTAGGAATAGTCAGCATGGCTTTGTCAAAGCAGGTCGTGCTTTACAAGCCTGATTGAATTTTTTGAAGATGTGATTAAACCTATTGATAAAGGTACAGCCATAGATGTAGTGTACATAGATTTCAGCAAGGCATTTGATAAGGTACCCCATGCAAGGCTTATTGAGAAAGTAATGGGGCATGGGATCCAAGGGGACATTGCTTTGTGGATCCAGAACTGGCTTGCCCACAGAAGGCAAAGAGTGGTTGTAGACGGGTCATATTCTGCATGGAGGCCGGTGACCAGTGGTGTGACCCAGGGATCTGTTCTGGGACCCTTATTCTTCATGATTTTTATACATGACCTAGATGAGGAAGTGGAAAGATGGGTTAGTAAGTTGACACAAAGGTTGGAGGTGTTGTGGATAGTGTGGAGGGCTGTCAGAGGTTACAGCAGGACATTGATAGGATGCAAAACTGGGTTGAGAGGTGGCAGATGGAGTTCAACCCAGATAAGTGTGAAGTGGTTCATTTTGGTAGGTCAAATATTATGACAGAATATAGCATTAATGGCAAGACTCTTGGTAGTGTGGAGGATAAGAGGGATCTTGGGATCCGAGTCCATAGGACAATCAAACTGCTATGAAAGTTGACTACGTGGTTAAGAAGGCATACATCAATTGGCCTTCATCAATTGTGGGATGGAGCTTAGGAGCCGAGAGTTAATGTTGGGCCCTGGTCAGACCCCACTTGGAGTACTGTGCTCAGTTCTGGTCGCCTCACT
This sequence comes from Hypanus sabinus, assembly GCF_030144855.1. Classification (NCBI taxonomy): domain Eukaryota; kingdom Metazoa; phylum Chordata; class Chondrichthyes; order Myliobatiformes; family Dasyatidae; genus Hypanus; species Hypanus sabinus. The sequence continues at coordinate 87,115,261 of NC_082709.1, read as the reverse complement.
ACAGGACAGCTATAGAAACCATAGAAAGGGTGCAGAGGAGATTTATAAGGATGTTGTCTGGATTGGGAAGCATGCCTTATGAAAATAGGTTGAGTGAACTCGGCTTTTTCTCCTTGGAGCGATGGAGGATGAGAGGTAACCTGATAGAGGTGTACAAGATAATGAGAGTCATTGATTTTGTGGATTGTCAGAGGCTCTTTCCCAGGGTTGAAATAGCTAGCATGAGAGTGCACAGTTTTGAAGGTGCTTGGAAGTAGGTACAGAGGAAATGCCAGGGGTAAGTTTTTTACCAGAGAGTGATGAGTGCATGGAATGGGCTGCTGACAACGGTGGTGGAGGTGGAAACGATAGGGTCTTTTAAGAGACTCCTGGATGGCGACATGGAGCTTAAGTAAATGGAGGGCACAGATATTAGTGACGTAGGGTGTGACACTGACACAGATATAAGTGACGTAGGGTGTGACACTGGCACAGTTATTAGTGACATAGGGTGGGACACTGACACAGATATTAGTGACGTAGGGTGTGACACTGGCACAGTTATTAATGACATAGGGTGTGACACTGACACAGATATTAGTGACTTAGGGTGTGACACTGGCACTGTTATTAGTGACATAGGGTGCCACACTGACACAGATATTAGTGACGTAGGGTGTGACACTGACACAGATATTAGTGACGTAGGGTGTGACACTGGCACAGTTATTAATGACATAGGGTGTGACACTGACACAGATATTAGTGACTTAGGGTGTGACACTGGCACTGTTATTAGTGACATAGGGTGCCACACTGACACAGATATTAGTGACGTAGGGTGTGACACAGACACAGATATTAGTGACGTAGGGTGTGACACTGGCACAGATATTAGTGACGTAGGGTGCCACACAGACACAGATATTAGTGACGTAGGGTGCCACACTGACACAGATATTAGTGACGCAGGGTGCCACACTGACACAGATATTAGTGACGTAGGGTGCCACACTGACACAGATATTAGTGATGTAGGGTGCCACACTGACACAGATATTAGTGACGTAGGGTGCCACACTGACACAGATATTAGTGATGTAGGGTGCCACACTGACACAGATATTAGTGACGTAGGGTGCCACACTGACACAGATATTAGTGATGTAGGGTGCCACACTGACACAGATATTAGTGACGTAGGGTGTGACACTGACACAGATATTAGTGACGTAGGGTGCCACACTGACACAGATATTAGTGACGTAGGGTGCCACACTGACACAGATATTAGTGATGTAGGGTGTGACACTGACACAGATATTAGTGACGTAGGGTGCCACACTGACACAGATATTAGTGATGTAGGGTGCCACACTGACACAGATATTAGTGATGTAGGGTGTGACACTGACACAGATATTAGTGACGTAGTGTGCCACACTGACACAGATATTATTGGAGCTGGGACATTATATTGCAGTTATCCAAATCATTGTTGAGGCCATCCTTTGAGTGCAGTGTTTTGGTCACCTTACATTGGAAGACATGATGAAGCTGAATAGAATTACAAAGTTGTTGAAAGATCTAGACAACCTGTGTTATTGGAAATGTTGGCCACACTAGGTCTTTATTCTTTGAAGAAAGACCTAGCGTTAGTTCTGTATAAAACTGTAAAATTTTTGAGGCAAAGAACAGGTGGATTGTTGCTGTCTTTTCTGCATATTTTGGGAGTCACAGATTATGGGGCCAGAGTTTGAAGAGAGAGTGGAGAGATTTAAATGTGATCTGAGGGGCAACTTTTCATGCAGAGAATGATGATTGTATGGAAATAGCCGCCAAAGGAAGTGGTTGAGGCAGGTTCATTAGTATCTATTAAAAAGCACTGGGGTATGCACACAATACTCCAAGTGTGGTCTAACCAGGGTATTAACAGAATTTCACAGTTATCGAACTCAATTCCTGATTAATAAAGGCCAACACTCTGTACACCTTCTTAACCACTCTATCAACTTGTGCAACAACTTTGAGGGGTCTCTGGATGTGAACCCCTAACAAATGGAGCCCTTCTATCTGAGAAAGGACAGACGGTGGGGAAGGGTTTGTGGGGTTCGATCTGAACCAGATCAATGTACAATATGGTGGTGATTCTGGCTCTGAAATAGGAGCTCTGATAGATTCTGGACGCACAAATTAAGCACCTCTATTACCTGCTTGCCTGTTATATCAGTAACCTGAGATATATTGAGGGCTTATTGATTCCACAGGATATCACCCTACCCTTCTACACCAGCCCCCTATTCCCTTCCACCAACAAAACACACAATGAAGCGAATTTAATCAGTGCACTCACAGAAATATGATAAAGGTTCTTTGAAGAAGTTTGCACAGGGATGACTACACAAGGCCTATGAAGGTCACCCAAGCCTTACTTCAATTTAACTCTTCTTTCCTTTGTGTTCAGTCACTGCCACTCCTGTCTGCCTTCTCAACAGAGGTAGGCATACCGTATATTTGCAAGATGTACCAACAACAATCACCCACCACTCCTTTCTGACCTATATCGAACATTGACATCAATCCTTGTTTTCAAATGCATCCACTTCTTTTCAGTGAAGCATCTTCCAGCCCCACAAGATTTCTCTGCTCCATTCTTTCCAACCTCTTGTACATCATCCATTTCTTATCACTCCATTACTGGCAGCTGTGCATTTGGTTGCCTAAGCTCTGGAATTCCCTCCCGGGACCTCTTCACTGTCCTTCAGGAACCATTCTGACTCAGGCTTTGGTTATCTATCGATACTTTCCATCCCTCTATTCACAGTAGTGAGAAAATTTGCTTATTCTTCCTTGAAACAGTTTGGTGTGACTTCATAAAAATATTGTTTTGGCCATTCTTGGTGCAATGTGTGCAGTTCTGTTTGCCAGACTACAGGAAGGATATGACTGCAATGGAGAGGGTGCAGGAAATTTTCCAGGATATTGCCATGGATGGAGCTTTTGAGCTATAAAGAGAGAACAGTTAGAAAATAGAACATTACAGCACAGTACAAGCCCTTTAAACCATAATGTTGTACCAACTTTTTAAGTTCAAGTTCAATTTTATCATCATTCAACTGTATATCTACATGCATACCACCAAATGAAACCAAGGTGCACAGCACAGTACATATAACTCACATAAGGTACTCTTACCACAAATATATTAACAACTAATGAAATACATTCCAGAAGATTGACCTTTAGCATGAGGTGCACTTACAACACAAGTTAAAAAGTAAACAGTATAACTGGGGCTTCATGCGTGGTGAAATTTGGGTGGTGGCAGGGAGTTCAGTAGTTTCACTGCCTGGGGAAGGAGCCGTTTCCCATCCTAACAGTCCTTCTCCTAACACTATGGCATCTCCTGCTGGATGGTAGAAAGTCAAAGAGATTGTAGGGTAGGTAGGAAGGTCATTGACAAAGGCCCTGTGTATGGATCACGTCTGATAATTATCTTAGGTGGGTAGAAGAGAGAATCCTCTCAGGAGTTCTCACAACTATTTGCAGGGCCTTGCAGTCAGATGCTTTACAATTCCTGTACAAATGGTGATGCAGCAGGTCAGGGCGCTCTCAATGAAGCTCCTGTAAAAATTGGTTAGAATGGTGTGCAGGTGGAAAGGAGGCCTACCTGCTTCATTCTCCTCGGGACGTGAAGACACTGCTGTTCTTTTTTAATTAAAGAGGTGGTCTTGAGGGACCAGATGGAATTGTCAATAATGTATGCTCCCAGAAACTTGGTGCTCCTGACTCTCTCCATGGAGGAGCCAGTGAGGAGTGGTCAGCCTGGACCTTCCTAAAGTCCATATTCATCCCTTTAGTCTTGTCCATCTTGTTGTTGTGTCACACCATCCCACAAGTCACTCTACCTCCTCTCTGTATGCTGTCTTGTCATCACCGTTGATGAGGCTAGCCTCCGCTGTTTCATCAGTGAGTTTGATTCGATCTGAGCTGGATCTGGCAGTACAGCCATGCATCAGCAGTGGGCTAAACACACGGCCCTAGCTCAGTGTGATGGGGCTAGAGATGTTGCTGCCAACACAGACTGACTCTGTGGTCTCTCTGTCAAGATCCAGTTACAGAGAGGGATGTTGAGACCTAATGAAGGTTTACCCACCAGCTTCTGAGGGAAGATAGTATTAAACCCTGAGCTGAAGTTGATAAACAGCATTCTGGTGTATGAGGCACCATTTTCCAGGTGGGACGGGACGGAGTGGAGGGCAGAGACTATGGAATCATCAGTGGACCAATTTGAGGGATAAGCAAACTGCAAAGAGTTCCTCCAGCATGTTGTGTGTGTTGCTCAGAATTTCCAGCATCTGCAGAATCTCCTGTAGTTATGATTTTATAAATGCCTATGAGTTTACCCCTTATTCTCTCATGTTCCAAGAATAAAGGACTTCAAGGGTAGTGAAGAGAGCTTTTGGTACATTGGCCCTTATAAATCAAAGTATTGAGTATAAGAGTTGGAATGTTATGGTGAGGTTGTATAAGGCATTGGTGAGGCCGAATTCGGAGTATTGCGTGCAGTTTTGGCCACTGAGTTACAGGAAGGATATTAATAAGGTTGATAGAGTGCAGAGAAGGTTTGCCGGGACTTGAGAAACTGAGTTACAGAGAAAGGTTGAATAGGTTAGGACTTTATTCCTTGGAGTGTAGAAGAATGAGGGTAGACTTGATAGAGGTATATAAAATTATGATGGGTATAGATAGAGTGAATGCAAGCAGACTTTTTCCACTGAGGCTAGGGGAGAAAAAAACTAGAGGACATGGGTTAAGGGTGAAGGGGGAAAAGTTAAAAGGGAACATTGGGGGGGGGCTTCTTCACACAGAGAGTGGTGGGAGTGTGGAATGAGCTGCCAGATGAAGTGGTAAATGCGGGCTCACTTTTAACATTTAAGAAAAACTTGGACAGGTACATGGATGAGAGGTGTATGGAGGGATATGGGCCAGGTGCATGTCAGTGGGACTAGGCAGAAAAATGGTTCAGCACAGCCAAGAAGGGCCAAAAGGCCTGTTTCTGTGCTGTAATGTTCTATGGTTCTATGGCTCTAAAGACCTTCCACCACCTTCACAAGAACAACTTGAAATGGGCAATGCAAGGATTTCATGATCCGATATTCATGCCATCAGACGCAATATAAGGTGTTGCTCGTCCAGCCTGACGGTAACCTCATGTTGGCACAAGAGGAGGCCGTGGATTGGCACATCGGAATGGGAACCAGGATGGGAATGTGAATTAAAATGTTTGGCCATTGGGAAGCCCCGCTTGTGGCGGATGGTGTGTAAGTGCTCAACATAGCAGTCCGCTGGTTAGTTAACCAGCATGGTGCGAACCAAAGTCAGAATCAGGTTTAATATTACTGACATTTCAGGAAGTTTGTTGTTTTGTAGCAGAATTACAGTGCCATACATGAAAAAAACTATAAATTACAAGAAGAAATATATACATGTGGAGTACTCTTTATCCGAAATTCCAAAATCCAAAGTTTTTTTAAGTGCTGACATGATGTCACGTGTCAGCGAAGGTTTCATGGCGATATACAAGTTACTGCGCACCACAGACAGTTCTGAGATGTGATCTCACATATAAAATGAACAGAAATTGATGAAAAATATTGCATCAAGCGGAAAAAGGGCTTGATCGTGTATTGAAAGAGTGGATTTGTCAGTGTCTGAGTGAATGTTTGCTGCTTAATGGTATGCTGATCAAGAAACAAGCAAAGATCTATCATGATGAACTGAAAATTGAAAGCAATTGTGAATATTCAGCAGACTGGATCCAGAAATTTAAGAAAAGGCGCGGCATTAAATTGTTAATGATTTGTGGTGATAAAGCACCTGCTAATCCTGAATCCGCAGAGAAGTTCATTGATGAGTTTGCCAAGATCATTGCTGGTGAAAATCTAACACGATGAACGGCTGTATCAGTCCATTTGTGTGATAAACATGTGGAAGACAAAGACTGCTTACTGGTAAATTTAGAGTCAGAAATGTTGGCAATCCCAAGGTATTTCATTATATATTCCAAAATCGGAAAAAATCCAAAATGCTTCCAGCTCCAGGCATTTCAGATAAGCGGTACTGAACCTGTATTAAAAATTTTGATTAAATAAGTAGTGCAAAAGAGAACAAAGATAACGAGGTAATGTTCATGGGTTTATTGTCCATTCAGAAATCTGATGGCAGAGGGGAAGAAATTGTCCTAAAATGTTGAGTGTGTGTCTTCAGGCTCCCGTACCTCCTCCTTGATGGGAGTAAGGAGAAGAGAGCACGTCCTGGGTGATGAGAGTACTAAATGATGGGGGTGCCTTTTTTGAGGCATGGTCTTTTGAAGATGTTCTTGATGCTGAGGAGGCTAGCGCCCACGATGGAGCTGACTGTGTTTACGACTTTTTGTAGCGGTTTGCAATCCTGTGCAGTGGCCCCTTCATTCGAGACAGTATGCAGCCAGTTAGAATGATACCTGTATATATTTCATATCGTGTAGAGATATATCTCTATTTGCTAGAGATTTTGGTGGCAAGATATCCTCCATCTTCTAATGAAATATTGTCTGTATGTTTTATACAGTGCTTGTTGATGTGTCTCTGAAGCATTAGTGAGCCAAATTCAGGGGTACATCAGCTACCTGACTGGTTTGCAACCCTCCGAGACATGTACCAAAGGTTGCTCACCACCCTAGGCCACTTTCAAAGGCTTTGAGCTCCTCTGCCTGCTAATGTCTCAGTGGAAACAGCCCACAGTCAACATGGACCGACCTGATCCTTATCTGCCCCCAGATGAATGACCTGTCGCTGAGTCACTCCAGTGATGGAAGCTATGTTTTGCAAGTTAAAATTTAATCCTCGGCCTGGTGGCTCCAGCTGAGGCCTTTCCCTCACGATGACTCAGGGATTTAGCATCTCCCCGGTGGGGGTGTTGTGGGGAGACAGTGGAAGCAGCTGATGGGAAAAGCAGGAAATACGTGACCTAAAGGTTTTCAAAGCAACCAAAGTTCATTGTCAAAGTATCTATATGTCACCATATACAACCCTGAGATTCATTCCACAAACAAGAGAAAATCTGCAGATGCTGGAAATCCAAGCAACACACACAAAATGCTGGAGGAACTCAGCAGGGCGGGCAGGCATGTGTACCTGATATTTATTTTCTTGCAGGCTTTCACAGTAGATACAAAGAAGCACAATAGAATCAATGATTGATTCCACACAAGACGGACAAACACAATGTGCAAAAGACATTGAAAACAAATTGAGCAATACAAAAAGAAAATAATAGTCAAAATAATAATAATAAATAAATCAGCAATAAATATGGAGAATTTGAAATGCAGCATCCTTGAACGTGAATGTATAGAGCACAGGAACAGTTCAGTGTTGGGGTGAGTGAAGTTGAGTGAAGTTACCCCCTCTGGTTCAAGAGCCTGATGATTGAGGGGTAATAATTATTCCTGAACCTGGTGGTGTTGGTCCCGAGGCTCATGTACCTTCTTCCTGATGGCAGCAGTGAGAGATGAGCACAGTGGTAGTGAGGGTTATACCCATGCTGGCGTGTGGCCAAGTGGTTAAGGTGTTCGTCTAGTGATCCGAAGGTCGCTAGTTCGAGCCTTGGCTGAAAGACAATTAGCCACACATTGCTCTGTGACGACACTGGTGCCAAACTGTATGGGTCCTGATGCCCTTCCCTTGGACAAGATCGGTGGTGTGGAGAGGGGAGACTTGCAGCTTTTAAAAAAAAACCTGCCCAGGCTGGCGCCCTGGAAACTTTCCAAGGTGCAAATCCATGGTCTATCGAGTCTAACGGAGGCCAATGATGGACTGGGCTGTATCCACAATGAGGAACAAAGAGAACGTTGTGAAGCTTTGGAGGTGAAAAGAGAAATGAACTGACAGAATCAAAATCAATAAAGCCAACAAACAAGAAAGAATCTCAAAAAACGAGTAAATAACACACCGAATATTAAACAGCAAGCCACCATGGAACAGACCAGGGGTGCTCAGTTCAGTTCAGTTTTGCACTGTGTCATTCATCGACTGCAGGCCGCAGAGTCAGAGTTAAAGCAATAAATAAAAGGTGTAACCAGAAACCAGAGACACAGATAACAAGAACTGCAGAGTCCTCTAAAAATGAGTTCAATCCAATCCACAAACCACGCCAATCAAACCCTGCCCGAGACCCAAGGCTCCTGCACTTTCCTCCAGCAGAGGTAAGTGAGAGGGAGAGGGAGACCAGTCAAGCACAGGTAGACGGCACCGAGCACCTGCTCATTTCCTCTCTCTTCCTCGTTAATTTCAATATTACTTGATGCTTTGATGGCAAGCAACAGAGCCGATCACACTCCACCATTAGGCCGCATGCTCCATTCTCAACCACTCTGAATTCCATTGGAGACCTCAAAAGGTTGGGCCAAAAACACCTTATTAAAATTGCAGGTTCCACCCGTGCACAGATTTTAAGTATATTTAAAATAAGAAAGAGAAGAGAAAGCTGTTTTGTGAACTGTTTGCAGGACATCACCGTTAATCTTGTTGGCTGCTGGCACCATCTTGCATTGATTCGATACAATATTAGACAAAACAAATGACTTGCCTCTCTGATTTCAGGGACATCAACAGAGCGGGGACTGGTGGCAGGTTTCCCTGGCTTCCACTCATGGCCAGAAGGTGAAGGCATTCGTCAGCCACAGGAACTGACCCGCGTACCGCAGCTCCCTGGTGGTGTGCGCACAGTTTTGAAACACCTGTGCCCGAAGTTCTTTCCTTTCCACAACCTTTGTCCACTCTCAGAACCAGCACAGGAACGTACAGAAGTTGAGGAAAACAAGGGCTTGCTCCCGGTTCCCATTCTCCAGAAAAGTTAAGGGAAAAAAAGGTTTTCCAAGGCCTCCAAGATTCCAAGTATTCGAGATTGACTCTACTGAAACTAAAACATAACAGGGAAAAAAAAGCGCACGAGTCTTTTGTCTTTTTCATTACCTTTGCACATTAACTACAGAGGAATTTTTGGGAGATGGGGCTGTTCAGACAGATGGGTTTGGATGAAGGATGCAAGATTTAGAGTTGGTGATGTAAAGGACATTTGGATTTTCTGACCTTTTGGGTTGTCTTGGAACCTACAGAGTAAAAATAATCTCTGATACAGCAGGGGATGGGTGAGACACAAAAAATAAGAATTTTCACTGCTTTGGTAAGTTATAATAAAAATTGAGAGTTGGGAAAGAAGAGTTGGGTATTGTAAAACTTGACAGATATTGTCCAACTGGGTTAAGAATTACTTGCTTTTAAACTGGTTGCAGGAAGGGTGTAAGCACCTGTGATCATGGGTTTTGGGGATGAACGTGAGAACCAGGAAACATGCAGGCAGCATGGCAGTTAGTGTAACGCTATTACAGCACCGGCAACCTGGGTTTCATTCCCGTCACTGTCTGTGAGGAGTTTGTATGTTCTCCCCATGACCACATGGGTTTCATCCAGGTGCTCCGGTTTCCTCTCACAGTCCAAAGTTGCATGGGCTAGTAAGTTAATTGTTCATGTGAATGGTCTGGGCTCATTAGGCTGAAGAAAATGTCTGTTGTCATGCTGCATCTCTAAATAAAAAATAAAAATTAACAGCGTTGTTATAGTGGGGAAAAATTCCAGGAGGCGGGAAGCTGATGAGGTGAACAGAAAAGATAGAAAATGGAAAGTGGAATCCAGCCTGGAGAATGATGAGATAATGCACTGGTGGAGGGGAAATGGGAAATGGGCAGGGAAATTTGGAGTATCGTGTACAGTTCCGGTCACCTGCCTACAAGAAAGAAACCATTTAGATTGAAAAAGTACTGAGAAAATTTACAAGGATGTTACGGGGACTTGAGGGCCTGAGTTATAGGGAAAAGCTTCTCCGAGGATTGTCACCTTGTCGTGGTGGAGAGGTTTGTGGTTTCCTGAGATCCCAAAAGCAATGTCCCCTGGAAATTAGCCACCCTGTGCTTATCTCCCAGTAGGGCCACCCATGGCTATAATGTGATGTTCCGGACAAACAATGACCTCGGTGGTGGAGCTGGCAGATGATGATGACCCACCACAGAAGCAGTGAAGGTGGAGGAAGGCTGCAGCAGTGAAAGATCCCCAGTTGTCTTGCATTCGGTGCCACGGGACCCTGACCCAATCTGTCAAGGGCCTGTGCAGCAGCCTCCACACGTTAAACAAAGTCACGCACAGGCATTCTCCCTGGGGAAAACATTATATTCGACTTGAGTGATCACACTACCATAGGGAAAGGTTGAATAGGTTAGGTCTTTATTCCTTGGAGCATAAAAGAATTTGAGTAGAGGTATACAAAATTATGAGGGGTATAGATAGGGTAAGTGCAAGCAGGCTCTTTCCACTGAGGTTGGGTGAGACTAGGTTACGAGTGAAAGATGAAATATTTAAGGGGATCCTTTTCACTCAGCAGGTGGTGAGAGTGTGGAACAAGCTGCCAGCGGAAGGGTTGATTTCAACATTTAAGAGATGTTTGGATGAGTACGTGGATGGGAGGGGTATGGTCCAGGTGCAGGTCGATGGGGTAAGCAGAATAACAGTTTGGCATGGAATAGATGGGTTGAAGAGGCTGTCGCTGTGTTGTGCTCTATGACTCTATAATTCGGATTAGTGTTAGGATCGACAGATTCCTGAATACAACACTGGGAGGTGGTTAAGGAGAAATCTGATACTTACCTTCACTGCACAAAGCACAAAACACTAAGGCTGGGACTTAACCCACTGGATGAGTAGGAGACTAAGGGCAGTTCTGGTCACCATGGCACCACAAGGAGGTGATAAAGCAAGGAGGGAGTACAGAGGAGATTTATTAAATACCTTTGCTCTTGCCAGAGTCAGAATCAGTTTTAACATCACTGATATATGTCATGAAATGTGTTGTTTTGCAGCAGCAGTACAGTGTAATACATAATAATTTTTAAAACTATAAATTTCAGTAAGAAATATACAGAGAAATTAAATTAAATCTGTAGTGCAAAAAGACAGGAAAAATTAGTGAGGTGCTGTTCATGGATTCAATATCCATTCAGGGTAGAAGCTGTTTCTGAAATGTTGAGTGTGTGTCTTCTGGCTCCCGTACCTCCTCCTTGACGATAGGAATGAGTTGTCCTGGGTGATGGGAGTCGTTAATGAAGGATGGCAACTTTTCAATGCATTACCTATTGAATGCTGGAGATGGCTGAGTTTACAACCCTCTGCAGCTTTTTGTGGTCCTGTGCAGTGGCCCCTCCGTACTAGACAGTGATGCAACCAGTTGGAATGCTCATCACGGCATATCTATAGATACTGGCGGTGTCTTTGCTAATATACCAAATCTCCTCAAGCCCCTAATGAAATTGAACTCTGATTGAAAAACTCCTAAGGCTAATTTTTGATGGAACAGCATAAGCTGCAAGCAGACTTGTACAAATGTCAGAAATCATGAGGCATTAGACGCTCTGAAAGAGGGTGAGAGGGCAGTTGAAGAATTTTCCTAGTCATCAAGAGAACGAAAGAAAGAGGCCCTTTGGCCTATTATAACTGAGGTCTGGAATTCAGTAACTATAGGTGTCAGCAGAAAACTTCACGGTGTTTAAAAGGCATGAATGAGGACTAGAAGAACCCTAATAGTCAATAGTTATAGGGTCAGAGTTGTACAGCATGGCAGCAGACCTTTAAGACCTATTTGTCCTTGCTTACTAAGGTGTCTATCTACAATAATCCCATTTTCCTGCATTTGGCCCTTGTCCCTCTGTTCTGTCCTGTTCTAAATCTTTTTTTAAACACTGTGATTGTATTTGCCTCCACCACCTCCTCTGTCACTTTCTTCTGTTTATCCATCACCTTCTGCAGGGATCTGTGCTGGGACCTCTGCTGTTTGTGATGTACAGGAATGACTTGGACAAACATTAGTGAGCTTGCAGATGATATGAAGATTGGTGATGTTATGGATAGAATAGAAGACTGGTAGAGAGTACAGTAGGATGATAGATCAGTTGCAGATATGGATGATTTTTGAGAGAGGTAACAGATGAGTTTGCTGGGGCATTGACCAATATCATTGTGTCCTCTCAAGCCATAGGTGATGTCCTGGAGGACTGGGGAGTAGCTAATGTTCCATTATTCAAGTCAGGGATAATCCTGGAAACTATAGACCGATGAGTCTTACTTAAGAACATAAGAGCAAGAGTAGGCCATCCGGCCCCTCGATTCTGCTCCGCTTTTCAATAAGATCATGACTGATCTGACCATGCACTCATCTCCACCTACCCCCCTTTTCCCCATAACCCTAGATTCCTTTACTATGCAAAAATCTATCTAACCTTGTTTTAAATACATTTACTGAGGTAGCCTCCACTGCTTCATTGGGCAGAAAATTCCACAGATTCACCACTGTTTGGGAAAAGCAGTTCCTCCACATCTCCATCCTAAATTACTCCCCCAAATCTTGAGGCTACGTCCCCTAGTTCTAGTCTCATGTACCAGTGGAAACAACTTTCCTGCCAAAGGGTTTTAGCCCAAAACATCGACTGTATACTTTTCCTACATGCTGTCACATCCTGCAAGGATCACATGATCTTCCATCTGCAGACCCCAGAGCCTGCCGGCTCCACCTCTAGCAGGCATAGACTTCGGATCGCTGCCCCGCCATCAGTCTTGGCTGCCCCAGCAACCCAGGGCATATTCACAACCCAGATTCCAGCACCATCAATGCAGGTTCCAACGGTCATGGACAGCTTCAAAGCCATTGCGCAACCACCGACTGCGACTCCGGCCTTGAACTCCAGGCCGGGTCTTCACATGCTGCGATTGTGACTCCCGTTTCCCCTTCCCCCACCACCACTCTGCCATCCCCTCTCCCTCAGATCCCATCATCAGCTCCTGGGCCCTCAGAGGCTCCATCTTCCTCTCACCCCAACCCTTCCCTCTCCACCGACACCTCCCTCTGATCCCAGCTCCCATTCGTGCTGGGTCTTTACCATTCCCTCCAACCTTCAACTCTCTGAGGCAGAGCGCAATGTCCTCAGTAAGGGCCTCACCTTTGTCCCCCTTCACCCACACCTCTGCGAGTTCCGCGCACGCCATGATGCTGAACTCTTCTTCCGCCGGCTCCATCTCCGAGATTACTTCTTTAGCAAGGACTCTCCCACCCCCACCAATGACCCCTTCTCCCATCTTCAACCCTCCTCCTCTTCACGGACACCCCGCTCTGGTCTTCTGCCTGCTCTGGATCTCTTTATTGCTAATTGCCGATGGGTCATCAACCATCTCAACTTCACCACACCTTGTTCCAATTCCAACCTCACTCCTTCCGAACGCTCTGCTCTCTGCTCCCTCCGCACCAATCCCAACCCCACTATAAAACCTGCTGATAAGGGGGGCATTGTTGTAGTCTGGCAAACTGACCTCTACCTGGCTGAGGCACAGCAACCACTCTCTGATACCTCCTCTTATTTACCCCTCGATCATGACCCCGCTAAGGAACACCAAGCCACTGTTTCCCACACCATCACCAACCTTATCAGCTCTGGGGATCTCCCATCCACTGTCACTAACCTCATAGTTCCTGCACCCCGCACTTCCCGTTTCTACCTCCTACCCAAGATCCACAAACCTGCCTGTCCAGGTAGACCTATTGTCTCAGCTTGCTCCTGCCCCACCAAACTCATTTCTGCATATCTTGACACTGTCTTATCCCCCTTTGTTCAATCTCTTCCCACCTATGTTCGTGACACTTCTCACGCTTTGAATTTTTTCAATGATTTTAAGTTCCCTGGCCCCCACTGCCTTATTTTTACCATGGACGTCCAGTCCCTATATACCTCCATCCCCCACCAGGAAGGTCTCAAAGCTCTTCACTTCTTTTGGATTCCAAACCTAACCAGTTGCAGCATAACCTCTCTGCTCTTAAATATAATCCTTCTAGCAATGAAGGCCAACATTTCATTTGCTTTCTTGATAGTTTGCTGCACCTGCAAATCAACCTTTTGCAATTCACGCACAAGCACTCCCATGTCCTTCTGCACAGAAGCATGCTGCAATCTTTTACCATTTAAATAATAATCTGATTTTCCATTTTTCCTTCCAAAGTGGATGATCTCGCATTTACCAACATTGTACTTCATCTGCCAGACCCTTGACCACTCACTCAACCTATCTATATCTCTCTGCAGACTCTCCATATCCTCTGCACAATTTGCTTTTCCACTCAACTTAGTGTTATCAGCAAACTTAGATACAATAAACTTAGTCCCCTCTTCCAGATCATTCATTAATGTAGGTTTGTATATTGTGAATAGTTGTGGGCTCAGTATTGACACACCACTCACCACTGATTGCCAACCAGAGAAACACCCATGTGTCCCAACCCTCTGCTTTCTATTGGTTAACCAATTCTCTATCCATGCTAATACATCACCCCTAACTCTATGCATCCTTATCTTATGGATAAGTCTTTTATGTGGCACCTTATTGAATGCTTTCTGGAAATCCAAGTAAATAACGTCAGCTGTAGGGAAGTTACTGGAGAGAAATCTTCGGGATAGGATTTACGAGCAATTGGAAAACCATAGCCTAATCAGAGAGAGCCAGCATGGCTTTGTGCAGGGCAGGTCATGCCTTACTAACTTGATTGAGTACTTTTTGACAAGGTGATGAGGGTGATTGATGAAGGTAGAACTGTGGATGTCGCCTATGTGGATTTTAGTAAGGTGTTTGACAAGGTCCCTCAGAGAAGGCATATCAAGATGATTATGATGCATGGGACCAATGGTGAATTGGTCATTTGGATGCAGAACTGGCTTGCCAAGAGAAAACATGGGGTAATGGTCAAAAGGAAACGTAGAGGGTAGGTCGGTAAGTTTACAGATGATACAAAGATTGATGGTGTTGTGGATAGCATAAATGACCAGTAAAGAATACAGTGTGATATAGCTCAGTTGCAGGCAGGGACGGAGAAATGGCAGATGGAGTTTAACCCAGCCAAATGTGAAGTTTTGCACCTTGGTAGGTTAAATGTAAAGAGACAGTACAGTGTTAAGGGCAAGGCCCTTAGCAGTGTTGATGGGGTCAAAGTTCATAGCTCCCTGAAAGTGGCTACACAGGTTGATACAGTTGTTAAGAAGGCATATAGCATGTTTGCCTTTATTAGTCTAGGCACTAAATTCAAAATCAGTAAGTTATATCACACCTTTATAAAACTCTAGTTGCATAAAATTCTGGTTGCCCCGTTACAGGAAGGATATCAAGACTTTGGAGATGGTGCGGAAGAGGATTACTAGGATGCTGTCTGGATTAGTGGGCACGTGCTATAAATAGAAGTTGGACAAACTTGGAATTTTCTCTGGAGTGGTGGAGACTGAGGGGAGATAGAACCATAGAACACTACAGCACAGAACAGGCCCTTCAGCTCTCCATGTTGTGCCGACCCATATAATCCTTTAAAAAAGTACTAAACCCACACTACCCCATAACCCTCCATTTTTCTTTCATCCATGTGCCTGTCCAAGAGGCTCTTAGATACCCCTAATGTTTTAGCCTCCACCACCATCGCTGGCAAGTCATTCCAGGCACACACAACCCTCTGTGTAAAAAACTTACCCCAATGTCTCCCCTAAACTTCCCTCCCTTAATTTTGTACATATGCCCTCTGGTGTTTGCTATTGGTGCCCTGGGAAACAGGTACTGACTATCCACCCTATCTATGCCTCTCATAATCTTGTAGACCTGTATCAAGTCCCCTCTCATTCTTCTATGCTCCAGAGAGAAAAGTCGCAGCTCTGCTAACCTTGCTTCATATGACTTGTTCTCCAAACCAGGCAACATCCTGGTATATCTCCTCTGCACCCTCTCCATTGCTTCCACATCCTTCCTATACTGAGGTGACCAGAATTGAACACAATACTCAAAGTGCAGTCTCACCAGAGATTTGTAGGGTTGCAACTTGACCTCTCTTCTCTTGAACTCAATCCCCCTGTTAATGAAGCCTAGCATCCCATAGGCCTTCTTAACTACCCTATCAACCTGCACAGCGACCTTGAGGGATGTGTGGATTTGAACCCCAAGGTCCCTTTGTTCATCCACACTTTTAAGTAATTGACCATTAATCCTGTACTCAGTATTCTGGTTTGTCCTTCCAAAATGCATCACCTCACACTTGTCCGGATTGAACTCCATCTGCCATTTTTCTGCCCAGCTCTGCAGCCTGTCTATATCCTCTTGTAACCTTTGACAACCTACAGCTCCATCCACAACTCCTCCACCTTCATGTCATCCACAAACTTACTCACCCATCCTTCCGCCTCTTCACCCAGGTCATTTATAAAAATCACAAATAGCAGGGGTCCCAGGACAGATCCCTGCGGCACTCCACTAGTCACCGACCTCCAGGCAGAATACTTTCCTTCCACAACTACCCTCTGCTTTCTTCCTTTAAGCCAATTTTTTTTATCCAAACAGCTAAGGTTGCACTTATCCCATGCCTCATGACTTTCTGGATGAGTCTGTCATGAGGGACCTTGTCAAATGCTTTGCTAAAGTCCATGTAGACCACATCCGCTGCCCTACCCTCATCAATTTCTTTTGTTACCTCTTCAAAAAACTCAATCAGGCTCGTGAGGCATGATCTTCCCTTCACAAAGCCATGTTGACTATCCATGAGTAGACTGTACTTCTCCCAATGCTTGTAGATCCTATCCTTAAGAATCCTTTCCAGTAGTTTGCATACCACTGATGTAAGACTCACCGGTCTATAGTTCCCAGGTTTCTCCCTATTACCTCTTTTAAACAAGGGAACTACATTTGCCATTCTCCAGTCCTCCAGCACTTCTCCTGCAGCCAAAGAGGATTCAAAGATCATAGCTAAAACTCCTGCAAACTCTTCTCACAACAACCTGGGGTGTATCATACCTGGCCCCGGGGATTTATCAATCTTGATGTTTTTAAGAAGATCCAGCACTACTTCTTCCTTAATCTCCACATTGTCCAGCACACAGGACCGCTCTACTTCGACCTCATCCTGATCAAGATCTGATAGAGGTTTACAGGATTATGAGAGATATAGATAGAGATTAGTTGGCCATTTGAATACTAATTTAATTGGCCTGGCACAACATTGTGGGTTGAAAGACCTGCTCCTGTTCTGTCCTGTTCTAAGTTCTTTTTTCCTGTCTGCTTCTGTGTGAATAAGTTGCCTTCCTGGTACGCTTTAAATCTTACCCCTCACATCTTACAATTCCTCTTGTTTTAGACTGGGTAATCTTCAGGGGTATGGATCAAGAGCAAGCAAGTGGGGTTAGGTGGATGGAGGGTCCTTATGTTCTATTATGAAAAGGCAGTGACAAACAGATATGGAGAGGATGTTTCCTATAGTGGGGGAGTCTAGGATCAGAGGGCACAGTCACAGAATACGAGGACATCCCTTTATAATAGAGATGAGGAGGAATTTCTCGGTGAATCTGTGGAATTTATTGCCACAGGTGGCTGTGGAGGCCAAGTCATTAGTGACATTTTAGAAACATAGAAAACCTACAGCCCAATACAGACCCTTCAGCTCACAATTCTGTGCCAAACATGTACTTACTTTCAAAATTACCTAGGGTTACCCATAGCCCTCTATTTTTCTGCAGTGAATATAGCCGTAATGAATGATTTTAATAGGATCTATGATTGATAGCAATGTCTCCAAGTTCTGGTCTATGTGATATTACTTGGCTTCTGAAGATATAAGAGACTGCAAATGCTGGGATCCGGTCACAAAATCAAACTGCAGGAAGAACTGCTTGCCCTACTTCCCTCAAACAGAGCAGAACTAGCATTCTCTTGGATTTTATGCAGAGTTAAATTCTTGGTTAGTCAGGGCATCAAAGGTTACCAGGAGAAGGCAGGAGAATGAAGTTAAGAGGGATAACAAAGCAGCCATGATGAAATAGCAGACCAGGTTCGATGGGCCAAATGGACTAATTCAGTTTCTATGTCTTAGGACCTAGGTATGAAAAAGCGGTACATCTCAAAAGGCTGAGTGCCCAGGTTATGTGGGGTGGGGGAAGGGATGGAGGGAGCAATGTGGATGCGTTGAGAAGGAAGGGATGGGAGTAGGAAGTGGAGTGAGGTGGAAGGAAAGTTAAGGGAAGAGGAGATGGAGCAAAGAGAAATAGCATGCTAAACTGATACAATGGCTGTGGAGAGGATTGTGTGGAACATAAATGGATTATTTGGTTTCTGTCTATGCAATGGACAGAGGCAAAACTGGCCAGTAGATGCCACCATACTCGCAGTGTTTCTTTGTTTGGCACACCTGTACACCTGCTCCTTAATGCAATTATCTAATCTTCCAATCTTGTCGCAGCAACTCAATGTATTAAAGCATGTGGATGTGGTCAAGAGGTTCAGTTGTTGTTTAGACCAAACATCAGAATGGGGAAGAAATGTGATCTAAGTGGAATGCTTGTTGGTGCCAGACAGGATGGTTTGGATAACTGAGAAACTGCTGATCTCCTGGGACTTTCACACACAACAGTCTCTAGAATTTACAGAGAGTGGTGCAAAAAGTAAAAAAATTCATCCAGTGAGTTGCAGTTCTGTGGGCGAAAACGCCATGTTGATGAGAGAGGCCAGAGGAGAATGGTCAGACTGGTTCAAACTGACAGGAAGGTGACAGTAACTCAAATAGTAACCATGCATTCTAAAGTGGTGTGTACAGTAGCATCTCTGAATGTACAACATGTTGAACCTTGAAGTGGATGGGCTACAGCAGCAGAAGACAATGGACATACACTCCATGGGCACTTTATTACGTACAGGAGGTAACTAATAAAGTGTAACTGGGTCAGTTAATTTGTGTCTGAGACAACATTGGCCAATTAGATGCCACAACTGGACCATCACAGACAAGGTGGCTCCACATCCCCTTCATTCTGCTTGTCAGTACTTTAAACAGTGCACATGACAGAGCAAGTCAGTGATCAGATATTAATTTTATTCATTAAATAGAAGAAAACAAAGTACATTGCAAGATTAGTCACAGGAGATTCCAGAATAACATCAGAAGTCAAGATAAAAATATCTCTATTCTTGAAAATCTTTTAAATTAAAACTTTACAGATTGATAGCATTTTAATATATAATATAATAAAATTCATATTGACAGCCAACTTTTACAATTCTATATTACAATTCACAAGTATAAAAATAAATCTCATAAGTAACACACAATGCCTGGGGTGTAAATTTACACATTAAATTGCAGTTGTGGGAAATATACATATATTTTCTTTCCAAAATCAAATAAAATCAACTAACTTAGGGGGAGAATTGAGCATTGAGTGGGGTATATCTGTAAATAGAGAGTTAAAACCCAAACGTGTGTGTGCATGTACGTGTGTACATAAAAATTTCTAACAAGTTTTGAGGCATGTACTCATATGTCCAGTTATGTGTTAGCTCACGTGATCAGTCTGTTGTTTAGTCATGAGCTCACACGTGTATTCAGTTGTGTGTTTTGTCACATGTTCGTTTCCATGTTACACATGAAGTGTCAGGTGTACAGTTACGCACATAGTCATTGTCCTGTGCCCAGTCACATGATTGGTCACGTATGCATTTTCTCACGTGCTCAGTCTCATGTTCAGTCTGACACATCGTCACATCATTAGTTAAACTAGGTTGAATCCAACGTATTGTCACGTGGCAAAATACAAAGCATTCAGCTGGACTTGTGTGCAGTCTCGTGGTTTACCATTGTTGCTCAGTGTGCCGATGGAGTCGGGGTCGAGGGGTTTCCACGGCACTGGGTGTAATGAATGGGAAACACTCCCCTCTTTTGAATCTCTTTGCCCACTCTATAGAGCTGGTTCAGAATTTACATAGCCCAGAATGAGTTGAGGAGAGAGCTTTGTTTCCATGATGTAGAAAGAAAGAGAAATGGGGCAATATTGCCTCCTTCTCCAATTCAGAATACTTAGGATTCACAGTAAGTGACATTCCTTCCACTTGACGTGTCCATCATTGCCACAGTTACAAAGCCTCCCCTCCTCTTCTGATGTTTCCTCATCTCTCAAGGCTCCACTCTGTCATCTTTGGCAGCCATATTGGATTGGCAGTCCCCTATGTGACATCACGACGACATCATCAGCCCACCAGCAATCAATTCCTTTCTCAACTCATTCATCTTGTCGGAACAAACCCCCCTAAGCTGACTACTTCCAGGGAAGTTCAGCCTAAAATAGAGCTGCAGGAATTTCTGCAGGAAGACTACTTGCATTTATATAGCAACTTGTCAGGATACTTTATTCCTTTATTATGGTGGCATCATCACCATGTTTGTACAACATATAGCAGTGAATTTGCAGCCAACAAGGAGCCAGAAATTTTTTTGTTGGCGAGTGAAGAGAGACCACCACTGGATTAGATCTAAAGGTCCATAGTCTTCTCCTAAGAAGGCCAATTCCTCCTTCGGCCCTTCAACTCTTCCACAACACCTTCCAGCCGTTCACTTCATCCCCCTCCTCTAACCTCGTACTTTCCCCTCACCTATCACCCACCAGCTTGTCCTCCTCCCTCCATCCCTCCACCTTCTTATTCTGGCTTCTTCCCCCTTAATTTCCAAACCTGATGAAGGGTCTCCGCCCAAAATGTTGACTGTTTATTCCTCTCTGTAGATGCTGCCTGGCCTGCCAAATTCCTCCAGCATTTTGTTTGTGTTGTTCAAGATTTTCAGCATCTGGAGAATCTCCTTGTATTTATAAGTCTGCTGTTTGTAGGTTGAAGAATTGGAACAGTATTTAGATATTTTTGAAGATAAGTTTTAAAAATTCACTAAAGACAGCTGGCAAAAAAAGGCCTTCCTGCCATCCAAAGCAAACCCATGAACAAACTGAGGTGGTTAAGGAAATCTGAAGTAGAGTAATCTTGCATGAGTGAGTACCGGGGCAGTGTTGGAGAGATCAAAGAATTTCAAACTTAACATTCCTGTACAATCTGCAAGCTGTTTATTTTTCATACATAACATTCCAAATTTCGCGCTGTTCTTCAAATGGGGTAATGCAACCTGCTGATTTGCATGTATAAGTACCCATTGGACCTTGAGTTTCCCAACATGTTCAAAGTCAGCTGAGGGAAGTTTCTGAAATCTTGCCCCCACAGCTTAGAAACCCTCACCATAAGACTATAAGACTACAAGACGTATGAGAAGAATTAGGCCATTCCATCATGGCTGATTTATTATTCCTCTCAACCCCACTCTCCTGCCTTCTCCTCATAAAATTTGATGCCCTTACTAATTAAGAACCTATCAACCTCTGCTTTATATACACCCAATGACTTGGCCTCCAAAGTAATCTGTGGCAATGAATTCCACAGATTCACCAACCTCTGGTTAAAGAAATTCCTCCTCATCTCTGTTGTAAAGGGATGTCCTTCTATTCTGAGGATGAGCCCTTTTGTCCTATACTCTCCCCATAATAGGAAACATCCTCTTCACCTCCACTCTGTCTAGGCCTTTCAATATTCCATAGGTTCCAGAGAGAGCTCCGCTTATTCTTCTAAATGCCGGTGAATACAGAGCTCTTCAAACATTAACCCTTTAATTCCAGGGATAATTTTCATGAACCTCCTCTGGACTCTCTCCAATGTCAGTACATAAGGGGCCCAAAATTTACCTAAGAAAGATTTTCCATCCCTTCCTCCGGATAACTCAAATGTGACAGTTGAAACCTTTTGCAGTGTGATGGTTGATGACCAGTTAGGTGAGCAACACGCTCAAAATACTGGAGGATCTCAGCAAGTCAGGCAGCATCTATGGAGGGGAATAAGCAGTCTACTCTTTGGACCGAGACCCCTTCATCAGGACCAGAAAGGAAGAAGACAGAAGCTAAATTAAAAGGTGGAGGGGTACGAGGGGAGGAGCACAAGCTGGCAAGATAGGTGAGTCCGGTTGAGAGGGGAAGGTAGGGTGTGTGGGGGATGAGGGATGACGATTTGTGAGCACATTTTGGAAGACAGAGGTTAAAGTATTATCAGGCTAAAGGGTGGATTTATTGGAGGACCTACATGGTCAAATAGTCAACTGCAGAGTCAAACTCCAAAGCCCCTTTACATTTCTCATTCTGGGTTTGTCATGAGGTTAGACTTGAGAAGATTTATCTCCCCTTTTCTGTCTGGAGTAGTGACATGTAGAGGAAAGGAGTCAGGACCTTGATTGTCCGATCTGACCCCCACAGATGGAGATTATGAATGGGGCAAGTCCTTCCTTAAGAGGCAAAAAGGAGCAGTGTCCAGCTTGAGAGGGATGTTGAGGGTGGAAAAGTCACACTGGAAACCTCCAAGAATAGAGATGGTAACCTTAAATCTCCATTGGGATTTGGCTGTGACTCTCCTGATGTAAACCAAACACTAATGATTTGATGTTTTTTCAATTCTCGGCATTGATGGTGAAAGATTTTAATGAACATGATTCAGCAGCAAAGCAAACATGACTCAAGCTGTGGTCCCTTGTCTAGCCTCTGTATGGAGATGATAACCCTGTATATGCTGAGAGATATTTTAGGATATATACATCTTGGTAATCATACGTCTGTGTCGATGCACTAGTGAAACTGTCTGCAGTACAGCTAGAATGCAACATGTTTACCCAGCCGTTCTCGTTCAATGTGGGGCGCAGCAATTTGTAAAGGAAACTGCAAAATGATAGGTGAGTGAAAAACGCAATACTTTGAATCTGAGTCCACAAACATCCTTGTCCAATTATCCACAGCTCTGAAGAATGCAACGTTTAGATACGGATGGCTTTGACTCAAGTAGGGGCCCCGGGTAATTCTGTCCAAGGTGAGAGTTTCCTTTTTCTCAGCCACAATGAAGTAAACTCCTGTTCTCAATGCCAACAAAGCAAAGTCTAACTCCAGAGATCATGAGCAGGTGTTTTTCCCTTCCAGAGAAGGGAGATCTCGGATCCATGAATCCTGGAAGCTGTAGACACAGGACAATGTCCCCAAAGCAGTGCAATTTACCTGATCTACTGGGAGGAGAGAGGAGGAAATGTGGGGGGATGGGTCAGGGCCTCCCCGCGTGCCTGATACACACCCGCTCCCGTGTCGAAGCCTCAGCCCATGACGCCGGGCCTCAGCCTTGCGCAACACCCCAGGGGTGGAAGTCACTGGGGCTAAGAATGAGCCTGCCAATCCGGTGCAGTAGCTGTGAGTACCAGTGAATGCCCTCCTGGCTGATGGCAGGGCAAACTTGGCCAAAGATGGACGCCAATCGATGGCAGAGGCGAAGCGGGGCAAAGGCCATCTGCGCCAGGCTGTGGCCCTCGATGGCGGCAAAGCAGGAAGCCAACACACCGTCCACCAAAAGCGTGCCCTGCTGGGTTAGTGGGGCGTAGGCGCCGACGTCTGCCCGCAGCGAGACCCCCGTCACCTGCGCAGGGCCATCCACCGTGTACACGTACTGTCCGGCCCTCACCTCACTGGCGAAAGTGGGCCTGAAGCGGCCCAGGTCCAAGGTGAAGTTGTCTGCCACGAAGACCAAGTGCGCGGCAGTCAGCTGCAGCCTCCGAGGCGGCTCCTGAGTCTCGAGCACGTGGAATAACTTCACTGTCTCAGGCTGCCGGTCCAGGAAGGTCACGAAGGTGCTGAAAACAACCTGGCCATCTTGATCCACAGTCTGCACCCGGTCTCCGGGCTGCAGCTCGGAGACCCCCTTCCTCTGGCCGTCCTCCATCAGGATGCTGGCATTCCCAGGGAAACAGCCGCCAGTTTTGGCTGCCATGGAGTGATCTGAGGAAACATTGAAGACATCAGGAGGGATTAGCATCAGTTTCCAGCCTTGATTCAGTAAATGTGTGAAGACAGTCATGCAAGGAAACATAGAACATAGAACATTTCAGCCCTTTGGCCCATGATGCTATGCCAAGCTTTTACCTCTTCTAATAATGTCTAATCCTTCCATCCTGCATAGCCCTCCATTTTGCCATCATCCATGTTCCTATCTAGGAGTTTCCTAAACATATCTAATGTAGCTAAGTCTACCATCCACCCCGACCCCAGCAACACGTTCCACACACCCACCATTCTCTTTGTATAAAATTTATCCCTGACATCCATTCACTTTAAAATGGTAGAGCAGTACAGCACAGTACAGGCCCTTCAGACCACAATGTTGTGCTAACCTTTTATCAGGGGCTTGGAGGAAATTCCTGGTTTGAGGCGAGAGACTTGGAGTCAGGGAAGTGAAGGAGGCAGATGGTTTGAAACAAAAGATGGGGGAGGAGGGATACAGTAACAGAGGCAAAAAGGGGTGAAGAGAGGCATAGCGCAATCCGAGGGTGTAACAAGTTAACTAGGAGAGAGAGAAAACACTGCAAGAAGGACAGTTAGTAAATAAAGGAATTTTACAAGATGCCATTCAGCATGTGTTGGTGCAAGGTTTTTGTAGTTAGTCAAAATTGTCCCTCTCCAGGCTTCTCTCTACCTCCAGATTGCCCTGCAGTTTGATTGCCCTTTTCAATTCATTATTTAACTCTGTTTTTGAACATTTCTGGTTGAGATCTTTCCCACACCCTTTTAGGTAGTACTGCACAAAGCCTAACACTCGGCATAACAAAACTTCACCTTAGCAACCACCCACTGTCAATAATCTTAAAACATGCAGGTTACCAATCCCACTGTCAATGATTTTGAAATACACTCCTTAAATTTCTCTCTCTCCTTTTCCTTCCACCCTTCTCTCTCTCTCTCTTCCTTGTTCTCTCTCTTATTACCTATCCCACTCTCTCCTTTACACGCCATCTCCCTCCCTCTCTCTGAGTTGTCAACTTTGTTCCTAATGTCGAGAGCTCAGCAATCGATGAGTTCCCCGCAAAAGGTTAACCTGAGACTTTCTTATTTGCTGACCATTTTATGCAAGTTTTGAACTTGTCCTTCTTCTTTTAATAGTTTTTGTAAGAAAGAACAGTGGGAACAAAACAGGGCAATCATGAAACTAACATACTGAATAAATTTGTGAGATAAGGTCATCAGAAACAGTTCTGGATGAAAAACAGTTTGTTTCCCTTTATGTCTACCTTCCTTTTTTCTTTTCAGAATGTCATCCATCCTCCACATTACTTCATCTACATGTCAATATCCTTGTGTCTTTCTCTCATACAGTATTTATCAGCTCATTCTCTTCTCTCTCTCTTCCCTCGTCTGTCTCTATCGCGTTCTCTGCTCCTTCTTTCTCCTTTTCCCTTTACCTCACTGCCTCTTTCAATACCTGATTCTCCCATCAACTTTCCCTTTCACTGTTTGCCTCTAACCACCCTCCAAGCCTATTCTTTCTAATAACAACCTTCATCACTCACCTGTTTCCATCACTTTCTCAAAATGCTGGAGGAATGCAGCAGGTCTGGCAGCATCTACAGAGATGCTAAGCAGTCGATGCTTTGGGCCAAGACCTTCATCAGGAGAATGCTTCTTGGCCAGAAACCTGGACTGTTTACTCGCCTGCATTTACACTGCCCGACCTGCTGAGTTCCTCCCTCATTTTGTGTGTGTTGCTTTGGATTTCCAACATCTGCAAAATCACTGGAGTTTTTGATCCCTCATTTTCTTTTTCTCCATCTCTTCAAAGATTGCATGGAAGACTGACAAAGAATACAGCTGGGTATAGATTAGTTGTAGATGTAGATGAGGAAGTGGCAGATGACATTTAATGCAGGCAAATGTAAGCTGCTTCACTTTGGGAAATCTAACATTCTTTTGAATGGCAGAATCCTTAATGGTACTGATGAACAGAGTCCAGGTACATGGCTCCCTAAAAATGGCTGCACAGATTGATATGGCAGTAAAGAAGCCATATGGCATGCTTGTCTTCATTAGTGGAGGCATTAAGTTTAAGAGCTAAGAAGTTATGTTACAACTTTATAAGACTTTGGATAGGTCACATTTAGAGCACTTAGTTCTGGTCACCTCATTATAGGAAGGATGCAGAGGCTGTGGAGATGGTGCAGAGTGCAGAGGATGTTTACCAGGATCCTACATGGTTTGAGGGATGTGCTTTGAGGAGAGCTTGGTCAAGCCGGGGCTGTTTTCTTTAGCGTGATGGAGGCTGAGAAGAGATTTTACAGAAGCTTATAAAAACATGCAATGCAGAAATAAATTAGACAACCAGTAACTTTTTTCCAGCATTGAAATGTTAGTACCAGAGGGCAGGTACATATTTAAGCTGAGGGGGGAAAGTACAAGGGAGATAACGGAGCAAGTTTTTTTTTAACACAGAGAATGGTGGCTGAGACAAATGGGACAGGAGTATTTAAAAGGCTCTTAGATACACACGTGAATATGCTGAGAAGAAGGGACATGATCAATGTGTAAGGAAGAGAGATTAGATTAATTAGAAATCAATGGCTTAATTAGTTTGACATACCATCTGAATGCACGTAAAGGCAGATGTGTTAGGGACATATAAGACACTCGTAGATGAGAATATGGATGAAAGAAAATGGAGGGTTGTGGGAGAGAGAAGCAATAGATTGATTGCAGAGTAGGTTAAAGGTTGGCACAACACTGTGGGTTGAAGTGCCTGTCCTACATTCGATGTCCTATTACTTTTACCTCTTTAAGATGGTGTCCCGGCTTCCCTTATCCCTCTCCCTCAGTGTCTCTAACTCTTCATTTATGCCTGCCATGCCCATTTCCTAGACTGCTTTTAACCTTATAAGGGATCACAACCAAAGTTTACCCAGTGAATAATTCCCAGATATTCTGTTTGCTTAAGTTAAGAGCAAATAGGGATACCATGACAACAGTACATGTCAGGCAAACTGCCTGCCACTCCCTGCCTCAAAATCAGCACGTTCTCCATTGAATGCAGCCGGCTCCGCATCAGTCTCTCACTGACCAACTCGGCTCGACTGCAAGAGCCTCATCTATTTCCCTTTCCTCTGGTCTCAGCCACTCTCCTACTGCACAGAATCAGAAAACGAGGTCCCACTACCCACCATAGGCAACAGTTCAACGATTCCTTTGCAACTTCCACCAGCCCCAATGAGGGTTCCTCAGACACAAATTCTCATCTCCTTTCTGCATTTTGAAGAAAGTGGTCTAGAACTTTAGGCAACTCATATTCCCTCTCTGTTTTGAAGAAGCCATTTCTGCCATCAATCATCTATCTACCCAGTCCTTCTCCATGAGCACAGTCTAACCTACCAGGCATGTAGCACAGACCAGGGCTTCTCACCTTGCTTTCTCCCTCTTTCAAAACCTTCTATCAAAATGTAAGACCATAAGACATAGGAGCAGCATTAGGCACTTGGCCATTGAGTCTGTTCTGTCATTCAATCATGGCTGATTTATTTTCCCTCTCAACCCCATTCTCCTGGCTTCTCCCTATAACCTCGGATGCCTTTACTAATCTAAGACCTATCCTCTCTATATAGAATGGCCACTTTGCCTTATTTATCCATTGTTTATCACTCTTTCTCTAACTTGTTAGGGTGGCACAACTGTTTCACAACCCAACCAGGATCAATTCCTGCCTCTGTCTGTGTGGGGATGACAGTTCTAGTATGTGTTACAATCACTGTGAAAACCACAGGGGTCATCAGTTCTTGTTTATATTTACAGAATATGAGTGCTTGTGTCCGTAGGGTTGGCACAGTGGTACTGCCAGTAGAGCTGTGGCCACACTGCTTCAGCGAGCCAGGATCAATGCTAACGTCAGGTAATGCTTCCAAGGAAACTTGCACAATATCCCTGCGGCTGCACTGGTTTTATCTGGGTGCTCCAGTCTCTTCCCACATCTCAAAATTGTGTAAATTATCTCGTTGTGTATAGGTGGTTTATTATCTGCAAGGACCCAGGATACAGAACATAGAACAGTATAGCACAATGCTACAGCCCACAATGTTAACCTACACTAAGATCAATCTCTCCCATACAACCCTTAATTTGCCTTTCATCCATGTGTCTATTCAAGAGTGTCTTAAATATCCCTAACGTATTTGCTTCTCTCACCAGCTCTGGCAGGGCACTCCACATACCCACCACACCCTGTGTACAACACTTACCTTAGACATCCTCCCCCACCCCCATACATCCCTCAACCATTCCTGAAGCCATGCAGAGTAAAAAACTTGTCTTGCATACCATTACACAGATCAATCCATTATGTAGAGCATTGAGGCAAAACAGTGACAGATTGCAGAATAAAGTGTTACAGAGAAAGTGCAGTGCAGGTAGACAATAAGCTACAAGGCCATAACAAGGTAGATTGTGAGGTGAGGAGTCCATCTAGGGGGCCATTACTGTTCCAGAGGACTGCGGTTGTCCTAGGGGACCATTCAAGTGAGATCTGTGGGGAATGGCTGAGAATATGAGAAGAATAAATGGATTTGTTGATTATTGGGACACACTCAGTGGGCTGAATGGCCTGTTTCTGTGCTGATTGGTTCTCTGTGTTTTCAGGGGCCCCTGTATATGCTGCACGGAACAGCAGCCTCTATGAACCTTATATGGAATAGCAGTCCCTGTGAATATGATCAGAAATAGCAGCCCCTGACAAAGATCCCTCTCATCCCTGTTCTACATAGATGCCCTTCTATTCTGAGGCCTGCCCTTTGGTCCTAGACACCCCAGCCATCTCGTCCATCCCCTCCATGTCCGTTCTATCTAGGCCTTTCAATATTTAATAGGTTTCAGTGAGATTCTTGTAAACACCAGTGAGTACAGGTCCAGAGCTATCAAATGTTCCTCATATTACCTTAGGTAATGATGAATAAATAAACAGTTCAAGAGAGAACTAGTGAGGTAGAGTTTGTGGAATCATGGACCCTTCCGAAATCTGATGGAAGAGGGTAAAAACTATTTTAATATGTTCCTAAACCATTGAGTGTTCATCAGTATTTTGATATCGAGGAATGAAATCATGGCCTGTCAATGAATAAATAGAATAGAAACATAGAAACATAGAAAATAGGTGCAGGAGTTGGCCATTCGGCCCTTCGAACCTGTACCGCCATTCAGTATGATCATGGCTGTTCATCCAACTCAGAACCCTGTACCTGCTTTCTCTCCATACCCCTTGATCCCTTTAGCCACAAGGGTCATATCTAACTTCCTCTTAAGTATAGCCAATGAACTGGCCTCAACTGTTTCCTGTGGCAGAGAATTCCACAGATTCACCATTCTCTGTGTGAAGAAGTTTTTCCTCATCTCGGTCCTAAAAGGCTTCCCCTTTATCCTTAAACTGTGACCCCTCATTCTGGACTTCCTCAACATCGGAAACAATCTTCCTGCATCTAGCCTGTCCAATCCCTTTAGAATTTTATACGTTGCAATAAGATCCCCCTTCAATCTTCTAAATTCCGATGAGTATAAGCCTAGTCGATCCAGTCTTTCTTCATATGAAAGTCCTGCCATCCCAGGAATCAATCTGGTGAACTTTCTCTGTACTCCCTCTATGGCAAGAATGTCTTTCCTCAGATTAGGGGACCAAAACTGCACACAATATTCTAGGTGCGGTCTCACCAAGGCCTTGTACAACTGCAGTAGAACCTCCCTGCTCCTGTACTCAAGTCCTTTTGCTATGAATGCCAACATACCATTTGCCTTTTTCACCTCCTGCTGTACCTACATGCCCACCTTCAATGACTGGTGTACAATGACACCTAGGTTTCATTGCATCTCCCTTTTCCTAATCGGCCACCATTCAGATAATAATCTGTTGCCCTGTTCATGCAACCAAAGTGGATAACCTCACATTTATCCACATTAAATTGCATCTGCCATGAATTTGCCCACTCACCTAACCTATCCAAGTCACCCTGCATCCTCTTAGCATCCTCCTCACAGCTAACACTGCCGCCCAGCTTCGTGTCATCTGCAAACTTGGAGATGCTGCATTTAATTCCCTCGTCTAAATCATTAATATATATTGTAAACAACTGGGGTCCCAGCACTGAGCCTTGCGGTACTTCACTAGTCACTGCCTGCCATTCTGAAAAGGTCCCGTTTACTCCCACTCTTTGCTTCCTATCTGCCAACCAATTCTCTATCCACCTCAATACCATACCCCCAATACTGTGTGCTTTAAGTTTTCACACTAACCTCCTGTGTGGGACCTTGTCAAAAGCCTTTTGAAAATCTAAATACACCACATCCACTGGCTCTCCCCTATCCACTCTACTACTTATATCTTCAAAAAATTCTATAAGATTCGTCAGACATGACTTTCCTTTCACAAATCCATGCTGACTTTGTCCGATGGTTTCACCTCTTTCCAAATGTGCTGTTATCACATCTTTGATAACCGACTCTAGCATTTTCCCCACCATCGATGTCAGACTCACTCATCTATAATTCCCCGGTTTCTCTCTCCCTGCTTTTTTAAAAAGTGGGGTTACATTAGCCACCCTCCAATCCTCAGGAACTAATCCAGAATCTAAGGAGTTTGGAAAAATTATCACTAATGCATCCACTATTTCTTGGGCTACTTCCTTAAGCACTCTGGGAGGCAGACCATCTGGCACTGGGGATTTATCTGCCTTTAATCCCTTCAATTTACCTAACACCACTTCCCTACTAACATGTATTTCCCTCAGTTCCTCCATCTCACGAGACCATCGGTCCCTTACTATTTCCGGAAGATTATTTATGTCCTCCTTAGTGAAGACAGAACCAAAGTAGTTATTCAATTGGTCTGCCATGTCTTTGTTCCCTATGATCAATTCACCTGTTTCTGACTGTAAAGGACCTACATTTGTCTTGACCAATCTTTTTCTTTTCACATATCTATAAAAGCTTTTACAGTCAGTTTTTATGTTCCTTGCCAGCTTTCTCTCATAATCTTTTTTCCCTTTCCGAATTAAGCCCTTTGTCCTTCTCTGCTGGTCTCTGAATTTCTCCCAGTCCTCAGGTGTGCCGCTTCTTCTTGCTAATTTATAAGTTTCTTCTTTGGACTTGATACTATCCCTAATTTCCCTTGTCAGCCACGGGTGCACTACCTTTTGCCAAACTGGGATGAACAATTGTTGTGGTTCATCCATGCAATCTTTAAATGCTTGCCATTGCATATCCACCGTCAACCTTTTAAGTATCATTTGCCAGTCTATCTTAGCTAATTCACATCTCATATCTTCAAAGTTATCCTTTTTTAACTTCAGAACCTTTGTTTCTGAATTAACTATGTCACTCTCCATCTTAATGAAGAATTCCACCATATTATGGTCACTCTTACCCAAGGGTCCTCGCAAGACAAGATTGCTAACAAATAGCTAATAGTTCCTGGGTCACACTGCTGGCAATTGTGTTACAGCAGGAGTTCCCAAACTGAAGGCTATGGATCTCTTGCTAAATGGTATTGGTCCATAGCATGAAAAAGCTTGGGAACCCCTGTGCTAGAGGCTGATACATTAGAGACACTTAAACGACTGTTAGATGGGCACATAAGAGAAATGGAGGGCTATGGGCTGTGTAGGAGGGAAGGGGTAGATTGATTATGGAGAAGGTTTATATATTGTGGGCTGAATGGCCTGTACTGTGCTGTACTGTTCTATGTTCTAGATGTACTGTTAAAAGTATTCTAACTGGTTGTCTCATGGGTAATTTAAATACATAGGAATATTAAAAGCTTCAGAGAGGAATGGGCATCTGAAGCTCATTGCACCCACCGTCAGTAGTATCTACAGGTGGCTCTGCCCCAGGAAGGCAACATCCGTCATTAACGATCTCCAGTGATGTGAGGGACGGGTTTGTTTGTACACCGCGTGTGGTGGGTGCTTGGAATGCACTGACAGGGATGATGGTGGAGACAGACACAGTAGAGGCTTTTACGAGTCTCTTGGATAGACGCAAGAATATGCAGAGAAAGGAGGCATCAGGACCATATGCAGGCAGGAGGGATTAGGTGAAAATGGCACAGCCTCATCTGCCAAAGGCTCTTTTCCTTTTTCTGTATGCTAACAGACATTTTTCACAGAAAGTTTCTAATTCTGCCTCTGTGCGGGGGGAGGCTTGTTTTGTTGTTGTGTTGTAGCTTGTGTTGTTCTACTAAACATAGTGATCACCAGAATGTGTGGAGACACTTGCGGGCTGCCCCCAGCTCACCATCGCGTTAGTGTAAGTGACAAATTTCACATGTGATATATAAATAACTTGAATAATTGTAGGTTGTCACTAAGAAAATCAAGCCACTATGTAAACTGAGTGGGATTTTTTTACCTGATTTGACTGAACAATGGATGTGAGCCTTTGATTCATAGTAGACCCAGTCAAAGCCTGCCTCAACCGCCAGTCGCGCCAGCATCCCGTACTTGGAACGGTCTCTGTCCGAGGTGGTGATATCCACTGCCCGTCCCTCATAGTGCAAGGACTGCACGGAATGGTGACCGTCTTCATCCCAACCTTCGGTCACTCGCAGCCTCACGCCAGGCCACTGGTTCATCACTGAGATCGCAAGGGCATTCAGTTTATCTTTGCAACGCTGGAATAAAAGAGAGGAAAATGATTAGATGGGGCCAAGTTCCCTGATACTACCACAACCCCTGTATCCATCCCTCCACCTAGTCTATAGTTGTTTGTGGAGACACAGGAGACGGCAGATACTGGAATCTGGAGCAACACACACACTCAGCAAGTCAGCTGATAGGAAGGGGACAGCTGCTGTCTCTTGCTCCATACATTCCCTCCACACTGAATCCATCCTAAGCATCCTCTCTTCTCCTTATTCAGTCAGGCAGGAGTACAAGGACAGATTCTATCCCAAAATTATAGGACTATTGAAATGACCTTTTGTATGATAAGATGGACTCTTGGCCTCACGATATACTTCAGCATGGCAATATACTTTATTCTGCAATTTGTTATTGCTTTTCCTGGTACTAATTCAATGTAGTCTTGTAATCAAATGATCTGTATGGATGGCATGCAAAACAAAGTTTTTCTTCACCATACCTTGTTCATGTGATTCTAGAGAAGAGGGACATCTGTGACATGAGTAATGTGGAGCAGGTGGGGTATCCTAGTGGGAATAGAGGAGGTTCTAAGGAGATAGAATCAAGGTATTTCAAGTCTTGAAGCTTATGTTGGTATTGGCCTTGTCACATGTACCACGATAGAGTGAAAAGCTTTTCTTGCATTCTGATATAGACAGTATGGATGGAGAGAAGCTTCCCATTGGTGGGTAGGGTCAAGAATGCCATGTCCTGACTGGTTACATCGTAGACTGGTGTGGAAACATCAGGAAGAGAAAAGTCTACACCAAGTGCTCCAGTCGATCACAGGAAAACCCCTCCCCACCATTGAAAACCTCTAAGAAATGCAACAAGAAAGCCGCATCCATTATCAAGGACCTCCATTATAACTGCTCACAATACTCCAAGTGAGTCCTCACCACTACCTCATAAAGCCTCAGCATCATATCCCTGCTTTTATATCTTAGTCCTCTTGAAATGAATGCTAACATTACATTTGCCTTCCTCACAATGGACTCAACCTGCAAGCTAACTCTTCGGGAAAAGTCCCTTTGCACTTCGGATTTTTGTATTTCCTCTCCATTTAGAAAAAAGTCTATGTATTTTTTCCTTCTATCCCTGTGGAACACCACTAGTCACTGACAGCCAACCAGAAAAGCCCCCTTTTATTTCCACTCTTTGCCTCCTGCCAGTCAGTCAAACTTCTATCCACGCTATCTTCAATCTGGTACCTTTCCTGTAATACCATGGGTTCTTAATCTTGTTAAGCAGCCTCATGCGCGGCACCTTGTCAAAGGCTTTCTGAACATCCACTGACTGTTGTTTGTCTATCCTGCCTGATGGTTGTAGCGTAGTAGTCCGATCACTTGAGTAGTGTGGGATGTTCTCCTAAGGGTTTGTCTATTGATGAGTCCTCAGGTGACAACAGAGGTCAATCTAGAATCCACATATTCAGCTGCAATGTGGGCAAGAGTACTGGAAGTGGTGGCTGTGGTTAGTGGTTGGGGGTTTTGGTTGTTTAGTCTCTTCTTTTGCAGAAATAACTGTTTCTGAACCTAGTGGAACAGTAATTACCCTACACCAGTATGGATAATGTCACTCTCCTCAACACTGAACTGCTTCCACAACCTACAGACTCACTTTGAAGGACTCTACAACTTGCGTCCTCAGTACGGTGTATTCATTTATTTATTATTATTACTTGCAAGATTTGTCCATGTTGGTTGTTTGACGGTCTTAGATATTTCATAAATTCTAATGTATTTCATTACTTTCCTCTAAATACCTACGAGAAAATGAATCTCGGAGTTTTGTATAGTGACACATGTGTACTTTGATAATAGGTTTACTCTGACTTTGATGCATACAGAGAAATTCCCTCTGGAGAATCCCATCATTGTCAGACCGCCACTATGGTCCCCTAACCCTTCACCATTCAGCACATCTACAAGCTGCACTGTCACAAGAAAGCAGCATCCATCATCAAGGACTTCTGCCATCCAGGCCACTCCTCTTCTTGCTACTACCATCCATAAGGAGGCACAAGAGCATCAGGTCTCCCACCACCAGGATCAGAAGCAGTTATTATCCTCCAACCATCAGGCTTTTGGCTCCTGAACCAATACTGTTCACTCACCACAACTCCACAATCTACACAATCACCTCCAAGGACTCCACAACTCATGTTCTCGGTATTATTTATTTTGCCATTATTATTTGACCAATTTGTCTTATTTTTCACATTGGTTGAATGTTGTGCATCAGCCTTGATTAAACCAAGGCATCCATTAGCAGGAAGAAAGGCCTCAAGTTCTTGTACTCATCGATAGCTCACTTGCTTTTGGACCAAACTGCCATATGGTGAGTCTAATTGAGTAGTAATGAGCCTGTGCCAATTTCCAGATAAGGCTGCATATACTTGAGTTCACAATTGCTAATAGGTTACTGGAGCTGTTACATTTTAAAGAGCAAATATGTGTTTATGGATCTCAATGCTGTCATAAGCCAATTAGACCCTTCCCACCTAAACAATGTCAATTCAGTTCATACTATTTTCTACACCACATTGCCCTGATAATTCCCGTTCTCACAGATTTACTGATCAAAAGAGCCGTTCAATACGAGAACAGGACCCTTTACTCAGTCGAGCCAAAGCACACATTACAATTTCTGACCTTTCTAATCTCTGCCACTAGCACAGATCAGCACTGCATATAGGAAGTAATACGTACAAAATGCTGGAGGAACTCAGCAAGTCAGGCAGCAACGTGCAGAGGAATAAACAGCCGAGATTCTTCATCAGAACTGGAAAGAAGGGGGAAGAAGCCAGAATAAGTAGATGAGGGGAAGGGAAGGGGTACAAGCTAGAAGGTGAAGCCAAGCGGTTGGGTAAGTGGGGTAAAATGGGAAGCTGGGAGATGATTAATAGAAAAGGTAAAGGGCTGGGGAAGAAGGAATCTGATGGGAGAGGAGAGTTGACAATGGGAGAAAAAGAAGGAGGAAGGAGCACCGGGGGAGGAGATAGACAAGTGAGAGGAAGAGAAGAGGTAAGATGGAAGCCAGAGAGGGGAATGAAAGAAGAGTGAATAGAGAGAGGAAAAATTAGTGGCTATATTTCATTAAGAATTTGAGGAGTCTTGGTATGTCAGCAGGTTTCTACAGATGTATCATGAAGAGCATTCTGTGAGGTTGCATCACTGTCTGGTATGAAGGGAACACTGCCCAGGATCGGGAAAAGCTGCAACTCGGCCAGCACCATCATGGACACTAGCCTCTCAGCATCAGAGACATCTGCAAAAGACGATGCCTCAGAAGGGCAGCATCCATTATTAAGGACCCCCATCACCCAGAACACGCCATCTTCTCATTGCCACCATCAAGAACGAATTACGGGAGTCTGAAGACACACACTCCACAATTCAGGAACAGCTTCTTCCCCTCCACCATCAGATTTCAAATGGATGATGAATCCATGAACACTACCTCACTATATAATTTTCTTTTTTGCACTATTTATTTAATTTAATTTTTTACACAGTGTATGCTTAGTGTAATTTATAGTTTTTTGTTATTATGTTTTGCAAGGTACTGCTGCTGCAAAACAACAAATTTCATGACATAAGAGATTAGTTTGGTTTAGAGGACCAATAAAAAGGTACTCACCACCATCTGGACAAAGAAATTCCTCCTCACCTCTATTCTAAAGGGAATTTGTTCTATTCTGAGGCTGTGCTCTCTTGTCCTAGCCTCCCCGACTACAGGAAATATCCTTTCTGCATCTCCTCTATCTTAAGGCCCTCCACTGGTTGGGAACCATAAGACCATAAGACGTAGGAGCAGAATTAGGCTATTTGGCCCTTCGAGTCTGCTCCATTACTCAATCATGGCTGATCCTTTTTTCCACCCCTCAGCCCCACTCCCCGGCCTTTTTCCTGTAACCTTTGATGCCATGTCCAAACAAAAACCTATCAAGCTCTGTCTTAAATATACCCATCAACCTGGCCTCCACAGCTGCCTGTGGTAGTAAATTCCACAAATCCACCACCATCTGGCTGAAGAAATTTCTCTGCATCTTTGTTTTAATTTGACACCCCTCTATCCTGAGGCTGTGCCCTCTTGGCCTAGACTCGCCCGCCATGGGAAACATCCTTTCCACATCTACTCTGTCTAGGCCTTTTAACATCCATAAGGTTTCAATTAGATCCCCACTCATCCTTCTAAATTCCATAGACCCAGATTTATCAAATGTCCTTCATATCATAAGCCTATCATGCCTGGAATCATCCTTGTGAACCTCTCCAATGCCAGCACATCTTTTCTTAGACAAGGAGCCCAAAACTGTTCACAATACTCAAGGTGAGGCTTCACTAGTGTCTTATTAAGTCTCAACATCACCTTCCTGCTCTTGTATTCTAGACCTCTTGAAATGAAAGCTAACATAGCATTTGCCCTCCTCACCACTGACTCAATTTGCAAGTTAACCTTCAAGCTGTTCTGCACAAAGACTCCCAAGGTTCTTTGCATCTCAGATATTTGGACTTTCTCCCCATTTAGAAAATAGTTGCACATTTATTTCTACTACCAAAGTATAAATGCATTGGCCAACATTGTATTTCATTTGCCACTTTCTTGCCCATTCTCCTAATCTGCCTGTCCTTCTGCAGCCTACCTGTTTCCTCAACACTTCTTGCCTCTCCACCAATCTTCATATTATCTGCAAACTTGGCAACAAAGTACGGAAAGAATCAGTCCCATCACCAACCTCTGAAGGCAATGGCAGCCAACTAGAAGAGGATCCTTTTATTCTCACTCGCTGCCTCCTACCAATCAGCCAGTGCTCTAACCATGACCATGGATGTTATGTCCAGCTGTCTACGTGATACGCAAGCCAGTATGTAAACTAGGGCAGTATGATATGAAGGGTGTGCAGACTCCCCCTCTCCATGTAGCTGATGAATCTTAAGGAACGGCGGAGACTGACACAGTTTGGTATCAGCAGCTTTGCAGAAGTTACAAATTAGCATTGAACTTAAGAACTGCCTTAAGACAGCTCTGGATTTTCCGTCTGGACTTACACCCGAAACTTTCCTCATCAGTGGGTATAGCCACAAGGCAGCAGAGGTTTGAAATCAGAGTTTTCTTTTTCATAGATGAGCTACCAGCTACAGCTGACTGACGGAGCCCCATCTGACTGAAGTGATTGGTTTTAAGGCACCAGTAACCCGCCTTTGCCCCTTCTCCTGTCAGTGGAAATGGTTCCACCAGGATTAGTAACTAAGCCACACGTGAAGCCAGGGGCCGGACTTGGTTGTCAGAGGCTATTTGAGATTCACACCATTGGGAGCATTTAATAGGAGTCCCCTACTACCATCCCTGGCTAAAGCAATCTTAAGGACACTCCCAAATGCCAGCACATCCTTTCTTAGGTAGGGGGCCCAAAACTGCTCACAGTACTCCCAGTGCGGGAGTGTTCTGAACTTGCTCCCAGTTTAGAAATAGTCTGCACCTTTATTCCTGCTACTAGAGTGCACCACCATTCACTCCCCTGCACAATATTCTATCTACCAGTTCTTTGCCCATTCTCTTAATCTAAATCTTTCTTCAACACTGCCTGCCCCTCTACTTATTCACACCACAAACAACTTCCTGTGGGACGATAACGGCCAAAGAATTTATCTCGGCCAGTGGTTACAAGAGTAGTGCAGAGGCAGGGTAGCTTATGACAAGTGGCACATTTCTGCTTACAGTCAGATTCAAAACAGACCAGAAACACAGAGGCTGCTGGGAATGAGGAAGGAGTTGCCAGAGAAGGTGGAAGAGATAGGAATAATAACAGCATTGAAGACTTTTGAACACGTACATGAATCGGGAAGGTTTTGAGAAATATGTTCCAAATGTAAGCAAGTGGGCCAAGCTCAAGTAGGACAGTCAGAATGGATGAATTGGGCTGAAGGGCTTTTATCAGTGCTGTACAGGTCTGTGACTCTAACCTTCCCACCACTTACAAAGCACAAATCGAGAAAGTAAAGATTAAGAGATTAGCTTTATTTGTCACATGTACGTCAAAACATACAGAGAACTGTGTCACTTGCATAAAATTTAGTCAATGAGGATTGCCCTGGACAGCCCACAATTGTCATTACACTTCTGGCACCAACACAGCATGTCTACAACTCACTAACCCAAGCCCGTATGTCTTTGGAATGTGGGAGGGAACTGGAGCACCCAGAAGGACTGAGAGACAACAGCAGGAATTGAATCCCAGTTTTGCAGCTGGCGATGTGAACTGTTACACTGACTGCCTCGCTACCACATCACCCCTACGATCCTTCCCTTCCCCCACCATCACATTTCTGAACAGTCTATTCACTACCTCACTATTCCTTTCCTTTGCACTAATTTATTTTTATAACTTATAGATTTTCAGACTGCCACAAAGTAACACATTTCAGGTCAGATCAGTGATAAAATAAATCAAGATTTTTATTCTGGCATAGTTACTAACATAGTGAAACTCTGAATTGAGAGGTTCCCACCCTATCAGTGTCTTCGTGAAGAATAATTAGAAATTACTCTTTACTAGAAGACCGTAAAATATTGGAGCAGAATTAAGCTATCTGGTCCATTGAGGCTGCTCTGCTATTCCACGATTACTGATTTATTACCTCCCTCAATCCCATTCCCATGCCTTCTCCATGTAACCTTTGACAAATCAATAACCTATCAACTTCTTCTTTAAATATAGTCAATAATTTGACCTCCACAGCTGTTTGTGGCAACGGATTGCACAGATTCACCATCCTCTTGCTGAAAAATAATCCTACTCATCTCTGTTTTAAAAGGACATCCTTATATTCTGAGACTGTGCCCTCTGGTCCTAGACTCCCCACTATAGGAAACATTTGTTTTATGTCCACTTTGCCTAGGCCTTTCAATATTCAATAGGGTTCAATGACATTTCTGATGTGAAATTTCTGATTTTGTGGCAGCAGTAGAGGGCACAGGCATAAAATTTACTGTATGTTACGAAAGTAAATAAACAGTGGAAAAAGAAAGCATGCTTTTTCCACTGAGGTGGGTGAGACATTGTTTTAGCGTGAAATGTGAAATATTGAATTGAACCTGTGGGGGATTTTCTTGACTCAGGTTCCACTCCAAGTGTGGAATGAGATGCCTGAGGACGTGGTAGATATGGTTTCAACTGCAACCTTTACGAAAAGTTTGGTACTAGGATGGGAGGGGTAAGGATGGCAGATGAACATTTTGGCACAGACTAGATGGGCTGAAGGGTCTGCTTCTGTGCTGTAGTGCTCTCTGACTCTATAAAAGAAAGTAATAGTGAGCACAAAACATGGAAGTCATAGGAAGCTCTCCTGGATTTCCACTGTGCTCTATCTAAACAAGGTGATGACAAAGCTGGACAAAGAGATTGTCAATGTACTTTGTCGACCCAAGGTAGGCAGTTTCTGCCTGTCTGAGACTTACTTCAACTTGGCAAGTTCAATCAGACACCTGTTTCTGTTATCACTCTTGTTTCACATAGCACTAACAGAATTAGCATTGTAAAACAGCTCCTTAAAATATTATGTTTCAAACTTTGACCGATGTCATCTGAATCATTAGCACCCTTCATTTTAAAGTCAACAGTGTTAGATTTACCCGAAACCCAAATAATCTCTGCAGTTTTACAATCAAATTTGCCTTATCTCATGTACAATGACACCTTGGAGAGAGGTCTAATTGCTGCTCACCTGCATATGCCACAATGCATGATAAATTACTTCTCTGAGTTGAGTATAATAGTATACCTGTTTACTCACATGTCAAGAATATTTTCATGCTTCCTTATGGCATTGCAGTGGATTGTTCAGCCCATCAAACCTATGCTAGCTTCCAGAGCCATCCTGTATCCGGCTAATTCCTCTGCAGCTTATTCTCCCAACATTCTCATCAATTTCCCAAACATCTCGAATTCTACCACTTAATTTCCCAGTGTTCTTAACTACCCACACTTAACTGTATCCACTTTGGTTATCTACCCACCATCCAGGCCATGTTCTTTCTCACTATGACCACTGGGCATGAACCTAAAGAGCCTTACACCACCGGCTTCAGGAACAACTACTACTCTACAACCATCAGTCTCCTGAACCAGTGTAGATAACTCACCTCACCTCTGAAATGGCTCCACAACCTACGGACTCACTCTCAAGGGTTCTACAGCTCATGTTCTGAATTTGACAGTTTAGGTTTATTTATAGTTTTTCATAAATTCTATTGTACTTTATTTTCCTGAAAATGAATCTCATTTTAATATATGGTGACATATACATACTTTGATAATAAATTTACATTGACTTTGAAAGTAGGAGTCTGGAACATAGAACACTACAACACAGTACAGGCCCTTCAGTCAAGGATGTTTCCCAACTCTTTAACCTACTCTAAGAGCAATCCCACCCTTCCCATCCACATAGCCCACAATTTTTCTATCATCTATGTGCCTATCTAAGAGTTTCCTTAAATGTCCCTAATGTACCTACTTCTACCACCATGGCCCCTGGCAGGGTGTTCCAGACACCCACCAGTCTCTGTAAAAATCGTACCTCTGACATCCCGCCTATACTTTCCTCCAATCACTTTGAACTTATGACCCCAGGAATTAGCCATTTACAGCCTAGGAAACTCCAGAAATTCCAAATTCCAGTGGACGTTTATCCTCCCAATCCACATGTTCTTGGGAAGCGGGAGGAAACCAGAGCTCTCGGAGGCAGCCTACGTGGTCACATGGAGAATGGCAAATCCAAGCTCGGGATCAAACGTAAGTCACTGGTGCCGTGGGGCAGCAGCTTCACTGTGCTGAGGAGAGGAGGGATGTGGAGACTATCCAAGGTGGATGTTGCTTTTGACACCCAGCGATAGTGTGTGGGCATTCTGAGAGCTTTGTAGAACACGTACAATTCTGAGTGGCAGCACCAGTCTCTGACTGTCTACTCTGTGAAATTCTCTGTTAGCAATGTTGGATCCTCATGCTTTTGTGACCCAAAGTTTCTTTGGAAGTCAAGAATGAAGCATAACTGTTGTTGCTTATGGCCATTTGGAACAAGAAAAAGGAGCCAAGAGAACACAGAAAAGACAGAGGAAAAGAACAATCATGGTCATCTCATACTCAGACAAGA
Source organism: Hypanus sabinus (assembly GCF_030144855.1). Classification (NCBI taxonomy): domain Eukaryota; kingdom Metazoa; phylum Chordata; class Chondrichthyes; order Myliobatiformes; family Dasyatidae; genus Hypanus; species Hypanus sabinus. The sequence goes on along the minus strand of NC_082709.1, from coordinate 87,073,616 downwards.
TTCCAGTGATAAAAATTAACACACAATAGCCAGATGTATGATAGGGTTGGAAGGCACGAAGTGAGCCTATAGAGGCGGGGTGTAGAGGCTGCCCACTGTACAGAAGCTACTCTCTCCTTGGCATTACAGGGGATGCAAAGAAAAGAGCCATCGGGACCACCACAGAGGCTGCTGAGCAAGCCTCCAGCCGTGGACCAGTGCTGCTGGGAGACAAGCCAGGGCCTGACCAGCCCTGGCTGGGTCGTCTGAGCGAGGGCGGCTGAGGATGAAAACACAAAACACCCAATGACCTCAGGCTGCCTCACTGATGGGGTGTCCCAGTGGATCCTAGGATGCATCTCAGCATCAAGTAATGTGACACCAGCTACAGAAAACTAAGAAGTTTCTAGAAAAATACGGAAGCAACAGTACCATAATTACGGAAAATTCACTGAACAATTATATGCATATAAATAGATTTTTGCAGACAATGGAATTAAGGACTATGAGAAAAAGGCAGGGTGCTGGAGTCAAGCTATGTCTAGATCAGCCATGATCTTATTGTATGGCGCAGTATGCTCAACGGACCACATAGCCCCCTTCTGCTCCTATATCTTATGCTCTATGTAAGTGATTATATAAAAATATGAGCCCTTAAATATGAGGAAACTTCTCCCAAAAGTAGTGGATACAGCTCAGTCCATCACAGGTAAAGCCCTCCCCACCATTGAGCATTCCTACATGGAGCGTAATCACAGGAAAGCAGCATCCATCATCAGGGACTCCCACCACCCAGGCCAGGCTCTGTCCTCACTGTCCTCAGGAAGAAGGTTCAGAAGCCTCAGGACCCACACCACCAGGTTCAGAAACTGTTACTGCTTCTAAGCAATCAAGGTCTTGAACTTCACTCAACTTCACTTGCCCCATCACTGAATTGTTTCCACAACCTATGGACTCACTTTCAAGGACTCTTCATGTTCTCGATTTTTTTGCTTATTTATTTATTGTTATTGCTACTATTATGTATTCTTTCATTTTGCACAGCTTATTGTCTTCTGCACATTGGTTGTACGCCCAGTTGGTGCAGTGTTTCAGTGATTCTGTTGTGGTTAGTGGACTTATTGAGTATGCCAGCAAGAAAGTGAACCTCAGGGCTGTATGTGGTGACATATACAGTGTGCACTTTGAACTTAAGAGTTTAAACTACAAGAAGAATGACAATTCTGCACCCCAGTCCAACAGCAAGCAACTCCTTCGTTTCTTTATACATTATAGACTGTCTGCACTACAGTTTTTGCACAATTCTGTTGTCTTGTTCTCTCCTTCACAGAACTGACTGCACTTCTCACTGCCTCTGTAAAACAGCCAATATAATCAAAGGCCCCACCCAACTCAGACATTCTCCCTTCTCCCCTCCCAACAGACAGAATATACAAAAGCCTGAAAGCATGTACAACCGGGCTCTGGGGAGGGTCCACAGGAGTCTTGGAAAGAGTTCCACGTACTGTTTGAGGAGTGTTTGATGGCTCTTGGTCTATACTTGCTTGGGTTTTGAAGAATCAGAAACCTATCATTGAAACCTATTGAATATTGAAAGATGTAGAAGGAGTGGACATAGAGACAATGTTTCCAATAGTGGCCGAGTCTAGGACCAGAGGGCACAGCCCTTGGAACAGATGAAAGAGAGAGGAAGTGGAAATTCTTTAGAATCTGCGGAATTCATTGCTACAGGTGACTGTGGAGGCTAGGTCATTGGGTCTATTTAAAGCGGAGGTCAATAGGTTCTTGATTTGTAAGAGTATTAAAGATTACAGGGAGAAGGCTGGAGAATCAGCCAAGATGGAATGGCTCAGCAGACTTGATGGGCCAAATAGTCTGCTATTATGTTTTATGATCTTGTGGTCTGAAAGGTGGCTTCTACCCCACTGTTATAGGACATTTGAACAAACCCCATATACAATAAGATGGACTCTTGACCTCACAGTTTACCATGTTACATGGTCTTGCACTTTATTGACTAGCTGCACTGCGCTTTGTCCGCAATTTCAACAATTTATTCTGGATTCCGTTATTGCTTTTCCCTTGTACTACCTCGATGTTCCGATGTCGAGAGATGAACTGTATGAATGGCACGCAAAACAAAGCTTTCCACTGTGGCTTGATACAAATGACAATAATAAACCAATTTACCAATTTATTGTATTGATTATGACCATGTATACTGCTTATCCAACGCACTTCACACAAGTAAGAAGGTCATTGTGCACCAGAGTACTAGACAATAAAGTAATCTGAATTTGAACATAAATCTAAATCTGAAATCTTCCAGGATACAGCCACAATTGACATTGGTGTGGTGATTAAGTTATTGGATTAAAGATAAAGATGACTGTATTTGTCACACGCACATTTGAACACACACACAATAGCCACTTTATTAGATACTTCCTGTACCTGATGATTCAGTGCACTTTTCTGTGTCTTTTGCTGCTATAGCCCATTCACCTCAAGGTTCAATGTTTTGTGATTTCAGAGATGCTCTTCTGAACACCACTGTTGTAACCTGTGGATATTTGAGTTACTGTCACCTTCCTGTCAGCTTGAACTAGTCTATCCATTCTCTTCTGTCTTCTCTCATTAACAAGGCCTTTTTGCTCTCTGAACTGCTGCTGACTGGAGTCTTTCTTTTTGTTTCTTGCACCATTCTCTATAAATTCTAGATTGTTGTGTGTGAAAATCCCAGGTTAGCAGTTTCTGAGATACTCAAACTGCCCCATCTGGCCCCAACAATCATCCCACAGTCAAAGTCACTTTGGTCACATTTCTTCCCCATTCTGCTGTTTGGTCTGAACAATAATTGAGCTTCTTGACCATGTCTGCATGCTTTTATGCACTGAGTTGCTGCCACATGATTGGCTGATTAGATTATTTGCATTAAAGAGCAGGTATGCAGGTGTACCTAATAAAGTTGCCAATGAATCATGAAGTCATAGCCCTACCTATCCAACAAAATTCCGTTAAACATTGAAATCAAGCTTGCATGCACCACTTGTGCTGGCAGCTCATTCCACTTTCACAGCCCTCTGACTGAAGTTTCCCTCATGTTTCCCTTAAACATCTCACTTTTCACCCTTAACCCATGACCTCTGGTTGTAGTGCCACCCGATCTCAGTGGAAGAACCCTGCTTGCATTTACCCTATCAATACCCCACTTAATTTTGTATAGCTCTATCAAATCTCCTCTCAATTTTCTATGCTCTAAAGAATACAGTCCTAACCTATTCAATCTTTCCTTATAACTCAGGTCCTCCAGACCTAGCAACACCCTTGTAAATTTTCTCTGTACTCTTTCAACCTTATTTACATCTTCCCTGCAGGTAGATACACATCCGCACAAAATAATCTAAATTAGGCTTCACCAATGTTTTATACAACTTAATATCCCATCGTTTGTACTCAATACATTGTTTTATGAAGACCAATGTGCCAAAAGCTTTCTTTACAACCTTATCCACCTGTGACACTACTTTCAATGAATTAAGGACCTGTATTCCCAGATCCGTTTGTTTTAGCACACTCCTCAATGCCCTTCCGTTCACTATGTAAGACCTACCCTGGATGGTCCTACCTCATACTTGTCTATGTTAAGTTCTGTCTGCTATTTTTCCAGCTGATGCAGATCTTGCTGCAAGCTTTGATAGCCATCCTCGCTGTTCACTGAACCACCATCCACAAATTTCCTGATCCAGTTAACCACATTATCATCCAGATCATTGACATATATGACAAACAACAACAGACCCAGCACTGATCCCTGCAGCGCTCCACTAATCACAGGCCAGGCAGTCAGAGAGGCAACCAATGAAACCAGTCAGAGTGTCCAATCAAATGCATTGTAGGATCAAATCAAATCACCAGGTAATGCGCTGCACATCCTGCAGTTGGTGCCAACATAGCATGCACGCAACAACTCATTGATGCTAACTGTGCATCTTTGGAATGCGGGAGGGAACAGGAGCACCCGGAGGAAATCCCTATGGTCACAGAGAGAATGTACAAAGTTCTTACAGGAACTGAACCCTGATCAGTGATTGCTGGTGCTGTAAAGCGTTGCCCTAACCACTGCACTACTGTGTCACCCTAGCAGGGTTACTCTGGTGCCTCTTGCAGGAGCTAGTAACCAGAAGGTAGTTGTTCACACACAGTGCTGGAGGAACGCAGCAGGTCAAGCAGCATCTATAGTAATGCCTAAAGAGTCGTCATTTCAGTCCAAATCTCTCCAGCAGGAAGGTGAAGGATCTCGACCTGAAACGTTGACTCTTTATTCCTTTCTGTGTGTGCTGCTTGACCTTTATCCCAGGGTAGCAAAAGCCAATACCAGAGCTTTGAGGCGAGTGGTGGGACGTTCAGGGGAGATGACAGAAGTAGTTGATTACACAGTTCAAAGTTCAAAAGTTCAAAGTAAGTTTATTATCAAAGTACGTATATGTCACCAGATACTACCCTTCTCATTTTATTGCAGGCATTCACAGTAAAACAGAGAAGTACAATAGCATTAATGAAAAACTGCATACAAGTAGGACTGACAAGCAACCAATATGCAAAAGAAGACAAACTGCACAAATACAAAAAACAACAAATAATAAGTAACATGTTGCAGAGTCCTTGAAAGTGAATCCATTGGTTGTGTTCAACGATCAGTTCAGAGTTGTGGTGGGTGAAGATGTCCACTCTGGTTCAGGAGCCTGAGGGCAGAGTGGTAAGGATCTGGAGTGCATCTCCATGACATCTGCTTCCACCATTAACTCCTGAGCCTGTTCCAGACACCCAGCACTCCCTGTCTCACCCCACACATTTCCTGTAGACTTTCTCCTTCCTCCTTACATACACGTCTTTCAACGTTTGACACACTTATCCTGGAAAAACGACTGACTGCTTTCCCTGTTTATGACCCCCATAATCATATTGTACCTCTCCAATGCGTCAAAGGAAACAGTCCAGGCACATCCAACCTCTTCTATACCTAATACCCTCTAATCCAGACAACATTCTGGTTAACCTCCTTTGCACCCTCTCCAGAGCCTCCAAATCCTCTCTGTAATGGGGCATCCAGGACTCTGTACAGTACTCCAAATGCCTAACCAAACATTATACAGTTGCAAAGTACTTGTGACTGTTTTATGTTCTGTGCTCTATGTTACATGAAGTGCCCTACAAACAGGACTTATTTAGTATAACCATGCCTGAGACCTTTGAGAAAGGAAATCCAGGGCTTATTAGGAACTAACCCTGCACTTCTGATTCACAATCTGGTTTATTATCACTAACATAGAGTATGTCATGAAATCTGTTGCTTTGCAGCAACAGGACAGTGTAGCATATACAAAAAAACTAAGTTATGAAAGAAATATAAAAACTAAATAGGTAGATCAAAAAGAGAACAAAAGAGTGGGGTAGTGTTCATGGGTTCATGAACCAAAAATATTACCACAGTTTACAATAAGAAATATAAAATATAATAATATAATTAAATAGTCTAAAAAGAGAGCAAAATAGTAAGGCAGTGTTCATGGACCATTCAGAAATCTGATGGCACTGGAGAAGGCACTGTTCCTAAGATATTGAATATGCATCTTCAGGCTCCTGTACCTCCTCTTCAATGGTAGTAATGAGATGAGGGCATAAGACATAGGAGCAGAATTAGGCCACTCAGCCCATCGATTTTGCTCTGCTATGGCATGGCCTGGATGGTGAGAGTCTTTCATGATGGAAGGCACCCTTTAGGGGCACATGTCCAACAATGTCTACCATCTTCACTCCCCACCCCAACCCCCCATCACACCACCACTGGTTGGGCACGTACAGTAGATATTTATGCAAACGTTAGAAAAACTAAGAGAACCTGGCTGGAGTTTTGAAAAACCCATTACTGCTTGCTACATCTTTTGCGAGACTTGTCCTGACCTGTAATTTACTGCCTTTATAAAATATGTATAATGTTATAAATATTTGATTTGAAAAGTACAAGATGTTTTCTGCCAGATGAGTTTATGTTGCATTTTCTGGAACAGGATTAGCTCCAGAGCACAGGAGTCGCTGGGCAATCTAGATATCCCTGTCCACAGCATTAACGAGAATGCTGAAAGCAGCTATGTTCAGATGATAATGTTCTTTCCTGTTTCAGCAAAGCAGCAATGTTACAAAGTAGAAGTAGAGTGGAAATAAACTGTGTTGCTTTGGTGACTTTCATTCCCTGGGGTCAGCCCAATGCATCTTCTGATACTGCAACTGCTGTAGCATAGACAGGCCAGCAGCTTTCATTCTGATATGCAGGGTCCTTTCCTAACAAGTACCAGATTTCTTTATTTAAGGGACTTAGACAGCATTACATTGAAGAGTCCTGTTTGTAGGGTACTTCATGTTACATAGAACATAAAACAGTAACAAGCAGATTGCAACTGTATAAAGTTTTGGTTAGGTGCATTTGGAGTGCTGCATGGTCCTGGATACCCCATTACAGCAAGGATGTAGAGATTCTGCTCTTTTCTGGCTCTATTTAATTTATACTAATTTCATTTTTATATAGGTCCTTTATCATAATTTATAGGCTTTTCTCTGATTCAGAATCAGGTTTATTATCACCAGCATGTGTCATGAAATTTGTTAACTTAGCAGCAGCAGTTCAATGCAATACATAATATAGAAGAAAAAAATAAAAATAAATAAACAAACAGATAGATAGATAAATAAATAAATTGCAGTATATGTATATTAGATAAACTAAAAATCATGCAAAAACAGAAATAATGTACATAATAACAGTGAAGTAGTGTTCACAGGTTCAATGTACATTTAGGAATCGGATTGCAGAGGGGAAGAAGCTGTTCCTGAATCGCTGAGTGTGTGCCTTCAGGCTTCTGTACCTCCTTCCTGATGGTAACAGTGAGAAGAGGGCATGCCCTGGGTGCTGGAGGTCCTTAATAATGCCTTTCTGAGACACCACTCCCTGAAGATATCCTGGGTACCTTGTAGGCTAGTACCCAAGATTTGTTTACAACCCTCTGCAGCTTCTTTCAGTCTTGTGCAGTAGTCCCCTCCTTCCCACCCCTCCATACCAGACAGTGATGCAGTCTGTCAGAATGCTCTCCACGGTACATCTATAGAAGTACAACTGTATTGCAATGTACTGCTGCTGCAAAACAACAAATTTCATGACATATGTAAATGATATTAAACCTGATTCTGACTCTAAAGTGCAAGTTGCCATGTGGTGACCAGAGTGATGGATGTAAGTGTTGAGAACTCCTCTGCTCTGATTATAAAGAATGCCATCTGATATTATATATCTAGCTTAGAGATAACATAGAGCCCATAAGACCAAAGGAGCAGAATTAGAGCACTGACCCTTTGAGTCTGTTCCACCATTCCATCATGGCTGATTTATTATCCCTCTCACCCCCATTATCCCGCCTTCTCTCCATAGCCTTTGATATCCTGACCAATCAGGAACCTATTAACCTCAGACTCAATAACTTGTCCTCCACAGCTGTCTGTGGCAATGAATTCCACAGATTCACCAGCCTCTGACTAAATAAACTCCTCCACACACCCATACACACGTATACACATGTATGTGTGCATATATATTATTTTAATTTATTTTTTATTTTATTTAGAGTTACAGCATAACCCCAACCCTCTGACCAAAGGAGGCACAGTACCCAGCAGTCCAGCTATTTAACACCCGTCTGATCACAGAATAAGTTACAATGATCAACTAACCTACAAACAACAGTTCTTTGGACTGTGGGAGGAAACAAGAGCACCCAGAGGAGACCCACACACACTCCTTACAGATGATGCCAGAATTGAACTCACGACTCTGGTAATAGCATCTCACTAACCACTTTGCCATGCACACACACACACACACACACACACACACACACACACACACACACACACACACACCCTTAATTAGGTACTTCCTGACTCGATATGACAAACAACACATTTCACTGTATGTTTTGATGTACATGTGACAAATACAGCTAATCTTTCATCCTTATGTTCACCCCAATCCCTTTGGAGTGAAGGAGGATAAGGGGTTCCTTGATAGGGCTGTACAAGAAGATGACAAAAGACACAGAATGGACCCCAGAGACTTTTCCCAGGACAGAAGTGGCTGATAGGAGGGGTGCAACTCTGAAGTGTTTGGAGGAAAGTATAGGAGGCATGTTCAAGGTAGGTTCTTTACACAGAGAGTGGTGGGTGCATGGAATGACCTGCCAAGGCAGTGGTAGATGCAGATACGTTAGGGACATTTAAAAGAATGTCAGTTAGGCTAGAAAAATGAAAGGCGATGTGGAGTGGCACAATATCATTGACAGAGAGGATCAAGAATCAAGCATCAATTTTATTGCCATATCCATTTCCATGTACAGTGGTTAATTGGGACACATTGGGACCAGTACATTTTTTCCCATTTAACTGGCTGCCCCAATTAGGCAAAGTTGCATGGAAATAGTTAAAAAGATACAAGAAAGACAAACTATCATTATAATTGAGGAATAAATTATGTATTTAAATTAAATACGGAACAAATTAAGAACACTACCAATACTACTACAGTACTATGAAACTACATATTAGTTCCTAATAGTTATCAAGGGAGGAATTCATCCAGTGTACACTGCTATGTGCAGGCCGTCCAGGGAGGGGTAATGCCTTTGGTGAAGGGGCTTGTCATGCCCATTCTGGTATTTTGGTCCCCAGCGGACACTCAGTGGCTCCAAGTAGCTGTTTGCATGCAACAGCAGCCACACCTTGGTATACATGTTCAACAAGGCGCTAAATCAGATGAGGGCAGCCAATGTCCTCATTCCCCAGTAAAATAGGGGAATCACATGTCCTAGCATGTGAAGTCAGCTCCGGTGGAATGGACAGATGAGGTCAACGGTGAGATCCAATGCCAACACTCCATGGAGAACGAAGGGCATGACAAGGCACAGAAGACGTCATGGCTTTCCACTGCAACCAAGGAAGACCCCAGTTTGAGTTTCTGGTCACCCCATTACAGAACAGATGTTGATGCTTTGGAGAGGGAGCAGAAGAGCTTTACCAGGATGCTGCCTGGATTAGAAGACAAATACTATAACGAGAGGCTGGACAAACTTGGGTTGTCTTCTGCATCGTATTGCTCACTCCTAGTTTATGATCCAAGTGCGTTCCACAAAGAGTGATGGGTGCACAGGGGTGGTGCTCGAAGCAAACACATCAGTGGCATTTAAGAGACTCTTAGATACACACATGGATAAAAGAAAAATGGAGGCTATGTGGGAGGGAAGTGTTGTATTGATCTTGGAGTATGTGAAAAGGTCAGTACAACATCTTAGGCCAATTCATCTCAATGGACAAGTCGGCAAAAATCAAATTGATTCTGATTCCGTTGATACCTCAAAAAGTTGTTTGACTGTGAAATTTTTCTGATACTCTGAGGTTGAATGTTATCGCAATGCAAACTTTTTCTCTTTTTCTAGGAACATGCAGCAGTTAGTAGTGTAAACAAGAATACTGTTACTTAATGACCTGATGAAAGACTCTTCATCATAATTAATCTCATAGTGAAGTCTTATCTCTATCTGCTGCTGACTGTTCTACTGTGCATTTTTATTTGTGATTTGTTGCTTTGTGTGTCATTAACTTGAATCAGACCGATCAAAAGTGAGATGTCTTGGAGTCAGAGAAAGCAAATGCAAGATATTGTAAAGGATTGTATTCTCAGCCAGCTCCATCACAGGCACAACCCTCCTCACCACTGAGGATAAGGCATTGTATTGGTTTTATCTGTGTGCCTTTTTTCACTGATACCTCATTGAGGATGCCTCAAATAGGCAGCACCCATCATTGTGGACTCTCAACATCTGAGACACACCCTTTCTTCGTTACTACCATCAAACAGAAATACAGAACCTGATGACTCACATTCAACATTTTAAGTATAGTTTCTTCCCCTCTGCCATCAGATTTCTGAATGGTCCATGAACGCTACCTCACTATTTTATGGTACGTACCGATTAAGAGTCATTCACATTATCCAGTTACTATTCTACCTAGAAAGTCCACTATTCCACACAAACACAGAAAATGCTGGAATGACACAGCACACCAGGCAGCCTCTGCGGAGGTGGAAACAGAAGTACGTTCTCAGTATTGTTTGTTTGTTTATTTATTTATTTGCACAGTTGTCTTTTTTATCTGTGTGAAATTTTTCACTTATTCTACTGTATTTCTTTGTTCTACTGTGAATGCTTGCAAAGAAAAAATCTGAGAGCAGTTTATGGTAACATACGTACTTTGTTAATAAATTTACTTTGAACTTCTTTACACAGAGGGTGTTGCATATATGGAAGAGGTTGCCAGAGGAAGTGCTTGAAGCCGATGCAGTAACACCTTTTATAAGACTGTTGGTCAGATACATGGATCGGAAAAGTTCTGAAGGATATGGGCTAGATGCAAACAACTGCAATATGTTTAGATGGAAATGTTGGTCAGCATGGACCAATTAAGCTGAAAAGCTTGTCTCCATGGTGTATGACTCTCTGATAATCCTAACCCTATGAGATTCCTTGTGCAGCATTCCATAAAGGTTAACTTGCAGATTGGGTTGGTTGTAAGGAAGGCAAATGCAGGGTTAGCATTCATTTTGAGAGGACTAGAATAGAAGAGCAAGGATGTAATGCTGAGGCTTTATAAGGCATTGGTCAGACTGCACTTGGAATATGATGACCTGTCTTTCCTTCAGTGATGTTTACTCATATCAAGAAAACTTTCTCCTCCCTCTCTCACTAGGCAGGAGACACAAAAGCCTGAGAACATGAATCACCACACTCATGGCCCACTTTTATCCCACTGTTATCAGGAACACACAGCTTCCACCAGAGTCTTGAATGGACCTATTATAAAATAAAGATCAGCACTTGATTTCCCAGTTTACCTTGTCAAGGCCCTTGTATTTTATTTGTCCCCCTGCACTGCCCTTTCTCTGTGAGTGCCAACACTTCTTTATGCATTCTGTTTTCCTTATGTGTGGAATGGCCTTTCTGCATGGCATGCAGGCAAAAGCTTCGCACTGAGTCAAAATCAAAATCAAGTTTACTATCAAAGTGAGTACCTGCTCACATATATTACCCTGACTTTCATTTTCTTGCATTTACAGACAAATGAAGAAATAGACTAGAATTTATGAAAAAACTGTAGATAAACAAAGACTGACAAACTACCAATATGCAAAAGAAAATAAATTGTGAAAATATAAATTAATAACACTGAGAACACAAGCTGTAGAGTCTGTAGGTCTTAGAATCAGTTCAGTGTTGAGGTGAGTGAAGTTATATACCCTGGTTCAAGAGCCTGATAGTTGTGGGATAATAACTGTTCCTTAAGTTGGTGGTGTGGGGCCTAAGGATCCCGTAACTCCTATCTTATGATGGTAGTGAGAATGCCTGAATGGTGGGAGTCCTTGATGATGAATGCTGCTTTCTTCTAAATGTGCATGTTACAGTAACAAATTTCCATAAAACCAAAGCAAGTACCCATTGCAACAGACTGTCAGAGCAGGTAAAACGTGGCATCAGCCTGGAATTTAGTGCTGCCTATTTCAAACCCAACCCTCTTCCACCTCCTCTATCTTTCACTATGCAATATTATTTCCCACTCTTTCTTGGGAACGTGCAATCTAGAGATCAGACTTCATACTCACTGGTCTATTAATAGATGCCTGAAGTATTTGATCAGAGATCTATTATCTTGGGTGGACTTTAATCGAAGAATTTCTGCTCAAAACAGTTGTGTACTGTGAACAGGTGAAGAACCCATGTAAGTTACCGCACTATTTTTGCTCTCTCTTTGCACTATTTTTTCATCTTTTTTTGAAAACCCTACAAAGAGTTTTGAGTACCGATGAGAGGACAACCAGGGTCTCTTTTCCATCCATCCAAGGTATTTATCAGGAGCACAGAACCCTCCCTCCTATTTGTCCAACAATCTCTTTGACCCTTGCCTACTATCAGGTAGGAGGTAACATAGCATTAGATCAAGAACTGTTAGGACAGGTAACTGCTTCTTTCCACAGGCTATGAAATAACTGAACTCCCTAGCACCACCCAGGTCTCATCACTTATGAAGCGCCAATAGCTCCTGTACGCGCTAGTGCATGTATAGCATGATCGTGTGGGACGCATGCAAACAAAATGTTTTCACCACATCTCGTTACATATGTCAATAATAAACTAATGTCCAATCAGAGGGAAGCTTGCATTGTAATTCCTTTCACTGGGAAGTGGCAGGTGATATGCTCAGTGGCCACTTTATTAGGTACCCCTCTACCTCAGCGCATTAATGCAAATATCTAATCAGCCAATTACCTGCAACTCAATGCATAAAAACATGCAGACATGGTCAAGAGGTTCAGTTGTTTTTCAGACCAAAAACAGAAAGGGGAAGAAACATGATCTAAGTGGCATTAACTGTGGAATAATTGTTGGAGCCAGGTGGGGTGGTTTGAGAATCTCAGAAACTGGTGATCTCCTGGGATTTTCAAACATAGCTCTCTCCAGAGTTTACAGAGAATGGTGTGACAAAGAAAAAAAACATCCAGTGAGTGGCAGTTCGGTGGGCAAAAGGGCCTTGTTAATAAGAGAGGCCAGACTGGTTCCAACTGACTGAAAGGCGACAGTAATTCAAATAAACACACATTACTGAATATACAAAATGTCACACCCTGAAGTGGATGGGCTATAGCAGCAGAAGACCACAAACATGCACCCAGTGTCCACTTGCTGATTCCCAGAAGTCACCTAACAAAGTGGCCACAGAGTGCATACACCTACACAAATATTTGAATAGCCCACGTGCCATAGTATATATACCCATCACTGAGAGAACATACACCAGACCCATTGAGGGGTCAGTGGTAGAACTTCAAGTAACAACGTCACTGAAGATCTAACCTCGGCCTGACATATTGATGCAATCATAAGGAAGACGTGCCAGCAGCTCTACTCTGTTGGGAGTTTGAAGAGATTCAGTATGTCACCAAAGACTGTTACAAATTTCTGCAGATGTGCGGTCTGACTAATGGCATTCCAGCCTGGTGTGGAGTCTCCAATGCATAGGATCACAGGAGGCTTGCAGACTCAGCCAGCTCCGTCACAGGCACAACCCTCCCTCACCACTGAGGACATCTTCAAGAAGCGGTGCCTCAGGGTGGCAGCGTTAAGGACCCCATCATTTCATTACTACCAAATTCCTCAGGAAGAGATGCCTGAAGACCCTCTCTCAATGATTCAGAAACAGCCTCTTCCCCTCCACCATCCAATTTTTGAACAGTCCATGAATCCATGAACACTACCCCATTATTCCTTTTTTTGGCATTATTTACTTATTTTCATTATTTAAAGATTTGTATGTGTTTGCACTACATTGTTTCACATCCTATGTCAGCGATAATAACCCAGATTCTGAGATTCCCACCATCGACATCTAGGAGCTATGGGGCAGTAGATCTACCAGCTGTAACACTGACTGCCCTTTCCTGAGAAAGCACTCCCTTCCTTGAAGCATTTCCTCAGACGAGCTTGGACGAGATGATGCAGCTACAGCAGTTAAAGAGTTAACACCAACAGCAATAGAATCTATTTCTAATTGGAGGTGTAAAGAATTTTTTGATGATGTCTGACGATACATTTATAGCTGGCCTTTTGCTCTCAGTGCTGGCATTGACCCTGTTAGGGGTGGGGAGCTGATAAGGAACTTGCATAGCCAATATGCCACTTGTACTTTAGCCAGGGCCGATGTGGAGCTCAGCCAACCACGTTGACTGAGGAACAAAATCCATTCAGCTCAAAGCCTCTCATCGAGGTGAGGGAATTTGTGCCTTAGTTGTTTATTTTATATAAGGGCCAAACAGGCCCTTCGGCCCAACAAGCCTGACTGCCCAGCAATCCACCTACTTAAACCCTAGCCTATTCACAGGACAATTTACAATGACGAGTTAACCCACTAACTGGTATGATTTTGCATTGTGGCTTGGAGCCAGAGCACCTGGAGGAAACCCACAAGGATCACGGGGAGAAAGTACAAATTCCTTGCAGAAGTTTATTTGCTAACAACGATACATGCACAGAATTAGTGATTCACAGAACTATTCAGAATTTCAAATTAAAATATGATTACTATTATGTATAATTGCGGATGAATTGAAGATGGGTGGAGATGCAGGTGGTGTTGAGGAAGCAGAGAGGCTGCAGAAGGACTTGGACAGATTAGGAGAATGGGCAGAGAAGTGGCAAATGGAACTCAGTGTCAGCAAGTGTATGGTCATGCACTTTTGCAGAAGGAATAAAAGCACAGACTATTTTCTAAATGGGGGAAAACTCAAGCTTTTGTATCTTGACCGCATACTCCTTCTCTGAAGACACCTGGGCATGGACGTAACCCTGCCCACCATCAGCCGCCTGGACCCATGAATGGCCTCAGCTTGGTCAGGCTTAGGGGAAAGCCCACCAGGACATCTCCTGAGCAACCCACACTCTCCCCACTCCCGTACTGAGTGACAGCAGATCAGGAGCATGGGAATGAAGTGCGACCAGATCTCGACAAGCAATCGCTTCAGATGTTCCAATAGAGGCTGCAACTGCTCATACTCAATACGTACACGATAGTCTGACTACACTGGGCCATAGAAAAGACAGGTGGCTGCTTACCATCATTTGTGTCATAGAACATAGAAGAGAGAGCAGTGTAATGGAGACACTAGAGAGACTGCAGTTGCTGGAAATCTGGAGCAACATACATACACACACACACACACACACACACACACACACACACACACACAGAGTGCTGAAGGAACTCAGAAGTTCGGGCAGCATCTATGGAAATGAATAAACAGTCGATGTTTCATGAATGATGGGTGTAACCCGAAATGTCTACTGTTTATTTCCTAAAACAGTACTCCAAGTGCAGCCTCATCAGTAACTTACACTACTGCTAGGTAATATCTCATCTCCTGTACTCAGTGCCCTGACTGATGAAGGCCAGTGTGCTAAATTCCTGGCAACATCTTCATAAATCTTTTCTGTACTCTTTTCAATGTAACCATGTTTATTTCCATAATAGGGTGAACTGTTTAACCATATATAACCATATAACAACTACAGCATGGAAACAGGCCATCTCGGCCTTTCTAGACCATGCCGAATGCTTATTCTCACCTAGTCCCACCGACCTGCACTCAGCCCATAACCCTCCATTCCTTTCCTGTCCATATACCTATCCAATTTTTTTTAAATGACAAAATCGAACCTGCCTCTACCACTTTTGCTCTTTAATGTACAGTATTTACTACTGTATTTATTATAACCAGGTACACAGTTTACTCTGAGTTTCACACAAGCAAGGAATTTCATAGTACATTATATATTGTCATATACACCGGGGAACAATGTAACAATGTGTGAGTCAATATGTGACAATATATATTGTACTGTCCCATAGAGCGTTAGTATTATTTATTTTTTTAATGTGCACAGTTCGTCTTCTTTTGCACATTGTCAGTCTTTGTGTGTAGTTTTTCACTGGTTCTATTGTATTTCTGTGTTCTACTGAGAACCTCAAGGAAATATATGGTGGCGTATGTACTTCTGATAATATATTTACTTTGAACTGTATAAAATAATGTGAATCTGCATCCGAATCTAGCTCTTGCAGGACATGCTCTCTTCTCATTACTACCATCAGAGAGGTGGTCGGAACCTGAAGACAAAACCTCTCCATTTTGGGAACAGCTTTCCCTCTGCCACCGGATTTCTGAATAGACAATGAATCAACCTATGAGCACTACCTCACTATTTTCTTCTTTTTGCATTGCTTATTCAATTTTATATATATATATATATATATATACTTCTTATTATAATTTCTAGTATATTTTATGCATTGCAATGGACTGCTGCCACAAAACAACAAACGTCAGGGCAGACGTCAGTGATGTTAAACCTGGTTCTGAGTCTGATTGGTGCATGCAGGGGTCGGGACCAAACACAGAAATTGGGACCGACTGGGTGGGCTTTGTGGTTGGCATGGACACTGTTGGACTGTGTTATATGACAGTATGACTAGATAGAAGAGATAGAATTGGATGTTCCTGAAGGTTGAAGAGTCCAGAAACAGCCCATGGGTCTGGGGAATGATAAGAAGATTCTTTGCTCAGTGAGTAACAAAAACATTGAATTATCTACCACAGAAAGCAATAGAAGAGCCTTGTTGTTGAATATATTGAAAAATAAAGTAAATATATTTCTTAGTGCCAGAGAGATGAAGAGAATTGAGGAGATGTGAACAAGGTATTGAAGCGGGTAATTAACCAAGGTCGTGCTGAATGGAAGGGCACTTCAGGAGGACAGAACAGACTCCCTGAGGCCACTCTCAGGTTGGAGGGGTAACACCTCCTATTCCATCTGGGTACCCTCCAACCTGACTGCATGAAAATCAATTTCTCTAACTTCCAGTAATTTCTCCCGCTTCCCCCTCCTCTCTCTTTCCATTCCCCATTCTGGCTCCCTTCTCACCCCGTCTCACCTCCCTCTGATACCCCCTTCCCTCGTTCTCTCTCATGATCCACTCCTATCTTCAACCCTTTACCTATCACCTCCCAGCTTCTTATTTCATTCTCCCCTCCCCATACCTACCTTCCCCTTCATCTGGACCCATCTATCACCTCCCAGCTTCTCACTTCATTCTCCCCTCCCCTCTCCTTACTTACCTTCTTTCTTGTCTTGTCCCATTCTATCACCTGTCAGCCTGTACATCTTCTCTGCACCCTTCACCTTCTTATTCTTTCTTCTTCCCCCTTCCTTTCCCATCCTGACGAAGGGTCTCAGCCTAAAATGTTTTTTTATTCCTCTCTGTAGACGCTGCCTGACCTGCTGAGTTCCTCCAGCATCTTGTGTGTGTTACTCTCAAAACATTGCTATCATTACAGCCCCTCCCCCCATATCTCTGTATAAACTTTTTATTTCCAGCCCGTTGATTTTCCTGCCACCTCCCAAGAGAAGGAGCAAGTTACAGCCACCAGTTAACCTGCTGACCTGCACGTCTCTGAGACACGGGAGGAAACCGGAGCACCCAGAGGAAACCCTTGAGCCACGTCGACAGCGCCAGAACTCATGATTCATCCACAACTCTGGATGTGTGAGGGCAGTCCCTGCAACATCACTCCACCCTAGAACTCCTTATTCATGTAGCAAAAATCATCACTTCACATATCTTTTATTTTTCATTTTCCATGCAAAAATAATGAACCAACCCATACATTTAATCACTAGATATGGGTCCACTCCTAACTCTGCAAAAATTTAAAATTCAGAATTAGCTTTATTTGTCACGTGTACATCGAAACATTGACGCATACAGTGAAATGAGTTATTTTCATCAATGTCTGAGGATGTGCTGGGGGCAGCCTACAAGTGTCACCATATTTCCAGCGACAACAAAGCATGCCCAAAATTTACAACTTACTAACCATGCATCTTTGGAACGTCGGAGCACGTGGAGGAAATCTAGAGTACTATGCAAAAGCACCCGGCTTCAGATGGTGCAGCCTCCTCAGAGCCCTGATCTCAACATCATCGAGGCTGTCTGGGATTTTCCGGAGAACCAGAAGCAACCGAGGTAACCAACATCTGCAGAAGAACTGTGGCAACTTCTCCAAGATACTTAGAACAACCTACCAGCCGATTTTCTTATGAAACTGCACGACCATGTACCTAAGAGAATTGATGCAGTTTTAAAGGTGAAGGTGGCCACACCAAATATTGATCTGATTTTTTTTGATATTTAGAAATTTTTTGTTTTATTATTTCAGAAAACATCTGCATTTTACAGGAATTTTTACATGTGCCTTGAGACTTTAGTACAGTACTGTGTGCGGTCTCAGGGTGAACGTACAAACTCCAGTGGCAGGAATTGAACTCTGATCCTACAGCTAGCATTGCTTAGTGTTATGCTAACCACTTTGCTCGTTTCTGGTATGACCATATCTTATACAATGCCTCATCACCATGTAATATGTAAAGGAGTTTCACCTGATTGGTTCCTGGGTTTGGAGATTGTCCTGCAAATATAAAGTAAGCAGATTGTCCGAAACATGGCTTAACACAGTAAACAGTGTGCGATGATTTCTCTGACTAAAGTGTATCAGACCAGGAGTCACAATCTCAGAACAAAGACTTAGCCAAAGATGAGAAGAATATTTCTTCACCCCTAGAGTAGTGAATCTTTGGCCTTCTCTACCAACAAGAGTTGTGGAGGCTAAGTCATTGTTTATTCAAGAGGTCAATGGGTTTCAAAGATCAAAGATCAAAGATTAGCTTTATTTGTCACATGTACATCGAGACATTGAAACGTACAGTGAAATGCGTCATTTGTGTCAATGACCAACACACTCCTAAGGATGTGTTTGGGAGCCTGGAAAAGTTGCCACTCTTTCAGGGCCAACACAGCATGCTCAAAATTTACTAACCCTGACCCATACATCTTTGGAATGTGGGGAGGAAACCGGATCACCTGGAGGAAACCCACACTATCAGAGGGGTAATGTACAATCTCCTTACAGACAGTAGTGGGAATTGAACTCTGATTGCAGATTACTGGTGCTGTAATATTGTTGAACTAACCACTACACCACTTTGCATGGTATGGGTCAGTGCAGGAAAGAGACACTGAAATAAAAGTTCTGCCATGGCTAAGTTCAAGGGGTTACTCAGAATCAGAATTAGAATCAGCTTCAATATCAGTTATATGTTGTGAAATATGTTTTTTGCAGTAGCAGTACCATGCAATACATAATTTAAAAAGCTAAAATAACAATAAGAAATATATATATATGAATTAGATAAGTAGTGTAAAAAGAGAGCAAAATAAAAAAAAACAATATAGTGAGATAGTGCACACAAGTTCATTGACCATTCAGAAATCTGATGTCAGGGCAGGTAGAAGCTGTTCCTGAAATGTTGAGTGTGTGTCTTCAGGCTTCTCTACCTCCTGCTTTGATAGTAGCAATGAGACAAGGGCATGTTCTGGGTTATGGGGGTCCTTAATGACAGATGCCACCTTTGTGAGGCATCCCCTTTTGAAGATGTCCTCACTGTTGAGGAGGCAGAGAGTGATACAGCATGGAAACAGGCCATTTGGCCCATCATCCACATTACCTCCGGTCACCCATCTGTAGTGATACCATCTCCCAGCACCTGACCTCTTTGCCCAGGTGAGTCAAGAGCACATTGAAGATTCAGGAACGTTTACTGTCATTCTTCAATGACAAATGTAAAAGAAAACAAAATGATTGTTTCTCCTGATCATTCTGTTATTTCTTTCTGTTGTTCTACCTCAGCCCACTGTTGTAATTAAATGATGACATAAATTTAAAAATGTAAGTGTAAACCAATTTGCCAATTGTGTGCATTGCCTGAACACAGCACAAAAACACAAGAAATATAAATGTAAAAACAATCCTATAAAATACAATGTACCAGTAACTGTTGAGTGTACCCATTTATACAAAAGCTTTCCTTATGTCCATAGACTGATTGTATGTACGTCCATAAAGTGACATAGGTACAGGAATATCTGAGCATGAGGCGGCAGGAAATGATAAAGTGACAAAGTGACTCTTGCCGGGAGGAACTGGTCTGGGTATCCGCAGGGTATATATATAAGACACTGGAGGACAGTGACTGTCAGTGTAGGTATGAGGTGGGCAGGGTAAGCGTAACATGGCAGTAAACGGGGGATAAAGGACGCTGAGGGGCTGTGGAGAGGAGTGGCTGATGTGGATGTAGTGGTGGTGGGCTGGGCTATTGGATCGAGGAGTTGGTCAGCTTGACGGCCTGGGGAAAGGAGCCGTTTTTTAGGCAGGCACTTGTTAAATGATTCTGTTTCCATTACTCTCTCGGGCAATGAATAACATTGGTGAATTGGTTTACCATCTAATTTTTTTAATTGTGTGTTATATCTTTATTTCAGTTCATTATAACAATGTATTGAGGTAGTGCAAGGGAAAGCAATATCAGATTGCAGAATAGAGTGTTACAGTTACAGAGAAAGTGCAGAGCTGTTCGACAATAAGGCGCAAGGTCAGAATGAGGTAGATTGTGAGATCAAAAGAAATTTGGCATGTCCCTCATCGACCCTCACCAATTTTTATCTAAGCACACTGTGGAAAGCATCCAATAAGGGCTTGTTATGGTAATTACTCTGCCCGTGACCACAAGAAACTGCAGTTGTGGACACAGCTCAGCACGTCACAGAAACCAGCCTCCCCTCCACGGACTCTGTCTACACTTCCCACTGTCTCAGTAAAGCAAAGAGTCCACCCAAGATGGGCATTCTCTCTTCTCCTCTCTCCCATGTGGCAGAAGATACAAAAGCTTGAAAGCAGACTCTTCCATGGTCACCTAGTACAATAACATGGACTCCTGACTTCACAATCCACCTCATTACGCCCTTGCAAAGTGCCAACACTGCACTTTCTCTGTAACTATAAAGCCTTATTCTACATTCTGTCATTGATTTCCCTTGTACTACCACAACGCATTCTTCTACTGAGTTGAGCTGTATGAAAACAAGTGTTTTGCTGTCCCTTGGTACATGTGACAATAATAAACCAATTTACCACACAGAGCTAATGTGTCCTTTGCACACCTGGGGGTGTCATGGTAGCATAGCGGTTAGCACGATAGTTATTGGAATATCGAGTTCAATTCCAGCATCTTCTGTAAGGAGTTTGTACGTCCTTCCCGTGTGTGCATGGGTTTCCTCCCACAGTCCAAAGACGTATAGATAGTAGGTTAAATGGTCATTGTAAATTGTCCTGTGATTAGGATAGGGTTGAATAGGAGAGTTGCTGGGTGCAACGGCTTGGTGGGCCAGAAGACCCTGTTGTGCACTGTATCTCTAAATAAAACATAAAAATAAAATAATAAACCAATTTACCAGTTTAGCTACTCACTCTCCATACTTGCTATCATGTCCTTCACATCTCTAGGAAAGAACAATGTTTTCCTGTTTTGATTGTTTTCATTTATTTTAAAACAAATCATATTCAGTGACTTAGTATGAATTGATCTGAACACAATGAGCCTCAAACCGAATTGTTTCAACAGCTCTGAAAAGACATTGGCAAGCTTTTAACCTCTGCTTTGGAGGAAAGTATAGGGAGACGTCAGACGTAGGTTTTATACACAGAGACGCTGGGCAATAGAAGGAGACACGTACATTAGACGATAGAAAAACCAAGTGCGAAAGAGGAGGGAAGGGTTAGATTGATGTTAGAGTAAGTCATCGTGGGCCATAGTGCCCGGACTGTGCTGTAATTTCTCTATGTTCCATGTTCTATTTGCCAAAATGAAATTTTCAATGAAATAGAATCTTTACATATGAAGGGTGCTCACAGAAACAACCTCAGCAAAAGGCTTGCCTGTCAAAAAGACAGAAGACCAAAAGTTGGGCAATGAACTACCTCAAACAAGCAGAGTTATTACAGCATTAATGACTCAGTAAAGCCAAGCAAACATTCTGATTCTGAATAAGTTGATCATTCTAATTGGCAGGCTAAAGTTGTTTAGCTTTTAGCATTCAGAAGGTTACCATCCTTCCCGTGAGGGTCACAAATTTGTCTCTGAATCTAAGCAATCATGCTTTAAAGACATTTCTTTGCTGAAATGTTCTGGGCTTGTTTTTGTTTAGGCTGATGTCTTGGAATCAATCAAATTAAAGAAAACAGAAGCACAAATTAGTTGAAATTCATGGAAAATCCTAACTTCAGTTCTGTGATTTTTGGCAAATGCTTGTTGGGATTCAGAAGAAGCGAGGTTGGCAGTGCGGCAAACTGTAATGAGCTCTTCCACTGGGCAGATGTCAGCAGGAATGCTCTTCTTCATCTGGGCCGTGGGCCACGCCGTCTTTCTTGCAGCTACCATCAGGCAAGAGGTACAGAAGTCTCAAGTCCCACACCGCAGGTTTAAGGACACTTACTTCGCTTCAGTCATTTGGTTCTTGAACTAACTCCAGCACAAGCTTAGTCACTACGGTTTAGCAAAACGTGTACAAGGTGATAAGAGGCATTGATCGAGCGGACAGCTAGAGACATTTTCCCAAGG
Organism: Hypanus sabinus; assembly: GCF_030144855.1. NCBI lineage: Eukaryota > Metazoa > Chordata > Chondrichthyes > Myliobatiformes > Dasyatidae > Hypanus > Hypanus sabinus. The sequence continues at coordinate 87,051,417 of NC_082709.1, read as the reverse complement.
CAGTAATGGCTAATAGGAGGTGGTATTACTTTATGGAGTTGGGAGGAAGGTACAAGAAGGATGCTAGAGGCAGGTTTTTACACAGAAATTGGTGGATGCAATGAATGCTTTCTCAGGGGTGGTGGTAGGGGCAGACAGATACATTGGGGGCATTTAGGAGATTCTTAGACAGGCACAATGATGATAGAGAAATGGAGAGCTACGTGGGAGGGAAGGTTTAGACTGATCTTGAAGTAGGTTAAAGGGTCAGCACAATATTGTGGGCAGAAGGGCCTGTACTGTGCTGTACTGTTCTATTTTCTATGTCACTTTGCATTAAAATGGACTTTGTTTGTTCAAATTGTGTTCTTTCTTGTCAAAGTTATGTACAATGTTCAATTTATACTTTTGTTTCTGAGCATTGTTTATCCGATGCTCTGTGCCTGTTGTGCTGCTGCGAGCAAGCTTTTCATTGCACTGCGCACATATGTACGTGTGCAGACGACAGTAAGCTGTACACGTGTGCAGGTTGATGTACAAGGAGTGTTCGATGGCTCCGGGCCTGTACTCACTGGAGTTTAGAAAAATGGGGGGTCTCACTGAAACCCATCAAATATTGAAAGGACTAGATAGAATGGACATGGAAAGTGTGTTTCCTATAGTGGGAGAGTCTAGGACCAGGAAGCACAGCCTCAAATTAGAAGGACGTCCCTTAGAACAAACGTGAGGACGAGTTTCTTTAGTCAGGGGGTGATGAATCTGTGGAAGTCATTGCCACAGAGGGCTGTGGAGTCAAGTCATTGGGTATATATAAATGGAAGGCTTTTAAGTTATTGATTAGTAAGGGCATGAAAGGTTACAGGAAGAAGGCAGAAGAATGGGGATAAATCAGCCATCACATTGCAGACTTGATGGACCAAATGGCCCAATTCTGCTCCTATGTCTTATAGTCTATGGTCTTAATGATACTCTTGTCTTGTTAATGTGGGGATGGTCAATGTTCCCCTTTTCTATACCCTCTTGTTCCTCAGGTATACTACCTTGCAGGCATCTATTGCGGCTTGGTAGGGTGCCACTCTGGCCTTTGAGAAGCTTCTGAGAAGGAGAGATGTGAGGGGAAAGCTTTTTTATTCATTAGGGGAGTTGTGACCTGGAACTTACTTCCTGTTGAGGAGGAGGGAGCAGAATCCACTCATATGGGAATTACAAACTAATAGCAGAGAGAAACAAGCCCTTTACCCCACTGAACTCATGTTGACCGATACACCGATCCCACTTTATTAAGACCATAAGACATAGGAGAAGAATTAGGCTATTTGGTCAGTCGAGTTTGCTCCACAGCTCCATTATGTCTGAATTACTATACTTCTCAACCCCACTCTTTTGCCTTCATCCTGTAACCTTTGATGCCTTGACTCTTCCCTTATTCTCCCCATATTCTTCAATGCTCGAAGAACATAGAATATGTACATGTATCTGCCTCTACTGCCACCCCTGGCTATGCATTCCAGGCATCCTGCATCTGTGTAAAGAACCTATTTCTGACATCCCCCCTAAACTGTGGTGCTCCTGTGCTGATGGAGATCATGGAGGGGATGTTTTTATCAATCTGAACTGATTGGGGTCTACAAGTGAGGAAATTCAGGATCCAATTGCACAAAGAGGTACTGAGGCCCAGTTCTTGGAGTTTACTGATTAGTTTTGAGGGGATGATAGTATTGAATGCTGAGCTATAATTGATAAAGTGCATCCTGATGTATGCATCTTTGCTCTCCAGATGTTCCAAGGTTGTGTGAACAGCCAATGAGATGTGTCAGTGATAATAAACCTGAATCTGATTCTAAATTGGTAGGAGTTTGATGGGAGTACAAGAAGAATAGAAATGGGCTAGAGTAAGAAATGGGTTAGAGTAAGTGAGTGGTTAAGCATTCCGATGGGTAGTGGGCCAATGGGCCTATTCTATACTGTGTAGGTCTAGAGCAAAACTTCAATCCACAGTTCCTTTATACAGAGACAGGCGTGCTACTGACAACACTCCAGTCGACACACATCACCGTGACAAATGAACAATAATTAGTGTCTTGTATTGCTTTGTACCTGTGTCACGTGATCTCTAGAACTGCCTCATCAGTTAATAAGTTATGGGAACCCAGAAGAAAAATAATCCATATACTGTAATGCATAAACAATAATAAATATCTGGCAGTAAGAGTAAGCCAGTAATTGAATCTTGAAGATACTGCTGATGTTTAAGAGCCAGACAAGCTGAATTTTGTGGTCCACAATATCATTGAAATTATGATCAAATTACAGGCGTGCTGCTTCTGCCAAGTGTCTGAAAATCTATATGTATGTTCTCACCGAGAATTACATAGCCACATGGCACTCTCTCATCTTTACTTCCTTATTCTGTCTGAGATCTTAATTAAAACCTTTGAAAAGGAGGTTGTCCAACTCCGTCCAAAGCTGCTTACAAACCAGCGACAACCGACCCCCCCCCCCAACCCCCCAGGACGGATTCTTGGATTCAGTCCTGGATAAAAGGCAGGAGGAAGTCCTTCTGTCCTTCAGGTGACTCTTGTCTTTTCCTCACATTATAGCTTGCCTTCACGCTTCTTAATCTGAATTGATTGTAATGTGAACTTCCCTCTGTCATTCATGACTACCCTCTAACCTGGACTCCATCACTCAGTTTGTTGAAATCAATCCTTGTTGTAGAGACTGCTATCCGTAACTCACTTACAATTTTATCTTCCTCATTGTGACCTTGCGCTTTATTGCTTACCTGCACTGCAACTTTAACACTTTATTCTGCATTATTATTGTTTTACTCTGTTCTTCCTAAGTGAACACAATATTCTACTGAAGATTGTGTTCAGTTCTGGTGGCCTCTTTGTGAGAAGGATGAAGAAGCTTTAGAGAGGGTGCAGAGGAGATTTATGAGGATAGGTTGAGTGGGCTCGGGCTCTTCTCTTTGGAGCAAAGGAGGGTGAGAGGTGACTTGATGGAGGTGTATTAAATATAGATTGAGTGGATACCCAGAGACTTTTGCCAGGGCAGAAGTGGCTAATACAAGGGGGCATAATTTTAAAATGATCGGAGGAATGTATAAGGGGGATGTCAGAGGAAAGTTCTTTGCACTGAGAGTGGTGAATGCATGAAATACCCTACCAGGGGTGGAGGTTAAGTTATTTAAAAATAAGTAGCGCCAAAAGAGAACTAAAAGTGAGATCGTGTTCATGGGTCCATGTCCATTCAGAAATCTGATGGTGGAGGGGAAGAAGCTATTCCTAAAACATTGAGTGTGTGTCTTCAGGCTACTGGACCTCCTCACTGATCAATAAGAAGAGGGAATATCCTGAAATGTGAGGGGCCTTAAAGACAGATGCCACCTTTTGAAAATGTCCTTAATGGTAGGGAGGCTAGAGCCTATGATAATACTGGCTGAATTTACAATCCTCAGTAACTTTTGCCAATCCTGTGCATCGGAGCCTCCAGACTCGACATTGATGCTAGACAGAAAGTTCTCCATGGTACATCTGTAAAAATTTGCTGAAGTCTTTGGCTCAATCCCAGAGTTTGTACATCCTTCCCATGGAATGCGTAGGTTACCTCTGGGTGCTCCTGTTTCCTAAGACATACTGGTTAATAGGTTAATTGGTCGTCGTAAATTGCCCTGATTAGACTTGGGTTAAATCGGTAGCTGCTGGACAGTGGGCTCGAAGGGCCAGAAGGGTCTAGTCCACACTGTACCTCTAAATAAATAAATAAATAAATAAGTACCAAATCTCCTCAAACTTCAAATGAAATATATCTACTGGCATTCCTTCTACATAATTACATCAGTGTTAGGCCCAGGATTGACTTTCAGAGATGTTGACAACCAGGAACTTCAAACTGCTCACCCTTTTCACATCTGAGCCCTCGATGAGGACTGGTGTGTGCCCTCCCCTTCCTGAGACACACAATCAATTCCATGGTCTTACTAACATTGAGTGCAAGGTTGCTGTTGTGACACCACTCAACCAGCTGATCTATCTTACTCCTGTATGCCTCCGTGTCAACACCTGAAATTCTGCCAACAATAGTGATGTCTTCGGCGAATTTATAAATGGCTTTTTGAGTTGTGCCTAGCCACATAGTCATGAACGTAGTGAGAGTTGATCAGTGGACTAAGCATACACTATACATTCATTGTGCCATTGTATACGTGACAATAATAATCCAATGCCAGCACCAAATTTGTCCTCACAGTCCACTAGAATCTGGATGGAATATATTTGTTTGAAGGCAATACATTTGTTTTAGAATCCAATAGCAAAGTTCCGCAGATGCTGGATTATTGCAAGAAACACTAACCAGGAAGTACAGTATCAACAAAGAGTGAAACAGAGTTAACTTTTCATTTCTTCAGTACTGAAAAATCATAAACACAAGAGATCCTGCAGATGTTGGAAATCTGGAGCAACACATACAAAATGCTGCAGGAATACAGTTGAGGCCTAATGGATGTCCTGATGAAGGGTCTCAGACTGTTTATTCTTCTCCATAGATACTGCATGACCTGCTGAGTACTTACAGTTTTGTGGGAGTGTTGCATCAAAAAAGATGCTGGAGGAACTGAAAGGCAGTATCTGTGGAAGGAAATGGACAACTGACAGTTCGGGTGATTTGGACTGAATGAAAATGGAGTTGACCATTATAGAGAGGTGAGGGGAAGGGCAGCAAGAGCTGGCGAGCAACCTGCTGACAGCTTCCAGAATTCCCTGCTTTATAAACAGAAGAGATTCTGAAGATGCTGGAAATCCAGGATAACGCACACATCGTATACCTCCTCGACCTAATAAAGTGGCCACTGATGTGTGATTGTGGTCTTCGGTTGCTGTAGCCCATCTACTTCAAGGTTCAATGTGTTGTGTGTTCAGAGATGCTCCTCTGTGCACCACTGTTGTAACATGTGGTTATTTGAGTTACTGATAGCTTCCTGTCAGCTTGAACCAGTCTGATCATTCTCCTCTGGTTGCTTTCATTAACAAAGCCTTTTCACCCACAAAACTACATCACTGGATATCTATTTGTTTTTTGTACCATTGTCTGTAAACTCTAGAGATGTTGTCCTTGAAAACCCCAAGAGATCAGCAGTTCCTGACATACTCAAACCTGTCTGTCTGGCACCTACAATTACTCCACGGTCAAAGTCACTTAGATCTCATCTCTTCTCCAGTCTGATGTTTTGTCTGAATAACAGCTGAACTGCTTGATCATGTCTGCATGCTTTTATGCATTGAGTTACTGACACATGATTAGTTGATTAGATATTTGCATTAATGAGCAAGTGTACAAGTGTACCTAATAAAGTGGCCACTGAATGTAGATGATAGAAAAATGGAGGGCTACGTAGGAGGGAAGGGTTAAGTTTTATCTGTTTAGAGGTACAGCATTGTTACTTGTCATTAAAAACTGAATTCCCTCATAAATCTCCTTCAAGTCAGGAAAACAGTCTTCTATAAAACTGATGCGGCAAGTATGTGACTCTAGACCATAAGATACATGAGCAGCATTAGGGCCTTTGGGCCATTGGGTCTGTTCCACCATTCCAACATGGCTGATTTATTCTCACTCCAAACTCCATCCTCCTGCAATCTTTTACGGCTTACTAATGAAGAACCTATCAACCTGATTTCATCTTCTTCTGATATTTATATTTCCATCTATCACCTCCCAGTTTCTTACATCATTCCTACTCTCCTCCTTCCCCATCTGCTGATTACTCCTCATCCCCCTTCACCTGAATCCACCAATCACCAACCTGCTCTTCATAAAGATAAAAAGTTAATGATTAGCATTATTTGTCACATGTACTTTGAAACATACAGTGAAACACATTGTTTGCATTAGGGATGTGCTGGGGCAGCCCACAAATGTTGCCACATTCTGGCACAACATAACATACCAACAAATAACACTAACCCATACGGCTTTTGAATCTGGGAGGAAACTGCAGCACCAGGAATGCAAACTCCTCTACAGACAGCAATAGCAATTGAACCCCAATCGCTGATCATGGACGATGTAAAGCTTTGTGCTAACTCTTACACCACTGTGCCTTTCATCACTCTTTCTCCTCATCTATTTATATCAGTTATCTCCCTTCTTTCTCTCTAGTCTTGACAAAGAAGATGTCTTGACCTGACACATTGACTGTCCATTTCCTCCATAGATGCCACCTGACCCGCTGAGATCCCCCAGCTTTTTACGCATTAAAGTAAATGATTAATGGAACCTGCTCTAGCATAGGACAATAAACCCAAATTGACTTGAAAGAACGCATTTTACTGTATGTTATGATGTACATGTGATAATTAAACCTGAATCTTCAAAGAAAGGAAGGGTCTGTTCCAATTAAACCTTAGGGTAGGTGGTGGTGGGGCTGTGGGGATGAGGACAAGGTGAAGAGATGTTCAAATATTGCTCTCATTCTCCTTGCCTTAGCCATGAGACCATAAGATTTAAGAGCAAAAATTAGGCCATTCAGCTCATCAAGTCTTCTCCGCCATTTGATCATGGCTGATTTATTTCCCCTCTCAACTCCATGCTTCTACCTTCTAATGGCACTGGCCTTTAAATAGAAAAAGGCACCAAGAATGCGAAGATATTTGAAGTACTTTATAAGACATGCATCAAACGAGATAACTTTCCTTTCTGCTGACACTAGGCACATAACAACAATGAACTAAAGTGTATCTTTGCATATCTCCCTTTTCATTTTGAAAATTCAAGACCCATCCAATCATCGAATGTTACAGTGGAGAAGTACTCTGAATTGTCACCAAATACTCTAAAAGATGCAAAGTATCTTGACCAGAGGCATCATGGCCTAGTACAGCATTTCCAAAGCACATGAACTCAAGAGGCTGCAGAGAGTAGTAGACACAACCAGGTCTGTCATAGGGAGAAGCCACTCCACTACTGTAAGTGCCTAACTGAGGTACTGCTTCTACAAGTGTTTGTAGAAGGATATCCATGATCCAGGCCAAGCCATCTTCTCGCAACTACCATTGGGCAGGGAGTACAGAAACCTGAAATCCCACACTACCAGGTTCAGGAACACCTGCTTTCCAAGACTCATAGTATGGCCATAAGACCATAAGACGCAGGAACAGAATTCGTTTTCATGGCCCATCAAGTCTGCTTCACCATTCTAACATGATTGATTAATTAGCCCTCTCAACCCCATTCTTCTGCCTTCACCCCGTAACCTTTTGAAGCCCTTACTGATCAGGAACCTATTAACTTCCACTTTAAATATACCTTATGGTTTGGCCTCCACAGCTTTCTGTGGCCATGAATTCCACAGATTCCCCACGATAAGACTAAAGAAATCCCTCCTCCACTCTGTTCTGAAGGGATATTCAGAGGCTGTGCCCTCTGGTACTACACTCTCATACTAACAGAAACTCTCTCAGGTAGTTGAAATGATCACACAACCCTAATCGGCAGCAATGGAACACAACAGGCCACATCTTGTATTACCATGGACCTTTCCCATCGTGTCTCTTTTTTGGCACTACCTTTTCACTGTATGGTTTAATTTTATGTATAATTTATTTACAATTTATTGTTTGTACACCACTGACAATAAACCTGACGACTTGAATGAGGCCATTTGGTCCATACATGCTTGGGTAAATTTCTTCAATCTAAATCCTTATTCACCCCTTCCTTGACCTACTCTTCATTAAATGTTTATCCAATTTCCTTCTGAATGCCCCTGTTGGCTGCTTCAAGTACTCCAGAACAAAGCAATTCACTATTTAAATATTGCCCTCATCTCCCAAGAAATAAGTGATACAGATGCCACAAATCTCAGGACAATTCAAACAAACAAAACCATTCCAATCTAGCAAAGTATAAAGTGATACACTTTAAAGGTTGAACTTGAAGGCAGAATACAGACTTAATGGCTGGATTTTTTGCAGTATGGAGGAAGAGAGGGATCTTGGGGTTTACATCCACAGACTCCTCAAAGTTGCTGCACGAGTTGATAGGGTTGTTAAGAAGGTATATGGTGTGTTGGCTTTCATTAGTTGGGGGACTGAGTTCAAGAACCACAAGGTGTTGTTGCAGCTTGATAAAATCTGGTTTAGGCCACACTTGGAATATAGTGTTCAGTTCTGGTGCCCTCATTATGGGAAGGATATAGAAGCTCCAGAGGGGGTGCAGAGGAAATTTAGCAGGATGGTGTCTGGATTAGACAGCATGTCTTATGAAAATAGGCTGAACGAGCTAGGACTTTTCTCTTTGGAGCAAGGGAGGATGAGATGTGACTTGATAGAGGTGTATAAGGTGAGATCGAGTGGGTAACCAGAGACTTTTTACCGGGATGGAAGTTGCTAATACAAGGAGGCATGTCGTTAAGGTGATTAGGAAAAAGTAAAAGAAAAAGTCAGAGGCAAGTTCTTTTCACAGGGAGTAGTGGGTGCATGGAATGCATTGCCAGGGGTGGTGGTAGAGGCAGATACATTAGGAGTATTTAAGAGACTCTGAGCTAGTGACATGGGTTATAGAAAAATGGAAATCTATGTGGGAGAGAAGGGTTAGATTGATTTTAGAGTAGGTTACCATCCTGATAATTCTCCAATATACTCTCTCTGAAGCTTCCACATCCTTCCTATAATAAGGTAACTGGAACTGAACACAATCCTAAAGATGTGTAGGTCTGAGTAACTGAGTAACTGGATGTGTAACTGACCACTGCAGTTACCAGAGAGTGGTTAGGTGGTAGAGTCTTAGAGGAGTTACAGAGAGAATAAGATAAATGCAAATACTTGACATGAAAAGACTCTTGGACATATATAGATAAGAAAGGTTTAGAGGGATACTGACCAGATGTGGGCAATTGGGACTAGGCTGGACGGGCTCCTTGGTCAACAGGGACAAGTTGGTGCAGAATGGCCTGATCCCATGCTGTATTACTCTACAGTATAGTTACTTGTTCTGGACTCAGAATCAGGATCACTGACATAACCTGTGAAATTTGTTGTTTTGCAAGTGTGTGGCTCCAGGCCCCTGTAGCTTCTCTCTGATGGTAATACTGAGAAGACTGTATGTCCTGAGAGGTGTGGTTCCTTAATGATGGATGCTGTTTTGAGTTATTTGACCTCATAATCTATCTTGTTATGTTTTTGCACCATTTTTCCTGCTTGCACTGCACTTCCCCATAGCTGTTACACTTTATTCTGCATTGTTTCTGTTTTACCCTGAACAACCTCAATGCACTGTGTAATGATTTGATCCATATGAATGGTACGCAAGGCTAGCTTTTCACTGTATCATGGTACATGTAACAATAGTAGACCACTTCCAATTCCAATATCAATATCAATCACCCAGACACTCCTCCCACTGGTCCCCCACCTTCCACTGTTCCCATCTCCCCTCACTGAATTCCGTGCTCCGCCATCCTCTCCTGTCAGTTTCCAGTTCCTATTCCATTGCCAGCATAACCAAGGATGACACCCAGCTCATAATTCTGTCTTCTCTTCTCCCTTCCCCCATCAAGACGCAAAACCCTGGGAACACGTACCCGCAGGCTCAGGGATAGCGTCTATCCCACTGTGATCAGAACTCCAGAGTGGGAGATGGGCTCTCAGCCTTACTACCTACCTTGTTAAAATCTCACACTTTATTGTTAACCTGCGCTGTACTTTCTCTGTAGCTGCTATTCTACCTTCTGTTATTGGTTTACCTCACTGTAGCTCAATGCGCTGTGTAATGAATTGATCTGTGTGACAAGTATGCAAGATAATCTTTGCACTGTTTCTTGGTTTATGTGGCAATAATAAATCAATATCAATGCCAGTTCACTCTATCAGAAGGCCAGCACTCACTGCCTAGCTTAAATTTACTCTGCACTGAATCATCTGTATTTAATTCCACATCCTTTCCCTCACCAGTCTCCCAACAACTCAATATAAACCACTAGCCTGTGATTTGCATATAAACCTCTAACTTTCACTGCTTCTACCACTGATTCAGTTTACCTTTAAAATAGCTTATTCTCAAGCATTTTCTCACGTAATTTCTCTTGCAGAGTAACTCTGTACCTGGGCTTCTTTACCTCACTCTGCAACTTCCTCACTGAAAGACCACACTCAGTGTTAACATCTCCTCTTCACTGACCATCAACACAGGCACATCTCAAAGATGTGAGCTTAGTCCTCTGCTCTACTCTCTCTACGCCCATGACTGTGGTGGCTAGGCAAAGCACAAAAGCCATCTTTAAATTGGCTGCTTACACAACTATTGTTGACAGAATCTCTGATGGCAATGAAGAGATGAGTGAGATAGATCAGCTGGTTGAGTGATGTCATAGCAACAACCTCATACTCAACGGCAGTAAGACCAAAGAATTGATTGTGGACTTCAGTTAAGGGAGGTCAGGGGAACAGTCCAGTCCTCATTGTAGAGTCAGTGGTGAGCAGCTTCAAGTTCCTGGCTGTCAACATCTCAGAGACCCTGTTCTGATGCACTCACGAAGAAGGCAAGCCAGCGGCTATACTTTATGAGGAGATATGGCATGTCAGCAAAGACTCTTCCATATTTCTACAGATGTACAGTGGAGAGTATTCTAACTGGTTGATTCACTGCCTGGTAAGGAAGCGCCACTGCACAGGATCAGAAAAAGCCACAAAGGGATGGAAACACATCCAGCTCCATTGGGGGCATCCCCATTATTGAGGACATCTTCAAAAGGTGATACTGTAAAAAAATGGCGTCCATCTTTAAGGACCCCCATCACTCAGGGCATGCCCCGTCTTCGTTATTACCATCAAAGAGCAGGCACAGGAGCCTGCAGACACACACTCAATAATTTAGGATAAGCATCCTCCCCTTTGCCATCAGATGTCTGAACAACTACCTCATTATTTCCTTAATTGTTCTATTTATTTAGTAATTTATATTAAATTTAAGCTGAATTTCTCCAGCATTTTGTGTGTGTTTCTAAGAGGGGTGAGAGGTGACTTGACAGAGGTGCAAGGGATGATAAGAGGTATGGATCAAGTGGACAACCAGAGACTTTTTCCCAGCACGCAGATGGCCAATACGGGTTGATGGAGGTAGGTTCTTTGCACAGAGAGTGGTGGGTGCAGAGAGGGGGAAGCCTTAGATTGATCTTGGAGTATGTTAAATGGTCAGCACAACATCATGGACAAAAGGGCCTGTACAGTGCTGTACTGCTCTAGTTTTTATGTTCTTTGTTCTATGTTCCTCAGCCTGGGCACACAGAAGCCACACACAGTGGAAATATGGGAAGGAACTGACCAACTCCCAAACCACCTCCATGTCAAGAATGTCCTACCATACTTCTGGCCACAGTGACTTCACGAGCCACACATCAGAGCTGCCCTGGTGTCAAATTTCATTCAACAATTGCTCCAGTGGATTCCTTTTGAATAATTGACAGAGCTCTTATGTAAATGTTGTAAGTCTTAGGAGTATGTTTCATGAGGATAGGTTTAGTGATTTTCTCTTTGGAGCGAAGGAGGATGAGGGGTGACTGGATAGAGGTGTATAAGATGATAAGAGGAATAGATAGGGTGGATAGCCAGAGACTTTTTCCCAGGACAGGTATGGCTAATAGGAGAGCACGTACTTCAAACACAAGAGATTCTGCAGTTGCTGGAAATTCAGAACAACAAACACAAAATGGAAGAGGAACTCAGCATGTCAGACAGTATCTATGGAGAGAAATAAACAGTCGATATTTAGGGCTGAGACCCTTCCTAAGGTGATCGTAGGAAAGTATGGGGGGGATGTTAGCGATGGGTTTTCCACACAGAGAGTGGTGAGTGTGTGGAACGTGTTGCTAGAGGTGGTGGTTGAGGCAGATACATAAGAGACATTTTGGAAACTCTTAGATTGGCACATGGATGAAAGAAAAATGTGGGAGAGAAAGTTTAGATTGGTCTTTGATTAAAAGGAAGGCAAAACATTGTGGGCTGAAGGGCTTGTACTGTGCTGCATTGATATATGTCCTATGTTAAATAAAGGCTACCTGCTTTCTTTAACTTCAGAATCTTTGCATGGCCAGTATATATTGCCCATCCCTAACTACGTTGAGCAATAAGTTGTGGGCTGCCTCGTCAAATCTGTGAAGTTTATGGGGCATTGAATGATTAGACAGTAACACAGTCTGTGTCTGAACTGTTGAGAAATTGACTGCTGCATTTCCAACAGCACCTTTTATATTGAATTCCACCCTTTGTTACTTCATCAGAGCCTTTGAGGTTTTCAACATTCAAGATTCAAGATTGTTTAATGTCATTTCCAGAACACAGGTGTAAAGGAGAACAAAATAATTGTTACTCTGCAACACAAAAAAACACAATAAGATGAAGAACACAATAATAAAAAAACACAATAAACATAAGTACATAAGATAGCTTATATACATAAACACAAAGTACACTGCAGATGCTGTGGTCAAATCAACACATACAAACAAGCTGGAGGAACTCAGCAGGTCAGGCAGCATCCATTGAAATGAGCAGTCAACGTTTCAGGCCGTGACCCTTCGTCAGGACATTAGATTGATTTATGACCACAAAGTGACACCAGGCACAGGAGTGTCTGTACGTAAAGTGACTGAGAGGAAATGATAAAGTAGAGGTGGTTGGGGATGAGGGGTTGGTTAGTGGGGTGACAGTGTTGATCAGCCTTATTGCTTGAGGAAAGTAACTGCTTCTGAGTCTGGTGATCCTGGTGGGGATGCTATGTAGCCTCCTCCCAGGAGGGAGTGGGACAAATAGTTCACGAGCAGGGTAGGGAGGATCCTTCATGATGTTACTGACCCTTTACCGGCACTGTTCTGTAGATACATCCAAAAAATAAATTAGCTGGCACGTTCAAAGATGGAAGTGACACGTGCGTGTTTATAGCACCCTTTACCCTTTACATGTCAGCCAGTGAAGTGGAGACTGTTGTGGCTGCATGGATCCCAACCCACTTACCACAAGCTCTGATAAATAACAATGAAAAAATGACCAGCAGGCCAAGCAAGGATAAACATTGAGTCAGCAGACGGGAGGTCATCATCACCGCCTGTGAAGACTGTGGAGTCCAAGAAGCTGGTCATGCATGTTGGTAGAAGGAATAAAGGCACAGACTATTTTCTAACCAGCGGGCAAATTCAGGAATCAGAGGAGCAAAGGGGATTGGGAGTCCTTGTGCAGTATTCACCGAAGATAACTTGCAAGTTGAGTCAGTGGTAAGGAAGCCAAATGCAATTTTAGTACTTATTTCAAGAATATAAAAGCAAGGATGTAATGCTGAAGCATTATAAGACATTGGTCAGACCATACTTGGTGTATTGTGAGTAGTTTAGTGCTCCTTATATCGGAAAGGGTGCACCGGCATTGGAAAAGGTCCAGAGGAGGTTTACGAGAATGATCCCAGGAATGAAAGGGTTAAGGTATGGGGAGCTGGACCTGTACATGTTGGAGTTTAGAAGAATGAGCGGTGGAGGGATCACATTGAAAGAGATTGAATATTGAAAGGCCTAGAGAGAGTGGACATGGAAAGAATGTTTACTCTAGTGGTGGAGTCTAAGATCAGAGGGCACAGCCTCAGAATGCAAGGACGTTTCTTTAGACCAATGATGAGGAGGAATATCTTTAGCCAGAGGATGATGAATTTGTGGAATTAATTTCCACAGGTGGATATGGAGGCCAAATCATTGGGTATAGCTAGAGCAGAGGTTGATAGGTTCTTAATTAGTAAGGGTGAAAAAAGGTATGGAGGCAAGGCAGGAGAATGGGGTTGAGAGGGGTAATAAATCAATTATGATCAAATAGCAGATTAGACTTTGAGGCCAAATGACCTAATTCTGCTCCTGTCTTATGGTCTTAAGTTCTAACTTTGCTACAGTTAAGATTCCGTTATGCTTGGAAGATTACCGAGGAGTGTTCAAGAACTAAAGTACGTATGTTTAAGGGGAGGGGTATATTTCAAAGTTCAAAGTAAATTTATTATCAAAGTATGTATATGTCACCATATACAACACTGAGATTTGTTTGTGTCTGGGCATTCATAGTAAATACAAAGTAGCACAATAAAACCAAAGGAAAACCACACACAACAAGATGAACAATCAATGTGCAATAGACGACAAACTGTGCATATACAAAAAGAAAACAATAATAGCGATAAATAAGTAATAAGTATCGAGAACAAGAGAGCAGCTGGATCCTGAGGAACAACTTTTTCACCCAGAGAGTGGCCAGTTTATGCAATGAGATGCCGGAGGAAGTAGTTGAGGCAGGTATAGTAACAGACTTTAAAAGGTACATGGACAGGTTCACAGATCGGATTTGTTTAGAGTGATAGAGGTGAAACACAGGCAAATGGGACCGGCTTAGTCTGGAATCGTGGTCAGCATGCACCAGTTAGTCTGAAGGGCCTGTTTAGTTTATAACATTTTATCTAAAAAAACAGCACTCTAACAAAGGAGTGCTCCTTCCGTACGGCAGTGAATCAGAATCAGGTTTATTCTCTCTGATGCACATTTGTATCACACGTTATTTTGTGGCAGACTCAATCAGCCAAATGACTTAATTCTGCTCCTCTGACTTATCATGTTATGGCAAGTCATATAAGTTATTATAGATTATTGTTTTATCTTATTCTAGCTCAATGCACTGTGTAATGATTTGATCTGTATAAATAGCATGCAGGACAAGGTTTACACTATATCTTGGTACATGTAACAATAATAAACTAATATCAATACCAGTAGTGCAAAGATGAAATACCAGGTTGTGTTCATGGGTAATGGGCCCTCAGCCTAGACATGTCATCAATTCACTTGAATAGGAATGGATCTACAGCCTGCAGAGTTGGGATCAAGTTCGCTACTTAATTAGTATGTCATATCTATACTCATTCTATAGATGTACAGTAGAGAGCATCGTAACATGCTGTGTCACTGCATGGAACGTAAACTGGTCTGCAGTGGACAGGAAGGCTCTACAACGAGTAGTCAAAACTGACCAGTGCATCACTGACACCAGCCTGCCCACCAGCAAGGACCTAGATACAGACAGGTGCTGGAAAAGGGCCAGTAAAACCATGAAGGATCTTACCCACCCTGTTCATGGACTGATTGTCCCACTCCCATCAGGGAGGAGGCTATGTAGTGTCCATGCCAGGACCATCAGACTGACCAAACCATTAGCAGTGAGGCTGATCAAAACATCCACCCACTAACCCATCCTTCCACACAACCCCCCACCATTTCTACGTTAACAATTCCTGTCAATCACCTTATGTATGGACACTCTTGTGCCTAGTGTCACTTTATGGAGAGCCATCAATCTATGTACTTAAGTTAAATTATGTATTTATATTTATTGTGTTTTTAATTATTACTGTCGCCTATACTTTATTGTGTGATTTTTGTGCTACGTCAGATCTGGAGTGACAATTATTTCATTCTCCTTTACACGTGTACCGGAAATGGCATTAAACAATCTTGTATGTCTGTATATGGGTAACTATCAGTAGGATAAGTAAATGAATAGGAAAGATTTATTGAACATAGAGCACTACAGCACAGTACTGACCATATTCTAAGATCAGTCTAACCCTCCCTGCCACGTAGCCCTTCATTTTTCAATCATCTATGTGCCCGACTAAGAGTTTCTTAAATGTCCCTAACGTACCTGCCTCCAGCATGGCCCCTGGCAGGGTGTTCCATGCACATACAACACTCTGTGTGATAAACATTCCTACTTAGAGGGATGTGGGCTAAACATGGGCAAGTGTTTCAAATACCTATATGTCAATCCTGCCGCAAGAAAAAGAACCTCATTTTGGTAATAAGTTTACTTGTCCCTTTGAAAGGGAACTGGTCTGGTAGACATGGATAACTGGGCCTGAAGAGCCTGTTTCCATGCTGTTTTACTCCATTTGACAGGCAGCAAGTTGGAGTCATTGTCAGGATGAAACTTTTAGTGCTCCACCAGGTTTTCTTGGTGTACGTGTGTTTGAGGAAGGCTGTATTTCTCCCACTGTGAGGACAAACATTACAACTACTGATATTAATTAGTCACTCAGTGGCCACTTTATTAGGTACACCTGTACACCTGCTCCTTACTGTTAATACCAAATCAGCAAATCATGTGGCAGCAAATCAATGCATAAAAGCATGCAGACTTGGTCAGGAGGTTCATTTGTTCTTCAGACCAAACATCAGAATGGGGAAGAGGTGTGGTCTCCCTGATGTTGACTGTGGAGTTGTCTCAGAATCTGCGCATCCTGTTAATGAGAGAGGGCAGAGGAGAATGGCCAGACTGCTACGAACTGACAGGAGGGCGACTAACTCAAATAACCATGTGTTACAGAAGAGCATCTCTGAAAGCACTACACATTGAACCTTGAAGTGGATGGGCTACAGCAGCAGAAGACCACGGGCATTCACTCAGTGGCCACTTTATTAGGTACCTACTGTGCACTTACACATATTCCTAATTATAACTTCCTCCTCTAGCGAGGGACTTAAGTTGCACCTATAGGATATTTGCAAGGAGTGCTGCCACAAGAAAGCAGCATCCATCATCAAGGACCCCAACCTTCCAGACCATGCTCTCCTCTCTCTGCTGCATCAGGAAGGAAATACTGGAACCTACACCTCGGGAAAATATCTCTGGCTGTCAAATCTTCACTTATTTATTTATTGTAACTTATAGTCATTTTTTATGTATCCCACTGTACTGCTGCCACCATACAACAAATTTCACGATATGCTGTATGTCAGTGATAATAAACCTGTTTCTAATTCAGAATAAGACACAAAATGCTGGAGGAACTCAGCAGGTCAGGCAGCATCAGCCTTGGCCCAAAACACTGACTGTTCATTCCTCTCCATAGACGCTGCCTGGCCTGTTGAGTTCCTCCAGTATCTTGTGTGCGTTGTTCTGGATTTCTAGCACCTGCAGAATCTCTTGTGCTTAGCGAGGAATTTTCAAAAAGTGATATCCATTAAGAATTCCCATTGCCCAAGGCGTGTCCTCTTCTTCATCAAGGAGGAGGTACAGGAGTCTGAAGACACACACTCAACAACTTCTTCCCTTCCACCATTAGATTTCTGAATACATTATAAACCCTAAGTACTCTACCTCACTGTTTTGCTCTCTTTTTGTATTACTTAGTTAATTTAATATAATTCTTATTGCAATTTATAGTTTTATTACAACAAAACAACAAATTTCATGACATGTGCTAGTAATATTAAACCTGATTTTATTTCTACCATAAGACAGATTCATATGCCTCTTCCTTCACAGTTACAAAAAAAAACTCTTATACAGTGGAGTATGTGGCATGGGGGCATTGGTGATAGGCAAACATTTAGTTGTCCATCTTTAAATACCCTTCAGATTCCACTGTACCCAAACTGGCCACCTTGTCAGAGCTGCTACATTGCATCAGCTTGACAGCAACACTCACACCTCAGGAATGATTTGAAAAACACTTGTGCGTGGCCTTTGGGTGAGCCGGAGGATGCAGAGCTTTATAACAAAGAACACTATAGTACATTCTACAGTATGTAGTATATAATAGAGCTGGTATTCAGAAGTGTAACTATAATCTTGAACTAACTGAGCAATATTCTCAAGTGAAATTTGAGCCAATAATGATTTTCCGTGAAGGACAATCTTTTTCTGGGCACAGGCTGTGCACAAAACCTTTATAAAGAAACAAACAGACACACTTACTGTACACAGGGACACACAGATGCAGACACAAATGTAAGACCATACGTCCATATGATGTAGAAGTACAGTGGGATTGGGCCATTTGGCCCATCAAGTCTGTTCTGCCATTCCATCATGGCTGGTTTATTATTCCTCTCACAACTTTCCTGTCTTCTCCCCATAGTTTTTCAGGGTCTTAATACATACATATATATACATGGACACATACAAATACATATATGCATATGCTCATAGGCATATATGCATATCCACATGCACACAGATACACATTCACACAAACATATAGATACTATATTGACTATCACACGTTCATGCATGCACACATTCAAGGACATACATAGACACACATATAAATTAAAGACACAGTCTCTCAGACGCACTCACATAAATAGACAAACAGAGGCACACATTCAGGCACATGCGCACATGCACACAAATTGAAAAATATACACACAAACACATACTCAAGCACACATACATACATACACACACACACACCTGCAATCAGACACAACACTAACAGAGAAATTTACATAAACACACTTAACTAAACATATCCGTGAAAGTATGTTCACATCCACACCAATGCACGAACCCTTGCCTACACAAACACGTTCAGACATAAACACACCTATAGACACACATCTACGGTTAGATTATCTACACAATCCGATTCGCACGCACGCACACACGTGGAACAGCAACACACATAGTTGACGCTCGGCTTAATTTCTGATTACATTTAAATAAATAGTGAACCCTATCTTTCTCCCGGCGCTTTCTGCAGGAGCGGCAAAGCAGGGGGACTGTCACCCCGACTCCGCTGCCTAATAGACAAAATCCTACTTTAACCGACTAACCCTGAACTCGCGGCCGATTCTCTCTTGACAACAGATTCAGGTTCAGTGTTACAAAGGTTATTGTCAGTTTATCACACTAACTGGAAATAGACCCTGCCCTTAAAAACAGCGCACAGACCCGTCGTTTCCGCTTCATTACAGGGAAAATAAAAAAAAGGACAGCGCCGTTTTTGTTTTGGAATAACCTAACGCTCGCTTAAACAAATATCCTGTGATATAAATAACATATTTTCTTTTAAAAAAATACACACTGCACTGGAGTGGAAATATTGGATAATTGGAATCATTTTGTTGGTCTAAAAGAAATTGTTTGAGTTTAATACATACATGAATGATATTTCTTTCTTCCCCTGAAAGCTATGGAAACTCTAGTGTTGTTGGAGAGCCCCCACTGCCACCACCTTCTCTCTCTCTCTCTCTCTCTCTCTCTCTCTCTCTCTCTCTCTCTCTCTCTCTCTCTCTCTCTCTCTCTCTCTCTCACACACACACACACACACACACACTTACTCTCTCCCTCTCTCTCCCGCTCTCTCTCTTTCTCCCTCCCTCCCTCTCTCTCTCTCTCTCTCACTCAGACACACACTCACTCACTCTCTCTCTTTCTCCCTCCCTCCCTCTCTCTCTCACTCACTCTCTAACTGATCAGGAAGGGTTCAGAGAGGATTGTCGGGGCAAAGGGCATTCAGTGTTTGCAAGGGACTGGGTAAACACGGGGCGCCCAAGACTGCTCCCGGGAATTGATTAGCGTTCTAATGCGTTTGGTAATAATAATAATAATAATAATAATAATAATAATAATAATAATAATAATAATAATAATAATAATTATTATTATTATTATTATTATTATTAAAGCAAAATAAGCTCGCTGTCCGGGGAAGAGGGGAATTCGCAGCCGCACTTAGTAACAAGTGGATCAGAGATAGTTTGAGAGGCGGGTTACGAGGAAGTGAAGGGTAGTGGAGAGGTACAGGGAGCAGTTGGACCGTTCTCTCTCTCTCTCTCTCTCTCTCTCTCTCTCTCTCTCTCTCTCTCTCTCTCTCTCTCTCTCTCTCTCTCTCTCTCTCTCTGCTGGTCTACTGCAAGGTTGGTGAACCTTGTATACAGAGGCTTGGGGAATTTTTTTTGAAAAGGTTCAACCTGCCTTGGCCAAGGGTTTGACACAGTGCCGGGCACCTGCCCAAGACTCCCTCTCAAAACTCTGTTGATTTTACACTTTAAGGCATGTTTACGGGACTGGCAAAGGATTCAGTAGCGAGAAGAGAAGAACATTTTTTTTGTTTTTTGCTGCGATTCGCGACGTGAATGCGGAGGTAACTCTCACAGAGGGATTTGGATGAGAGAGGCTGCGGGGATTTTTTTTTGGGTAGTGCCCGGGTTTGACACGGGCAGGCTGGGCTGAGTGACCGCTATCAGATGTCCCCCACATTAGTCTCCTACCTGTGTCATGAGCCTGTCCGCGCCGGATTTCTCCTCGTCTTTGAAGATGATGTCGGGGTTGTAGTTCGGAATCAGGTCCTTGAAGCGGGACGCGTTCCTGTTTATCTTACTCTCCGACTTGCCGCTGGCTCCCAGGGTTTTTTCGGCCACGTTGGGGATGAACTGTTTGTAGGCGAGCGGCGTCAGCTTTCGGTTGTGTCTCCGCCGGCTGCCGTAACCTCTCCCCGGGCCGCAGCCCAGGGCGCCGGGGCAGAGGAGAGGAACCCAAGCCGACAACAGCAGCAGTACCGTCCACGGTCTCATCGCCAGAGTCCCCAGTCTACTGGCGGGTCAGGGCAGTACTGAAAGCCTCCCCCGGCACACTTCTTCACCCTCACCCTTTCCAGCCTACACCCCCTCACGCAGGGGGTATATGCTATCAACCCACACAAACACACACCCCTCCCTCCTTTCCCCACCCTCCCACCCCTAACCCTCTCCAAGAGTGGCGATCAGCCTAGGCGCCCGGTTGCAACCAAGACCCCCATCCAGGGCGCACGCCGGTTCTCCACTCCGCGTCCCTGGGAGCGCACCGACCCAACCCAGCGTTCACTGCTCCGGCCGCCACCGACCTCTCTCCGGACGGTGCATGGGAAGTCCCGTGAGGGAGGGGGTGTAAGGGTGATCCCGCTGCGAAGCGATGCCAAAGACCGTGAGAGAGAACTAGACCGAGGGAGGAGAAATAATTAAGAATATAATTGTAAATATATGAGATAAAGGGAAGGGGTAAGAGGAAGCCGGCGGGGAGATGTATTGGTAGTGGGAGAGAAACGGGATAGAAAGAGCGGCAATGAGGTGCTAAAGTGAAGGGTGCAGGGAGGATCGGGGAATTGAGAGATGGAGAAAGTCGGCAGGGGAGAGAACGTCAGGGATAGAGGGAGTGTGTCAGGAACCGCGGAGAACGGCAGATCAGGCAACGAAAGAGAGAGAGGGAGCGTGTGTGAGTGAGAGAACGGGGCACCTAGAAGTCTGTGCGATCCACTGATAGGGGAGAAACCAGAGTCCGCGTTGACCCGGCAAGCAGGCGGAGAGAATTTCTCAGGTGATAAAGTGACGGGAAAGCGTCCGAGGCAGGAAAGTCAAAAGAAGGTGCTTCAGAAGGCGACGGGGCAGCTGCGGACGGTGCCGGAGCCGCTGAGCCGGCAGATCCTGGCAAGAAATCGGACCGAGCAGCAAAGACCTGGAGCCTCTTTGAACAGTGCGGCGCCGAAGTGTAACTGGCTGAGATTGCCTCCGCCGAGACCGCACCCTCCCTGTAACCGCGCTCCTGACCACTAATTCAGTGCCCCTGCCCTGGTACATAAACACACATACACACACACACGCCGAGGGCAGGGCTGACACATACATATACCCCCTCCCTCCCATTTAAAGCCACCCCCTCCCCACACATCTATATCCCTCTCCTGGAACCGAGGTGAGCGCCGCAGGTAAACTTGCCAATCCCTCACTTCGACTCGAACCATCCCTGGTATATGTGTGTGTGTGTCTGTGTGTGTTTTCACACCAGAGCCGTCTTTCCATCCCAGGGCATAGGACTGTTCCACGCCCAGCCCTCAGCGCAAACATCACTTTTCCGAAGCGCTGCGTCCAATCCCGGAATCGTTTCACACAGCGCTGAAGACCGTCCCGTCCGCTCTAGACCCCGTTGGCTGCTCCCTCCGTGTACAGACAGTACCTGAAGACAGTCCCGGAGACCGTCGCCTGCGATCGCGCTGAAAGGTGCTACGGTTGCTGGGAACCGCGGAGTCCGGCGCGATGCTGCTCGTCACTGCTCATTCGGACATTCTCTGGTACTGGGCGGTGAGAGAAGATTCCCGCAGTCTGCAGAATGGCCAGTACAGGGGTGTCAGACCCTAACCAGTCAGCCTGCAGACTAACCCGTACTGGAGAATTAGATTCAGTTAGTCTGTATTCTGATCAGTACCGGAGTGTCACTGACCAGCATTGGGTTTTCGGGCGCTGACCAGTCAGTGTGACACTGGCCATAAGGTGACAGACAGCGCCCCGATCCTGAAACCTCTGCCTCAAAATGGTCAGCGTTGCAGTGACTGGGCAGTCTCTGACATCCCCGTACTGGTCAGTCATACAGTACTGCCACCGAGTGTCCACCGTCTGATCACAGACACTGTACCTTGACCTGGAGTTCTGCCATTTAGCTCTGTGCTTCCAGACAACAATCTTGAGATTAGGGTTGCCCCAGATGGGGAGATCTCTCAAGCAAAGGGGTTACAGATTCTAACTCTATATAATCTGTCTTTCAATTCAAAGCTGTTTGATTAGTTTATTTTCAACACTACCATACTATTTTGCTGAGGTGTTATACTGGGAAATCCAAACTTCAGCCTATCTAAACTTTAGCCTCACACCTTTAGTGTGAGGATTTTGCATTATGAGGCGCAAATAGCACAATAAACAAAGCTTTCAATGTAGGATGTAATTGATTCAAGATAGTTTAATGTTATACAAGCGTAAAGGAGAACAAAATAACTTACTTCGGGTCGATTGCAGTACAAAAAACACAAACAATATAATAAAGAAAATAATAAAAAGCACAATAAATATAAATATGTAAGTTAGCTTATATTCATAGATTGATTGTATGTTCATTAAGTGACACTAGACACAGGGGTGTTTGTATGTAAGATGACTGACAGGAAATGACAAGGTAGTGCTGATGGGGAGTGTTAGTGGGTGGAGCTGTTGATCAGCCTCACTGCTTGGGGACAGTATCTGCTTTTGAGTCTGGTGGCCCTGGAATGGATGCTACATAGCCTCCTCCCTGATGGGAGTTGGAGAAACAGTCCATCAGCAGGGTGGGTGGGATCCTTTGTGATGTAACTAGACCTTTTCTGGCACCTTTCTGAACATATGTCCTTACACTTGAGTTGAGTATGATGTTCTCCTAAGGGGTTGTCTATTGGTGTGAACTCAAGTGACTGGAGAGGCTGATCCAGGATCCACATAACCAGGGATGTTAGGGTAGGTTCCCTTAATGGAGAATACCTGCACATGACTTTATTTGTCCTTGTTTGACACGGCAGCCACCACTCAGTCCTTGACACCTTACTAATCATGAAACTATCAATCTCTGCTTTAAATATACTCAATGACTTGGCTTCCTCAGCCATCTGTGCCAATAAATTCCATAGATTCACCACCCTCCGGCTAAAGAAATTCACCCTCATCTCTGTCCTAAAGGGATGTCCTGTTCTAGACTCCCCTACTATAGGAAACATCCTCTGCATGTCCACCCGATCTAGACCTTTCAATAATCTATAGGTTTCAATGAGATCCCCCCTCATTCTTCTAAGTAGCGAGTAAAGGCCCAGAGCCAACAAACACTCCTCATACATTAAGCCTTTCATTCCTGGGATCATTCTCCTGAATCTCCTCTGGACCTTTTCCAAAACCAGCACATCCTTTCTTAGATAAGGGGTCCAAAGCTGCTCGCAGTTACTCCAAATGCATTCTGACCAATGACTTATAAATCCTTAGTGTGTACAGTCAGTTGTGAGCAAATAATAATCCAATACACTTTTCTTCATTACGCTTTGAAACTAGGATCTGTACTGTCAGCACCCAAGTAGAATAAGCTTTTATATAGATTAAAGATCTCTCTGAGTTATTAGGTGTTGAGACATCACTTTAAACAGGAATTAAAATTAAAAAAATATTTTGGACAAACTGTACAGATCAGGGAACATTTATGAGAGGGACACAATGTTAACATTTCAGCCCCATAAAATTTTAACTTATAGACCTCAAACTTGACTGACAGCATTTTCCTGATTTTGATACAGATGTTTTCAACATCTGTAGTATTTCTTAAAAGTAATAAATCAAAATAGTGCTTACAAAGGCACTAATTAAAATTAAAATTAAAAGGCATGAACTTACTCCCAGTGGAATATTGGAAAATAAATCAGTCATGATGGAATGGCAGAACAGGCTCAATGAAACAAATAGCCTAATTCTATGTCTTATAATCTTATAGTTTTAATACAGCATCTCACAGCACAGAGAGATCTTCAGTCTATCCTGTCCTGGGGCTTTGAATGAATCTCCAAAAACTACAACTTAGATTCAGAGACTCAGAATCGTGTTTATTATCACTAACATAAGTTGTAAAACTTGTTGTTTTGTGGCAGCACTACAGTGCAACACATAAAATATATCATAAAATTGATATATATATATACATACACATACATAGAGAGAGAGAGAGAGCAAAAATAGTGAGGCAGTGTTCACTGGGTTTATTGTCCATTCAGAAATCTAATGGTGGAGGGGAAGAAGCTGCTCCTAAAATATTGAGTGTGTGCCTTTAGGCTCCTGTACCTCCTCTCTGATGGTAGAGGGCACGTCCCAAGTGCTGAGGATCTTTAATGACTGATGCTACCTTTTTGCAGCATCATCTTTTGAAACTGTCCTTGATGCTGGAGAGGCTAGTGTTGATGATGGAGTTGGCAGAGTTAACTCTCTCCTTTATCCAATTCCCTTGATTCTCTGTTTTCTCTATATTCTATATTATATATATATATCTATATTATATATATTGAATATCTGCATTCTCTATATTCAATAACTTTGATTCCATACAACCTTAAAGTTCATTGTTATTCCAATGGACTTCACTGAGTGTTAATTTTATTTTTATTTGGAGATACAACACTGTAACAGGCCCTTCAGCCCAATGAGCATATGCAGGAATTGCTCCCATGTGACCAATTAACCTACTAACCGATACATAGTAAGCTAACAACTTACTGACCCTAACCTGTCAAAACAGCCAGAAGAAATCAACGTGGACGTGAGCAGAATGCACGAACCTCACAATCATTATGGCCTTGCCCCTTATTGTCTGCAATGCACTTTCTCTGTAGTTGTTACACTTTTGGGGTATTTAAGAGCCTCTTGGACAGGCGCATGGATGAAAGAAAAATGGAGGGTTATGGGGTAGTATGGGTTTAGTACTTTTTTTTGAGGATTATATGGGTCGGCACAACATGGAGGGCTGAAGGGCCTGTACTGTGTTGTAGTGTTCTGTGGTTCTATGGTTTATTCTGCATTCTGTTTTTGTTTACCTTGTGCAACCTCAATGCACTGTGTAATGAATTGATTTGTATGAACAGTATTAAGACACGAGTTTCACATACCTTAATGCAGATAATAACCATACACCAATTTAACCAGAAAGTGCTGGAGGAGCCGTAGATGCTGCCTCACCTGCCAAGTTCCTCCAGCACTTGTGTCGCTCAAGATGTACATCTACAGAATGTACATCTCATGTATTTGTAAAAAAATTTACCAACTTGCCAGCTCAGAGCTCAGAGCACTGGGGAGATGCTAGAGTTTGTGGGACTGGTCCCTTGT
This sequence comes from Hypanus sabinus, assembly GCF_030144855.1. NCBI lineage: Eukaryota > Metazoa > Chordata > Chondrichthyes > Myliobatiformes > Dasyatidae > Hypanus > Hypanus sabinus. The sequence goes on along the minus strand of NC_082709.1, from coordinate 87,025,946 downwards.
TTTGTCTCAACTTTCAACCACACATTGCTTCTCTGAATAAATATTGATTAAGTAGATTTCGCTTTTGGATGGGGCAGGGTAAAATTAACATTTAGGGCAATGAAGTGCATCATTACCAGCAATGGTCTCAGGACTTGATTCCTAGTGTACAGTGAGATGTCATTCAGATCTGAACAAAGTCCACCACTGTCCAAAGGTATGCCCTCACCGATTATCCAGGGACACAACAGCAGAGTAAACTGCGGAGATGATCCCATGGCCATGGATAGTCAGGAGAAGTTAGGAAGAGAACAGAAGGTACGATATCATGGTTGTGCAGAGGCTAGTACAACACCTGACAGTGCCAGCAATCAGGTTCAATTCCCACCACTGTCTGCAGGAATTTGGATCTTCTCCCCATGACCGGGTGGGTTTTTTCGGGGTGGCAAGTTGAGGACATGTATATTGGTGTCAGAAACATGATGACACTAGCGAGTTACCTTCCCTCCTCCCCCCACCCCCCCCAACATCCTTGTGTTGGTCGTCAATGCAAACAGCATATTTCTATGTTTCAATCTTTTGATGTACATGTGACAAACAAGGCTAATCTAATCTAATCTTATTGTAACAGGAGGCTGGTCAATAGTCTTATAACAGCAGGATAGAAGCTGCCCTTAAGCCTGGCGCTACATGTTTTCGAAACGTTCATCTGCCAAGCTCCCTAGCTGAGGAATTGTTCACAAATTTCTTTACTTTTATATCTTCCTAAGGTTTACTCACTGGTCGAACTTTTGGTCACCTCTCATAATACTTCCTTGTAATGGACTGGTGCCAGATTTGATCTGATTATACTCAATGTAAGCCTTGGGACATTTTACTGTGTTAAAGACACTATCTAAGTGCAAGTAATTGTTCCTGTCATTGAAGCTTTCAAAAGTATCCCCCTATGGAAACCAAGGTCTTTCACCTTCCCACAAGTACAATGTAGTGTGTGTGTGTGTGTGTGTGTGTGTGTGTGTGTGTGTGTGAGGGAGTGAGTGTGAGTGTGTGTGTGTGTGAGGGAGTGACTGAATGAGAGAGTGAGTGGTGTGAGTGTGTGTGAGAGAGAGTGAGTGTGTGAGAGAGTGTGTGTGTGTGTGTGTGAGTGTGTGTGAGAGAGAGTGAGTGTGTGAGTGAGTGTGTACCCATGAATGTCCATTTATAAATGTGTACATGCGATATAGGAACAGAATTATGCCATTTTGTCCATTGAGTCTGCTCAGCCATTTGACCATGGCTAATTTATTATCCCACTCAACACCATTCTTCTGCTTTCTTCCCGTAACCTTTGATGCCCTTACTAATCAAGAATATATCAATCTCTGCTTTAAATATATGCAATGATTTGGCCTCCACATCCATCTGTGGCAATGAATTCCACAGATTCACCATCTTCTAGCTAAAGAAATTCCTCCTCATCTCTGTTCTAAAGGGACATTCTTCTATCCTGAGGCGGGTACCCCCCCCCCCCCGCTCTAGACTCCCGCACTATAGAAAACATCCCCTCCACATCCTCTCTTTCTAAGACTTTCATTATTTGTTAGGTTTCAATGAGACACCACTCATTCTTCAACTGCCAGTGTTGGTTTGGTACAACTGCATCGTTCATCGGGTCACTCCCGCTGGCCATTATATGAAACTGGCTTTGGAATTGACTTAATACTGTCACTCAGAGATTTGTGCTAATATTACTTTGTGCCGTATTGTGCTTTATGGTAGTTAAATGTGTTGTATAGTAACTATACTACATGTGCTGTGAGTGATTGTATGTACTGTGTTTTGCATCTTGACTGAAAGGACCGTTTTGTTTAGCTGCATATGACGATAAACTTGAATTTGATCTATCATTTTCCAGTGAAAAGCTTGTCTTGCTTACAGATCAGATCATCACACAGTGCATTTATTTCCCAGCACCAGGGAAAACAAGGCAGCTGGATGTTAGAAAGATGGAAAGCTATGTAGGAGAAGGTTTAGATTCATCTCAGATTAGGTATATCAACTGTACTGCTCCATGACAGATGCCATGCCCTTGGCCCTGATACATCTAGAAACCAAGAACTCTTATGCCAGAATGTTGTTTCTGGATTTCAGTTTGGCATTCAATACTATTGTCCCACTAACCTTGGTGAACAAACTCCCACTCCTGGGGCTAAACTGGGTGTGGGTCTTCCTAACCAACAGACCTGAGTTAGTCAGGATGCACAGCCACTCCTCCTCCCCATCATCCTCACCATGGGTGCCCCCAGGGACTGTGTACTGAGCCCATTGCTCTACACTCACACCTGACTGCACGGCCAAACACCCAAGCAATCACATCATCAGGCTCGCTGATGACACAACAGTGGTGGGGCTCGTCCTACAGAGAGGAATGGAAGAACTCAAGGCCTGGTGCCAGGCAAATAATTGCTTCTTTAATGTCATCAGTACAAAGGAGATGGTTATCGACAAGGAGAATTCACACCACTCACAACCCCCCTGACTGTACCTCAGCAGCATATCAGTGAAACTGCAAGAAGTTTCAAACTCCAGGAGTGAACATCACACACAACCTCTCATGATCCCAGAACACAGCCTACACCATCAAGGAAGCTCACCCTCACCTCTACTTTCTGAGGAAACTCGAGTTTACACATTCAAACATGTGTCAATCTACAGAGGCACAGTAGTGAGCATTCTAACAAGCTGAATCACTGACTGGTACAGAAACTGTACTGCGGCTGATAGGAAGGCTCTATGACGGACAGTCAAAACTGCACAACGTGTCTCTGACACCAGCCCACCCGCCATCAAGGACAGAAAGGTGCCTGAAAAGGGCCAGTAACATCACAAAGGATCCCACCCACCCTGCTTATGGACTCTTTGTCCTGTTTCCATTAGGGAGAAGGCTATGTAGCATCTACACCTTGACTACCAGACTCAAAAACAGTTACTTTCTCCAAGCAACACACACAAAATGCTGGTGGAACACAGCAGGCCAGGCAGCATCTATAAGGAGAAGCAATGCCGACGTTTCGGGGGAGACCCTTCATCAGGGTAACTTATTATTTCCCATCAGACCACCCTCAACGATACAATATGTGCTGTATGTAACTATAGGTACTGTGTTTTGCTAAGCTGTATGCATGTGTGTGGCTGACTAAGCAACAGTCTGATGGCCACTTTTGGTAGATTTTTATTTTCAGTTTAAGTTCTAAAACTCAACGACATGTTCAAACTGGTGTTCTAGGAATTATTAATTGCATACTGTACTCTCCCTCTCAGGTGACTAAGGCAAGGCTGTCAACTTGCCTTCTCTCTCTCCACGAGGACTATGAGACCATCTGGCCCATTCAGTCTGCTCTGTCATATCATTATTGTGGTTTATTATGCCTCTCAATCCCATTCTCCCCATACCTTTTGATAACCTGACTAATCAGGAACCTATCAGTCTCCATTTTAAATATACGCAATGGCATGGTACTACAATCCTATGACAAATCGGTGGTGCTGAGAAATGGTCAGTTAACCTTGGCCTCCTTGTTTGTATGTGACTGAAATCATGAAGCTAATAGGCTAAGACCCCCTGTCTCCTACGGTTGGAGGCAGAGAGACAGGTACTGACCCGGCCTTTGTGGCTCTGGATTTCCAGTGCACCTCTGCCCTTTCTGTCCAGTGCATTGCAGTCAAGAATGGACTCAACTCAAAGGGGAATCAAGCTCACACGGTCTCCCCACCACTGTGCCAATTCTTAGGGGATGAGTTTCCCAAGTGGTAGAAATTTAGATTTAAAAATGCACACACAGTCTCTGGGGCTTAGACTGTCCTCTCATTCTCTCTGCATTCTGTGGCTTCTTTTAATGTTCCAATCCAACAGTTTGTTTATCTCTCTTTTTAAAAACACAATTGCACTTCTATTTTCAAATTCTCTTCACTCCCCATCTTTTTTAATGAGTGTTTCAAGATTCAAGATTGTTTAATGTACACAAGTGCACAGGAGAATGAAATAATTGTTACTCCAGATCCAATGCAGCATAAAAAGCACAATAAGGATCACAGTAATAATTTAAAAACACAATAAATATGTACAATAGCTTATATACATATAGTGTATGGATGTCCATAAAGTGATGCTAGGCACAGGAGTGTCTGTACATAAGACAGCTGACAGGAAATGACAAAGTAGTGATGGCGGGGGTGTGTTAGTGGTTGGAGGTGTCGACCAGCATTACTGCTTGGGGAAGGTAACAGTTTTTGAGTCTGGTAATCCTGGTGTGGATTCAACATGGCTACAAATTTGGAAAATTGAGTGCAGTTCTGGTCCATAAGACCACAAGACAAAGGAGCAAAACTGGGCTATTCATTCCATCGAGTCTGATCTGCCAGTCAATCACGGCTGATTTAATTTTCCCCTCAACCCCTTTCCGCTGATAACCTTTGACACGCTCACTAATCAAGAATGAATCAACTTCTGCTTTAAATATACTCGATGAATTGACTCCACATCCGTCTGTGGCGATAAATTCCACCTCTGTTCACCTACCTACAGGAAAGATATCAATAAGATTGAAAGAGTGCAAGTAAAATTTACAAGGATGTTGCTGGGACCCGAGGACCTGAGTTATAGGGGAAGGATTCTAAATATGCTGGTGTATAGGAAATTGAGGGGAGATTTGATAGAGGTATACAAAATTATGAGGGTTATAAATAGGGTAAATGCAAACAGGCTTTTTCCACCAAGGTTTGGTGAGATTAGAACTAGATGTCATGGGTTAAGGGTGAAAGGTGAAAGGTGAAGTGTTTAAGAGGAACCTGAGGAATAATGTGGAAGGAGATGTCAGCGTAAATAGTGGATGTGGGTTTGATTTCAACGTTTAGGAGAAGTTCGGATAAATATGTGGCTGGGAGGGGTATGGAGGGCTATGGTCCAAGTGTGGGTTGATGGAAGTATGCAGGATAATAGTTTGGCATATACTGGATGGGCTGAAGGGCCTGTTTCTTTGCTGTAGTGTTCTATGATTCTATAACATGTTTCATTCTTTCTGAGTCCTAACGCTGTTTTAGTTTCGGAATTCCAATCTTACTCCATTCTCTGCTGCTGCCAGCCAAGTCCTTTGAATGCTGACTGTCCTTCACTGACTGAGTGAGAGCTCTCTCTTAACTTTCACCATCCTTCCCTTAAAATGCTTGGAGAGGACATCACCGAAGCTCCACGCCAACAAAGGCAACCGAGCACCGAGCACAGAATCATCATTTAGATACTGTATTAAGTATGTTTCTCACATGGATGGACATTAGTTTAGAGAAGACCTTACTGTTGTCTCTAGCTGAGGGGAGACCTGACGGAAGTTTATTCTTCTGAGACCATAAGAACAGAATTAGGCCATTCAGCCCATCGAGTCTGCTCTGCCATTCCATCATGGCTGATTTATTATCTCTCTCAATCCCACTTTCCTACCTTCGCACTGTATCCCTTGACACCCTGACTAATCAAGAACCCATCAACCTCCACTTTAAATATTATCAAAGACTTGGCCTCCACAGCCAACTGTGGCAATGATTTCCACAAACTCACCATCCTCTGGCTAAAGACACTCCTGCTCAGCTCTGTTCTAAATGGATTTCCCTCTATTCCGAGGCTTGTCCTTTTCTACCAAAAGAAACTTTATTCATAATAAGTAAAAAAAGTATAAGAAGATAAACCATTCATCCTTACATTCATAGACAATGTGCTCAGCAGTGCTCAATTACATGTTTTCAGGCCTCTAGCACCGTTGCCACTCATATCGCCCAAGAAAGTTGTATTCTACTACAGAAATTGAGGGGCTTCCTCACTTAACAAGCTGTCAACAGAAGTGGTGGATATGGGTTCGATTTCAATATTTAAAAGAAGTTTGGATATGTATATGGATGAAGGGGCTATGGTGTAGGTCAATGGGATTAAGCAGAATAACAGTTCAGCATGGACTAGATGGACAGAAGGCCCATTTCTGCCCTGTAGAGCTCTGTTACTCTACGACTCTATAAGCTGGCCTTTCCTGTCTAGTAGCAAACAAATCCTACACTGTGATCTTCCCCCACTGAGCCCTTGCATTGGCTGCACCGATTCAGGGCGTCCCTCAGCGCGTACTCCTGCAACCTGGAAAGTGTCAGTCAGCAGCATTCTTTAATTTAAATTTTTTAAATATATCAAAATAAACTTTATTCATAATAATTAAAACATTACAAGACTAAACAATGCAATACCTTTTCATTCTTATATTGACAGTCAATGCACTCTGCTATTACATTTCCACACATCGATAACACTGCTGTCGCCTATCGGAATCAGGATCACTGGCATATGCTGTGAATTATATTGTTTTGCAGCAGCAGTAGCAGTTCAGGGCAGTATTCAACAAGAACTATAAATTACAATAAAGATATGTATATTTTACACACATGTCGATCATTGATGTCGCGTTCTAGCTGTCTCCGTTGATCCACAAGTCTGTGTGCAGTCCAGGGCAGTATGATATGGAGAGGAAGCTCCCCTCTTTGTGCAGCTTAAGAATCCAAAGGAATGGCAGAGACTGATACCGTTTGGCACCAGCAGCATCGCAGGAGTTGCCAGTCAGCATTGAACTCAACGTTGGACTGCCTTAGGGACTCCAGCTCCGGATTTTCCTCAGGGTTTGCTCCCGAAGCCTTCCCCATGTGCAGGGCTGTGGAGGTCTGAGATCAGAGCTCCCCTTCCAGATGAGCTGGCTGACGAGCCCCACCCACCTGGAGCAACTGTTTTCAGGATGCCAGTGACCCACCTTTGCCCCTTGCCGGTAGAAACAGTTCCACCATTCCTAGTAACTAAGTCACCAGGAGCTGGACTTGGCTGTCAGAGGCTGTTTGAGACACACACTATTGGGAGCATTTAATAGGCAGTGGGAGATCCTCCCCACTAACCACCCCCTCATATACGTATATAAATAAATTAAATGAGTAGTCCAAAAAGTGGGCAAAAAATAGTGAGATAGTGTATGTGGGTTCATTGTCCATTCAGAAATCTGAGGGTGGGGAAGAAGCTGTTTCTGAAATGCTGAGTGTGTGTCTTCAGGCTCCTGTACATCCTCTTCGATGGAAGCATTGAGAAGAAGAGGTCATGCCTTGGGTGAAGGGGTTCCTTAATGATGGACGCACCTCCTCGAGGCATCGCCTTTTGAAGGTGACCTTGACGCTGTGAGGGCTAGCCCCCATGATGGAACTAGCTGTTTTCAACCTTCTTCAGTTTTGTCTGATCCTGTACAGTAGCAGACGGTGATGTGACCAGTTAGAATGCTCCCCACAGTGCTCTCATCCGGTTGTACACCACGACAATAATTGAGGGCTTTCTCAAGTTGTAAAATTATGGGAGGCACAGACGAGTAGATAGTCAGTATAATTTCCGCAGTGTAGAAATGTCAAATACTAGGGTGCATAACTTGCAGGTGAGGGGTGGGTGGAGTTTAAAGTAGAAGATAGGGCAAGCTTTTTCACATGGGGAATGCTGGGTGCCTGGAGTGGCAGTGAAACAAACAGAGGGTCATTCGAGAGACTCTCAGGGCAGCTTGGTGGTGAAGCCATTAGCACATTGCTTTACAGCTTCAGTGATTTGGAGCTGTCTGTAAAGGGTTTGCATTTGCTCCCTGTGACCGCTTGTGTTTCCTCTGAGCACTCCGGTTTCCTCTGGCATTCCAAAGAAGCATCTGTGTGCATAGACCAGAACGGTGGCAGCTCTCAGGTCATTGGCACAATCGGAGCGTGTCGCTGTATGTTTTGATGCATGTGACAAATGAAGCCCACCTTTACCTTTAAAAGATCGGCACGTGAATGTACAGGGAAGTGTGGGTGGGGGGATGTGGACCATGTGCAGGCCGAAGTATTAGTTTAGTTTGGCTCTGTGCTCAGTACAGACATGATGGGTTGAAAGGCTTGTTCTCTGTTTTATGCAGTGCGATCATTCAAGTCAAGCATGATGTTTTCCCGAGCTAGTGACATGATGAAAGAAGTCCTGAACACCTCCAGAGATGGAGGACCTTTACTAGGATGCTGTTCCCCTAGGGGATTGTCTATGACAGGGCCCTCAACTGGCCATAGAGGGTAAGTGGTGACTGTGTTTAGTGGTTGGGTCTTTGGTTGTTCCATTTCTCCTTTCACAGTTGCCACGAGTTCTCTGCAACACAGCAGGGGTCGTTCTCATGTAGGCAGCTCCCCCTTGACCAGATTTCCTCCGGGTGTATCTATTTTTAGCCAGTTTTTAGCTGTAATGTTGAATTTGATCAGCCTGATCTTGATGCTATCTTTGAAGGGTTTCCTTTGCTCAGCAGGGGCTCGGTGACCATTTTTCTATTCGGAATAAAGGATCTGTCTGGGAAGCTGTGAGTTTTCTATGTATCCTGAGCCAAAGCTCATCTCAGAACTAACATCACTGAAGCGGATTTCCTGTTCATTGTACATGACTACTTGTTGGAGTTTAGAACAAGCAAATTGTTTGCAGTAGTTCCTACATTATCAGAGTGACTATGCTTGCCATATGGGAATCCCTAAATGAGATGTGAAAGGTGCTATCGAAATGAAGGAACACACAAAATGCTGGAGGAACTCAGCGGTCAGGCTGTGTCTATGGAGAGGAATAAACAATCGACATTTTGGGCCAAGACCCTTCATCTGAACTGGAAGTGAAGGTGGGGCAAGGAAAGGAGCACAAGCTGGCAGGTGGGAGGAGGACAGGAGATGACGTGAATATGGGAAGGTGATAGGTGGAAGAGCTAAAGGGCTGAAGAATTAAGGAATCTGATGGGAGAGGAGAGTGGCTCATGGGAGAAAGAAAATGAGAAAGAGGGATACAAAACAAAAATACAAAAATCTGGAGGAAGAGAGCAGGTCCAGCAGCATAACGGAAAAAAATAGAAGTCTCTCTTAAAATGAAAAGCAAAGATTCCCAAATTATTTATTTAGAGGTACAGAACTGCAACAGCCCCTTCTGCCCAGCAAGAACCCATCCATCTCAACAGTTACCGTACCAACAAGTCTGTCTTTTGAATGTGGAAAGAAACCAGAAAACACAGAGGAAACCCTAACTGAAATGGCACTTTCAGACTCCTCACTGAAACAGGGACATTCAGACTCCTCAGTGAAACGGGGGACATTCAGACTCCTCACTGATACGGGTGACATTCAGGCACCTCACTGAAACGGGGGATATTCAGACTCCACACTGAAACGGGGACGTTCAGACTCATCACTGAAATGGGAGACATTCAATTTCTTCACTGATAGAGGGGACATTCAGACACCTCACTGAAACGGGGGACATTCAGACACCTCAGTGAAACAGGGACATTCAGACTCCTCACTGAAACGGGGACATTCAGACACCTCACTGAAATGGGGGACATTTAGACACCTCAGTGAAACAGGGGCTTTCAAACTCCTCACTGAAACGGGGGACGTTCAGACTCGGCACTGAAACAGCGGACATTCAGACTCATCACTGAAACGGGGGACATTCAATCTCTTCACTGATAGAGGGGACATTCAGACTCCTCACTGAAACAGTCGACATTCAGACTCCTCACTGAAACGGGGGACGTTCAGGCACTTCACTGAAACGGGGGACGTTCAAACAGCTCGCTGAAACCGGGGACAATCAAACTCCTCACCAAAACAGGGACGTTCAAACTCTGCACTGAAAATCTGGATGTTCATACTCCTCACTGAAAAATGGTCATTCAGATCCCTCACTGAAACGTGGAATGTTCAAATTTCTCACGGAAACGGGGACGTTCAATCTCCTCAGTGAAATGTGGGATGTTCAAACACCTCATTGAAACATGGACATTAAGACTCCTCACTGATATGGGGGGCATTCAGACTCCTCACTGAAACGAGGACTTTAAGACTCATCAGTGAAACGGGGGACGTTCAATCTCTTCACTGATAGAGGGGACATTCAGACTCATCAGTGAAGCAGGGACATTCAGACCCCTCACTGAAACGGGGAACATTCAGACTTCACACTCAAACGGGGACATTCAAACTCTTCACTGAAACGGGGGGGGGCATTCAGACCCCTCACTGAAACGGGGACATTCAAACACCTCACTGAAACAGGGGAGATTCAGACTCGGTACTGAAATGCCAAACAATCAAATTCCTCACTGAAAAGGGGGACATTCAGAATCCTCACTGAAACAGTCGACATTCCGAATCCTCACTGAAACGGGGGACGTTCAAACTCCTCACAGAAACAGGAGAGATTCAGACTCTTCACTGAAATGGGGGACATTCAGACACCTCAGTGAAACAGGGGCTTTCAAACTCCTCGCTGAAACAGGGGAGATTCAGACTCTTCACTGAAATGGGGGACATTCAGACACCTCAGTGAAACATGGGCTTTCAAATTCCTCACTGAAACAGGGGAGATTCAGACTCGGTACTGAAACGGCAAACAATCAAATTCCTCACTGAAAAGGGGGACATTCAGACTCCTCACTGAAACAGTTGACATTCCGAATCCTCACTGAAATGGGGGACGTTCAAACTCCTCACTGAAACGGGGGACGTTCAGACTTGTCACTGAAATGGGGGACAATCAAACTCCTCACTGAAAAGGGGGATATTCAGAATCCTCACTGAAACAGTCGACATTCAGACACCTCACTTAAACGGGGGACATTCAGACTTCTCACTGAAACAGTCGACATTCAGACTCCTCACTAAAACGGGGGACATTCAGACTTCTCACTGAAACGGTGGACATTCAAACTTCTCACTGAAACAGGAACGTTAAAACTCGTCATTGAAACGGGGGACGTTCTGACTCCTCAGTGAAAAGGGGACCTTCAAACTCCTCACTTAAACAGGGGACATTCAGACTCTTCACTGAAACGGGACGTTCAAATTCCTAACTGAAACGGGCAATAATCAAACTCCTCACTGAAATGAGGATATTCAGACTACTCACTGAAACAGACGACATTCAGACTCCTCACTGAAATGGGGGACGTTCAGAATCCTCACTGAAACAGTCGACATTCAGAATCCTCACTGAAACACGGACATTCAGACTCCTCACTGAAACGGGCAACAATCAAACTCCTCACTGAAACGGGGACATTCAGACTCCTCACTGAAATGTGGGAAGTTCAGACATCTCACTGAAACGGGGACATTCACACTCTTCACTGAAAACGGGACGTTCAAATCCCTCACTGAAACGGGGACATTCAGACACCTCACTGAAACAGGGGACATTCAGACTTCTCACTGAAATGGTGGACATTCAAACTCCTCACAGAAACAGGGGAGATTCAGACTCTTCACTGAAATGGGGGACATTCAGACACCTCAGTGAAACAGGGGCTTTCAAATTCCTCACTGAAACAGGGGACATTCAGACTTCTCACTGAAACGGGGTCATTCAGACACCTCACTGAAACGGGGGACATTCAAACTCCTCACAGAAACAGTGGAGATTCAGACTCTTCACTGAAATGGGGGACATTCAGACACCTCAGTGAAACATGGGCTTTAAAACACCTCACAGAAACAGGGGACGTTCAGACTCGGCACTGAAACGACGTGCAATCAAATTCCTCACTAAAACGGGGGACGTTCAGAATCCTCACTGAAACAGTCGACATTCAGAATCCTCACTGAAACACGGACATTCAGACTCCTCACTGAAACGGGCAACAATCAAACTCCTCACTGAAACGGGGACATTCAGACTCCTCACTGAAATGTGGGAAGTTCAGACATCTCACTGAAACGGGGACATTCACACTCTTCACTGAAAACGGGACGTTCAAATCCCTCACTGAAACGGGGACATTCAGACACCTCACTGAAACAGGGGACATTCAGACTTCTCACTGAAATGGTGGACATTCAAACTCCTCACAGAAACAGGGGAGATTCAGACTCTTCACTGAAATGGGGGACATTCAGACACCTCAGTGAAACAGGGGCTTTCAAATTCCTCACTGAAACAGGGGACATTCAGACTTCTCACTGAAACGGGGTCATTCAGACACCTCACTGAAACGGGGGACATTCAAACTCCTCACAGAAACAGTGGAGATTCAGACTCTTCACTGAAATGGGGGACATTCAGACACCTCAGTGAAACATGGGCTTTAAAACACCTCACAGAAACAGGGGACGTTCAGACTCGGCACTGAAACGACGTGCAATCAAATTCCTCACTGAAACAGGGGACATTCAGAATCCTCACTGAAGCAGTGACATTCAGACTCCTCACTGAAACGAGGGACATTCAGACTTCTCACTGAAACGGTGGGCATTCAAACTTCTCAATGAAACAGGGACTCCTCACAGAAACAGTGGAGATTCAGACTCTTCACTGAAATGGGGGACATTCAGACACCTCAGTGAAACATGGGCTTTCAAATTCCTCACTGAAACAGGGGACATTCAGAATCCTCACTGAAACAGGGACATTCAAACTCCACACCAAAACAGGGATGTTCAAACTGATAATCTGAATGTTCATACTCCTCACTGAAACAGGGGAAATTCAGAATCCTCACTGAAAAAGGAGACATTCAGATTCCTCACTGAAACAGGGAAGATTCAGACTGCTGACTGAAATGCCGGACGTTCAGACTCCTCACTGACACGGGGGACATTGAAACTCCTCACTGATAGAGGGGACATTCAGGCTCCTCACTGAAACGGGGATGTTCAGACTCATCACTGAAACGGGGACGTTCAGACTCATCACTTAAGTGGGGGACGTTCAATCACTTCACTGATAGCGGGGGGCATTCAGATGCCTCACTGAAGTGGGGACATTCAGACTCGTCACTGAAATGGGGGACATTCAAACTCCTCACAGAAACAGGGGATATTCAGACTCTTCACTGAAATGGGGGACATACAGACACCTCAGTGAAATAGGGGCTTTCAAACTCCTCACTGAAACAGGGGAGATTCAGACTCTTCACTGTAATGGGGGACATTCAGACACCTCAGTGAAACATGAGCTTTCAAACTCCTCACTGAAACAGGGGACATTCAGACTCGGCACTGAAACGGCATACAATCAAATTCCTCACTGAAAAGGGGGACATTCAGAATCCTCACTGAAACAGTCGACATTCCGAATCCTCACTGAAGTGGGGGACGTTCATACTCCTCACTGAAACCGGGGACGTTCAGGCACTTTACTGAAATGGGGGACGTTCAGACTCATCACAGAAATGGGGGACAATCAATTTCCTCACTGAAACAGGGGACATTCAGAATCCTCACTGAAGCAGTGACATTCAGACTCCTCACTGAAACGAGGGACATTCAGACTTCTCACTGAAACGGTGGGCATTCAAACTTCTCAATGAAACAGGGACGTTAAAACACCTCATTGAAACGGGGGACGTTCTGATTCCTCAGTGAAACAGGGACGTTCACACTCCTCACTGAAACGCGGGAAGTTGAAACTTCTCACTGAAACGGGGGATATTCAGACTCCTCACTGAAATGGGAATTTCAATCTCCTCACTGAAACGTGGGATGTTCAAACACCTCGCTGAAACGGGGGACACTCAGGCGCCTCACTGAAACAGGGACGTTCAAACTCCTCACTGAAAATCTGGATGTTCATACTCCTCACTGAAAAAGGGTCATTCAGATCCCTCACTAAAACGCGGAATGATCAAATTTCTCACTGAATCAGGGACATTGAAACTCCTCACCAAAATAGGGATGTTCAAACTCCCTCTGAAAATCTGGATGTTCATACTCCTCACTGAAAAAGGGTCGTTCAGACCCCTCACTGAAGCGCGGAATTTTCAATTTTCTCACGGAAATGGGGACGTTCAATCTCCTCATTGAAACGTGGGATGTTCAAACACCTCACTGAAACAGGGACATTAAAACTCCTCACTGAAACGGGGACGTTCAGACTCGGCACTGAAACGATGGACAACCAAATTCCTCACTGAAACAGGGGACATTCAGAATCCTCACTGAAGCAGCCGACATTCAAACTCCTCACTGAAATGAGGACGTTCAGACTCATCACAGAAACGGGGGACATTCAAACTCTTCACTGATAGAGCGGACATTGAGACTCCTAACTGAAGCAGGGACATTCAGGCATCTCACTGAAACGGGGACATTCACACTCTTCACTGAAACGGGGGACATTCGGACTTCTCACTGAAACAGAGACGTTCAGACTCATCACTGAAACGGGGGACATTCAACCTCTTCACTGATAGAACGGACATTCAGATTCCTCACTGAAATGGGGGACATTCAGATCTCTCACTGAAACGGGGAAATTCAGATATCTCACTGAAACGGGGACGTACAGGCACCTCAGTGAAACAGGGACATTCAAACTCTTCACTGAAACGGGCAACAATCCTCACTGAAATGAGGATATTCAGACTACTCACTGAAACGGGGGACATTCAAACTTCTCACTGAAATTGGGTCGTTCAGACTCCTCACTAAAATGCGGGAAGCTGAAACTTCTCACTGAAACGGGGGATATTCAGACTCCTCACTGAAATGGGAATTTCAATCTCCTCACTGAAACGTGGCATGTTCAAACACCTCGCTGAAACGGGGGACACTCAGGCGCCTCACTGAAACAGGGACATTCAAACTCCACACCAAAACAGGGATGTTCAAACTCCTCACTGATAATCTGAATGTTCATACTCCTCACTGAAACAGGGGACATGCAGACTCCTCACTGAAACGGGGGACAATCAAACTCCTCACTGAAATGGGGGAAATTCAGAATCCTCACTGAAAAAGGAGACATTCAGATTCCTCACTGAAACAGGGAAGATTCAGACTGCTGACTGAAACGCCGGACGTTCAGACTCCTCACTGACACGGGGGACATTCGAACTTCTAACTGAAACAGGGAAGTTCAAACTCCTCACTGAAACTGGGGACAATGAAACTCCTCACCGATAGAGGGGACATTCAGGCTCCTCACTGAAACGGGGAAGTTCAGACTCATCACTTAAGTGGGGGACGTTCAATCACTTCACTGATAGCGGGGGGCATTCAGATGCCTCACTGAAGCGGGGACATTCAGACTCGTCACTGAAATGGGGGACATTCAAACTCCTCACAGAAACAGGGGATATTCAGACTCTTCACTGAAATGGGGGACATACAGACACCTCAGTGAAACAGGGGCTTTCAAACTCCTCACTGAAACAGGGGAGATTCAGACTCTTCACTGTAATGGGGGACATTCAGACACCTCAGTGAAACACGAGCTTTCAAACTCCTCACTGAAACGTGGGACATTCAGGCTCGGCACTGAAACGGCGGACAATCAAATTCCTCACTGAAAAGGGGAACATTCAGAATCCTCACTGAAGTGGGGGACGTTCAAACTCCTCACTGAAACCGGGGACGTTCAGAATCCTCACTGAAACAGGGACATTCAGACTTCTCACTGAAACGGTGGGCATTCAAACTTCTCAATGAAACAGGGACGTTAAAACACCTCATTGAAATGGGGGACGTTCTGATTCCTCAGTGAAACAGGGACGTTCACACTCCTCACTGAAACGCAGGAAGTTGAAACTTCTCACTGAAACGGGGGATATTCAGACTCCTCACTGAAATGGGAATTTCAATCTCCTCACTGAAACGTGGGATGTTCAAACACCTCACTGAAAATCTGGATGTTCATACTCCTCACTGAAAAAGGGTCATTCAGATCCCTCACTGAAACGGGGGACATTCAGACTCAGCACTGAAACGGCGGAAAATCAATCTCCTCACTGATAGAGGGGACATTCAGACTCATCACTGAAGCAGGGACATTCAGAAAACTCACTGAAACGGGGACGTTCAGACTCATCACTGAAACAGGGGACATTCAATCTCCTCACTGATAGAGGGGACATTCAGACTCCTTACTGAAACGGGGGACATTCAGACACCTCAGTGAAACAGGGACATTCAGACTCCTCACTGAAACGGGGGACATTCAGACTCCTCACTGAAACGGGGGACATTCAATCTCCTCACTGATAGAGGGGAAATTCAGACTTCGCACTGAAGCAGGGACATTCAGACACCTCACTGAAACAGGGACATTCAGACTCCTCACTGAAACAGGGGACATTCAGACTCCTCACTGAAACAGGGGACATTCAGACTCCTCACTGAAACAGGGGACATTGAAACTCCTCACTGATAGAGGGGACATTCAGACTCATCACTGAAGCAGGGACATTCAGACATCTCACTGAAACGGGGACGTTCAAACTCCACACTGAAAACGGGACTTTCAAACTCCTCACTGAAACGGGGGACGTTCAAACTCCGCACTGAAACGAGGACATTCAGACTCATCACTGAAACGGGGAAATTCAGACTCATCACTGAAACGGGGGATATTCAGACTCCTCACTGAAACGGCAATTTCAATCTCCTCACTGAAACGTGGGATGTTCAAACACCTAGCTGAAACGCAGCACTTTCAAACACCTCGCGGAAACGGGGACACTCAGGCGCCTCACTGAAATGGGGGACATTGAAACTCCTCACTGATAGAGGGGCATTCAGACTCCTCAATGAAGCAGGGACATTCAGACATCTCACTGAAACAGGGACGTTCAAACTCCTCACTGAAACGGGGGACATTCAGACTCATCACTGAAACGGGGGACATTCAATCTCCTCACTGATAGAGGGGAAATTCAGACTTCGCACTGAAGCAGGGACATTCAGACACCTCACTGAAACGGGGGACATTCAGACTCAGCACTGAAACGGCGGAAAATCAATCTCCTCACTGATAGAGGGGACATTCAGACTACTCACTGAAACGTGGGACGTTCAGACTCGTCACTGAAACGGCGGACAATCAAATTCCTTGCTGATACGGGGCACATTCAGAATCCTCACTGAAACTGTCGACATTCCGACTCCTCAATGAAACGGGGGATGTTCAGGAACTTCAATGAAACAGGGGATGTTCAAATTCGTCACTGAAACGGGGGAAAATCAAACTCCTCACTGAAACTGGGGACATTCGGACTCCTCACTGAAACGGCAATTTCAATCTCCTCACTGAAACGTGGGATGTTCAAACACCTAGCTGAAACGCAGCACTTTCAAACACCTCGCGGAAACGGGGACACTCAGGCGCCTCACTGAAATGGGGGACATTCAGACACCTCAGTGAAACAGGGGCTTTCAATCTCCTCACTGAAATGGGTACATTCAATCTCCTCACTGAAATGGGGGACGTTCAAACTCCGCACTGAAACGAGGACATTCAGACTCATCACTGAAACGGGGACGTTCAGACTCATCACTGAAACGGGGGACATTCAATCTCCTCACTGAAACGGGGGACATTCAGACATCTCACTGAAACGGAGGATATTCAGACTCCTCACTGAAACGGGAATTTCAATCTCCTCACTGAAACATGGGACGTTCAAACTCCACACTGAAAAAGGGACTTTCAATCTCCTCATTGAAACGGAGGACGTTCAAACTCTGCCCTGAAACGAGGGACGTTCAGACTCATCACTGAAACGGGGACGTTCAGACTCATCACTGAAACGGGGGACATTCAATCTCCTCACTGAAACATGGGACGTTCAAACTCCACACTGAAAAAGGGATTTTCAATCTCCTCACTGAAACGTGGGATGTTCAAACACCTAGCTGAAGCGGAGCACTTTCAAACACCTCGCGGAAAAGGGGACACTCAGGCGCCTCACTGAAACGTGGGATGTTCAAACACCTCGCTGAAACGGGGGACACTCAGGCGCCTCACTGAAACAGGGACGTTCAAACTCCTCACTGAAAATCTGGATGTTCATACTCCTCACTGAAAAAGGGTCATTCAGATCCCTCACTAAAACGCGGAATGATCAAATTTCTCACTGAATCAGGGACATTGAAACTCCTCACCAAAATAGGGATGTTCAAACTCCCTCTGAAAATCTGGATGTTCATACTCCTCACTGAAAAAGGGTCGTTCAGACCCCTCACTGAAGCGCGGAATTTTCAATTTTCTCACGGAAATGGGGACGTTCAATCTCCTCATTGAAACGTGGGATGTTCAAACACCTCACTGAAACAGGGACATTAAAACTCCTCACTGAAACGGGGACGTTCAGACTCGGCACTGAAACGATGGACAACCAAATTCCTCACTGAAACAGGGGACATTCAGAATCCTCACTGAAGCAGCCGACATTCAAACTCCTCACTGAAATGAGGACGTTCAGACTCATCACAGAAACGGGGGACATTCAAACTCTTCACTGATAGAGCGGACATTGAGACTCCTAACTGAAGCAGGGACATTCAGGCATCTCACTGAAACGGGGACATTCACACTCTTCACTGAAACGGGGGACATTCGGACTTCTCACTGAAACAGAGACGTTCAGACTCATCACTGAAACGGGGGACATTCAACCTCTTCACTGATAGAACGGACATTCAGATTCCTCACTGAAATGGGGGACATTCAGATCTCTCACTGAAACGGGGAAATTCAGATATCTCACTGAAACGGGGACGTACAGGCACCTCAGTGAAACAGGGACATTCAAACTCTTCACTGAAACGGGCAACAATCCTCACTGAAATGAGGATATTCAGACTACTCACTGAAACGGGGGACATTCAAACTTCTCACTGAAATTGGGTCGTTCAGACTCCTCACTAAAATGCGGGAAGCTGAAACTTCTCACTGAAACGGGGGATATTCAGACTCCTCACTGAAATGGGAATTTCAATCTCCTCACTGAAACGTGGCATGTTCAAACACCTCGCTGAAACGGGGGACACTCAGGCGCCTCACTGAAACAGGGACATTCAAACTCCACACCAAAACAGGGATGTTCAAACTCCTCACTGATAATCTGAATGTTCATACTCCTCACTGAAACAGGGGACATGCAGACTCCTCACTGAAACGGGGGACAATCAAACTCCTCACTGAAATGGGGGAAATTCAGAATCCTCACTGAAAAAGGAGACATTCAGATTCCTCACTGAAACAGGGAAGATTCAGACTGCTGACTGAAACGCCGGACGTTCAGACTCCTCACTGACACGGGGGACATTCGAACTTCTAACTGAAACAGGGAAGTTCAAACTCCTCACTGAAACTGGGGACAATGAAACTCCTCACCGATAGAGGGGACATTCAGGCTCCTCACTGAAACGGGGAAGTTCAGACTCATCACTTAAGTGGGGGACGTTCAATCACTTCACTGATAGCGGGGGGCATTCAGATGCCTCACTGAAGCGGGGACATTCAGACTCGTCACTGAAATGGGGGACATTCAAACTCCTCACAGAAACAGGGGATATTCAGACTCTTCACTGAAATGGGGGACATACAGACACCTCAGTGAAACAGGGGCTTTCAAACTCCTCACTGAAACAGGGGAGATTCAGACTCTTCACTGTAATGGGGGACATTCAGACACCTCAGTGAAACACGAGCTTTCAAACTCCTCACTGAAACGTGGGACATTCAGGCTCGGCACTGAAACGGCGGACAATCAAATTCCTCACTGAAAAGGGGAACATTCAGAATCCTCACTGAAGTGGGGGACGTTCAAACTCCTCACTGAAACCGGGGACGTTCAGAATCCTCACTGAAACAGGGACATTCAGACTTCTCACTGAAACGGTGGGCATTCAAACTTCTCAATGAAACAGGGACGTTAAAACACCTCATTGAAATGGGGGACGTTCTGATTCCTCAGTGAAACAGGGACGTTCACACTCCTCACTGAAACGCAGGAAGTTGAAACTTCTCACTGAAACGGGGGATATTCAGACTCCTCACTGAAATGGGAATTTCAATCTCCTCACTGAAACGTGGGATGTTCAAACACCTCACTGAAAATCTGGATGTTCATACTCCTCACTGAAAAAGGGTCATTCAGATCCCTCACTGAAACGGGGGACATTCAGACTCAGCACTGAAACGGCGGAAAATCAATCTCCTCACTGATAGAGGGGACATTCAGACTCATCACTGAAGCAGGGACATTCAGAAAACTCACTGAAACGGGGACGTTCAGACTCATCACTGAAACAGGGGACATTCAATCTCCTCACTGATAGAGGGGACATTCAGACTCCTTACTGAAACGGGGGACATTCAGACACCTCAGTGAAACAGGGACATTCAGACTCCTCACTGAAACGGGGGACATTCAGACTCCTCACTGAAACGGGGGACATTCAATCTCCTCACTGATAGAGGGGAAATTCAGACTTCGCACTGAAGCAGGGACATTCAGACACCTCACTGAAACAGGGACATTCAGACTCCTCACTGAAACAGGGGACATTCAGACTCCTCACTGAAACAGGGGACATTCAGACTCCTCACTGAAACAGGGGACATTGAAACTCCTCACTGATAGAGGGGACATTCAGACTCATCACTGAAGCAGGGACATTCAGACATCTCACTGAAACGGGGACGTTCAAACTCCACACTGAAAACGGGACTTTCAAACTCCTCACTGAAACGGGGGACGTTCAAACTCCGCACTGAAACGAGGACATTCAGACTCATCACTGAAACGGGGAAATTCAGACTCATCACTGAAACGGGGGATATTCAGACTCCTCACTGAAACGGCAATTTCAATCTCCTCACTGAAACGTGGGATGTTCAAACACCTAGCTGAAACGCAGCACTTTCAAACACCTCGCGGAAACGGGGACACTCAGGCGCCTCACTGAAATGGGGGACATTGAAACTCCTCACTGATAGAGGGGCATTCAGACTCCTCAATGAAGCAGGGACATTCAGACATCTCACTGAAACAGGGACGTTCAAACTCCTCACTGAAACGGGGGACATTCAGACTCATCACTGAAACGGGGGACATTCAATCTCCTCACTGATAGAGGGGAAATTCAGACTTCGCACTGAAGCAGGGACATTCAGACACCTCACTGAAACGGGGGACATTCAGACTCAGCACTGAAACGGCGGAAAATCAATCTCCTCACTGATAGAGGGGACATTCAGACTACTCACTGAAACGTGGGACGTTCAGACTCGTCACTGAAACGGCGGACAATCAAATTCCTTGCTGATACGGGGCACATTCAGAATCCTCACTGAAACTGTCGACATTCCGACTCCTCAATGAAACGGGGGATGTTCAGGAACTTCAATGAAACAGGGGATGTTCAAATTCGTCACTGAAACGGGGGAAAATCAAACTCCTCACTGAAACTGGGGACATTCGGACTCCTCACTGAAACGGCAATTTCAATCTCCTCACTGAAACGTGGGATGTTCAAACACCTAGCTGAAACGCAGCACTTTCAAACACCTCGCGGAAACGGGGACACTCAGGCGCCTCACTGAAATGGGGGACATTCAGACACCTCAGTGAAACAGGGGCTTTCAATCTCCTCACTGAAATGGGTACATTCAATCTCCTCACTGAAATGGGGGACGTTCAAACTCCGCACTGAAACGAGGACATTCAGACTCATCACTGAAACGGGGACGTTCAGACTCATCACTGAAACGGGGGACATTCAATCTCCTCACTGAAACGGGGGACATTCAGACATCTCACTGAAACGGAGGATATTCAGACTCCTCACTGAAACGGGAATTTCAATCTCCTCACTGAAACATGGGACGTTCAAACTCCACACTGAAAAAGGGACTTTCAATCTCCTCATTGAAACGGAGGACGTTCAAACTCTGCCCTGAAACGAGGGACGTTCAGACTCATCACTGAAACGGGGACGTTCAGACTCATCACTGAAACGGGGGACATTCAATCTCCTCACTGAAACATGGGACGTTCAAACTCCACACTGAAAAAGGGATTTTCAATCTCCTCACTGAAACGTGGGATGTTCAAACACCTAGCTGAAGCGGAGCACTTTCAAACACCTCGCGGAAAAGGGGACACTCAGGCGCCTCACTGAAACGGGGGACATTGAAACTCCTCACTGATAGAGGGGCATTCAGACTCCTCAATGAAGCAGGGACATTCAGACATCTCACTGAAAGAAGGAAGTTCAAACTCCTCACTGAAACGGGGACGTTCAGACTCATCACTGAAACAGGGGACATTCAATCTCCTCACTGATAGAAGGGACATTCAGACTCCTCACTGAAGCAGGGACATTCAGACACCTCACTGAAATGGGGGACATTCAGACTCAGCACTGAAACGGCGGAAAATCAATCTCCTCACAGATAGAGGGGACATTCATACTACTCACTGAAATGTGGGACTTTCAGACTCATCACTGAAACGGCGGACAATCAAATTCCTTGCTGATACGGGGCACATTCAGAATCCTCAATGAAACTGTCGACATTCCGACTCCTCAATGAAACGGGGGATGTTCAGGCACTTCAATGAAACAGGGGATGTTCAGATTCGACACTGAAACGGGGGAAAATCAAACTCCTGACTGAAACAGGGGACATTCGGACTCCTCACTGAAACAGGGGACATTCGGACTCTTCACTGAAATGGGGGACATTCAGACACCTCAGTGAAACAGGGGCTTTCAATCTCCTCACTGAAACGGGGGACATTCAGACTCTGCATTGAAATGGGGGACGTTCAAACTCCTCACTGAAATGGGGGACGTTCAGTCACTTCACTGAAATGGGGGACGTTCAGACTCGTCACTGAAACGGGAGACATTCAGACTGCTCACTGAAACAGGGGACATTCAGACTCCTCACTGAAACAGGGGACATTGAAACTCCTCACTGATAGACGGGACATTCAGACTCATCACAGAAGCAGGGACATTCAGACGTCTCACTGAATCGGGGACGTTCAAATTCCTCACTGAAACGGGGGACATTCATACATCTCACTGAAACGGGGGATATTCAGACTCCTCACTGAAACGGGAATTTCAATCTCCTCACTGAAACATGGGACATTGAAACTCCACACTGAAAAAGGGACTTTCAAACTCCTGATTGAAACGGGGGACGTTCAAACTCCGCACTGAAACGAGGGACGTTCAGACTCATCACTGAAACGGGGACGTTCAGACTCATCACTGAAACGGGGGACATTCAATCTCCTCACTGATAGAGGGGACATTCAGACTCCTCAATGAAACAGGGGACATTCAGACACCTCAGTGAAACAGGGACATTCAGACTCCTCAGTGAAACGGGGGTCATTCAGACTCCTCACTGAAACGGGGGACATTCAGACATCTCACTGAAACGGGGGATATTCAGACTCCTCACTGAAACGACAATTTCAATCTCCTCACTGAAACGTGGGATGTTCAAACACCTCGCTGAAAAGGAGCACTTTCAAACACCTCGCGGAAACGGGGACACTCGGGCGCCTCACTGAAACGGGGGACATTGAAACTCCTCACTGATAGAGGGGCATTCAGACTCCTCAATGAAGCAGGGACATTCAGACACCTCACTGAAACGGGGGACATTCAGACTCAGCACTGAAACGGCGGCAAATCAATCTCCTCACTGATAGAGGGGACATTCAGACTACTCACTGAAACGTGGGACGTTCAGACTCGTCACTGAAACGGCGGACAATCAAATTCCTTGCTGATACGGGGCACATTCAGAATCCTCACTGAAACTGTCGACATTCCGACTCCTCAATGAAACGGGGGATGTTCAGGCACTTCAATGAAACAGGGGATGTTCAGATTCGTCACTGAAACGGGGGAAAATCAAACTCCTCACTGAAACAGGGGACATTCGGACTCTTCACTGAAATGGGGGACATTCAGACACCTCAGTGAAACAGGGGCTTTCAATCTCCTCACTGAAACGGGGGACATTCAGACTCGGCACTGAAATGGGGGACGTTCAAACTCCTCACTGAAACGGGGGACGTTCAGTCACTTCAATGAAATGGGGGATGTTCAGTCACTTCACTGAAATGGGGGACGTTCAGACTCGTCACTGAAACGGGGGACATTCAGACTTCACACTGAAACAGGGGACATTCAGACTCCTCACTGAAACAGGGGACATTGAAACTCCTCACTGATAGACGGGACATTCAGACTCATCACAGAAGCAGGGACATTCAGACGTCTCACTGAAACTGGGACGTTCAAATTCCTCACTGAAACAGGGGACATTCATACATCTCACTGAAACGGGGGATATTCAGACTCCTCACTGAAACGGGAATTTCCATCTCCTCACTGAAACATGGGACGTTGAAACTCCTCATTGAAACGGGGGACGTTCAAACTCCGCACTGAAACGAGGACATTCAGACTCCTAACTGAAACGAGGACATTCAGACTCATCACTGAAACGGGGACATTCAGACTCCTCACTGAAACGGGGGACATTCAGACACCTCAGTGAAATAGGGACATTCAGACTCCTCAGTGAAACGGGGGCCATTCAGACTCCTCACTGAAACGGGGGACATTCAGACATCTCACTGAAACGGGGGATATTCAGACTCCTCACTGTAACGGGAATTTCAATCTCCTGACTGAAACGTGGGATGTTCAAACACCTCGCTGAAACGGAGCACTTTCAAACACCTCGCTGAAACGGGGACACTCAAGCGCCTCACTGAAACGGGGACATACAAACTCCTCACTGAAACGGGGGCGTTCAAACTCCGCACTGAAACGGGGGACATTGAAACTCCTCACTGATAGAGGGGCATTCAGACTCCTCACTGAAACGGGGGACATTCAGTATCATCACTGAAACGGGAATTTCAATCTCCTCACTGAAACATGGGACGTTCAAACTCCACACTGAAAAAGGGACTTTCAAACTCCTCATTGAAACAGGGGATGTTCAAACTCCGCACTGAAAAGAGGGACGTTCAGACTCATCACTGAAACGGGGACGTTCAGACTCATCACTGAAACGGGGGACATTCAATCTCCTCACTGATAGAGGGGACATTCAGACTCCTCACTGAAGCAGGGACATTCAGACACCTCACTGAAACGGGGGACGTTCAGACTCATCACTGAAACGGGGACGTTCAGACTCATCACTGAAACGGGGACGTTCAGACTCATCACTGAAACGGGGGACATTCAATCTCCTCACTGATAGAGGGGACATTCAGACTCCTCACTGAAGCAGGGACATTCAGACACCTCACTGAAACGGGGGACATTCAGACACCTCAGTGAAACCGGGACATTCAGACATCTCACTGAAACGGGGGACATTCAGTATCATCACTGAAACGGGAATTTCAATCTCCTCACTGAAACATGGGACGTTCAAACTCCACACTGAAAAAGGGATTTTCAATCTCCTCACTGAAACGTGGGATGTTCAAACACCTAGCTGAAGCGGAGCACTTTCAAACACCTCGCTGAAAAGGGGACACTCAGGCGCCTCACTGAAACGGGGGACATTGAAACTCCTCACTGATAGAGGGGCATTCAGACTCCTCAATGAAGCAGGGACATTCAGACATCTCACTGAAAGAAGGAAGTTCAAACTCCTCACTGAAACGGGGACGTTCAGACTCATCACTGAAACAGGGGACATTCAATCTCCTCACTGATAGAAGGGACATTCAGACTCCTCACTGAAGCAGGGACATTCAGACACCTCACTGAAATGGGGGACATTCAGACTCAGCACTGAAACGGCGGAAAATCAATCTCCTCACAGATAGAGGGGACATTCATACTACTCACTGAAATGTGGGACTTTCAGACTCATCACTGAAACGGCGGACAATCAAATTCCTTGCTGATACGGGGCACATTCAGAATCCTCAATGAAACTGTCGACATTCCGACTCCTCAATGAAACGGGGGATGTTCAGGCACTTCAATGAAACAGGGGATGTTCAGATTCGACACTGAAACGGGGGAAAATCAAACTCCTGACTGAAACAGGGGACATTCGGACTCCTCACTGAAACAGGGGACATTCGGACTCTTCACTGAAATGGGGGACATTCAGACACCTCAGTGAAACAGGGGCTTTCAATCTCCTCACTGAAACGGGGGACATTCAGACTCTGCATTGAAATGGGGGACGTTCAAACTCCTCACTGAAATGGGGGACGTTCAGTCACTTCACTGAAATGGGGGACGTTCAGACTCGTCACTGAAACGGGAGACATTCAGACTGCTCACTGAAACAGGGGACATTCAGACTCCTCACTGAAACAGGGGACATTGAAACTCCTCACTGATAGACGGGACATTCAGACTCATCACAGAAGCAGGGACATTCAGACGTCTCACTGAATCGGGGACGTTCAAATTCCTCACTGAAACGGGGGACATTCATACATCTCACTGAAACGGGGGATATTCAGACTCCTCACTGAAACGGGAATTTCAATCTCCTCACTGAAACATGGGACATTGAAACTCCACACTGAAAAAGGGACTTTCAAACTCCTGATTGAAACGGGGGACGTTCAAACTCCGCACTGAAACGAGGGACGTTCAGACTCATCACTGAAACGGGGACGTTCAGACTCATCACTGAAACGGGGGACATTCAATCTCCTCACTGATAGAGGGGACATTCAGACTCCTCACTGAAACAGGGGACATTCAGACACCTCAGTGAAACAGGGACATTCAGACTCCTCAGTGAAACGGGGGTCATTCAGACTCCTCACTGAAACGGGGGACATTCAGACATCTCACTGAAACGGGGGATATTCAGACTCCTCACTGAAACGACAATTTCAATCTCCTCACTGAAACGTGGGATGTTCAAACACCTCGCTGAAAAGGAGCACTTTCAAACACCTCGCGGAAACGGGGACACTCGGGCGCCTCACTGAAACGGGGGACATTGAAACTCCTCACTGATAGAGGGGCATTCAGACTCCTCAATGAAGCAGGGACATTCAGACATCTCACTGAAAGAAGGAAGTTCAAACTCCTCACTGAAACGGGGACGTTCAGACTCATCACTGAAACAGGGGACATTCAATCTCCTCACTGATAGAAGGGACATTCAGACTCCTCACTGAAGCAGGGACATTCAGACACCTCACTGAAATGGGGGACATTCAGACTCAGCACTGAAACGGCGGAAAATCAATCTCCTCACAGATAGAGGGGACATTCATACTACTCACTGAAATGTGGGACTTTCAGACTCATCACTGAAACGGCGGACAATCAAATTCCTTGCTGATACGGGGCACATTCAGAATCCTCAATGAAACTGTCGACATTCCGACTCCTCAATGAAACGGGGGATGTTCAGGCACTTCAATGAAACAGGGGATGTTCAGATTCGACACTGAAACGGGGGAAAATCAAACTCCTGACTGAAACAGGGGACATTCGGACTCCTCACTGAAACAGGGGACATTCGGACTCTTCACTGAAATGGGGGACATTCAGACACCTCAGTGAAACAGGGGCTTTCAATCTCCTCACTGAAACGGGGGACATTCAGACTCTGCATTGAAATGGGGGACGTTCAAACTCCTCACTGAAATGGGGGACGTTCAGTCACTTCACTGAAATGGGGGACGTTCAGACTCGTCACTGAAACGGGAGACATTCAGACTGCTCACTGAAACAGGGGACATTCAGACTCCTCACTGAAACAGGGGACATTGAAACTCCTCACTGATAGACGGGACATTCAGACTCATCACAGAAGCAGGGACATTCAGACGTCTCACTGAATCGGGGACGTTCAAATTCCTCACTGAAACGGGGGACATTCATACATCTCACTGAGACGTGGGATGTTCAAACACCTCGCTGAAACGGAGCACTTTCAAACACCTCGCTGAAACGGGGACACTCAGGCGCCACACTGAAACGGGGGACATTGAAACTCCTCACTGATAGAGGGGCATTCAGACTCCTCAATGAAGCAGGGACATTCAGACATCTCACTGAAACAGGGACGTTCAAACTCCTCACTGAAACGGGGACGTTCAGACTCATCACTGAAACGGGGGACATTCAGACTTCTCACAGAAACGGGGACGATCAGTATCGTCACTGAAACGGGGAAGTTCAGACTCATCACTGAAACGGGGGACATTCAGACTTCTCACAGAAACGGGGACAATCAGTATCATCACTGAAACGGGGACGTTCAGACTCATCACTGAAAAGGGGGACATTCAATCTCCTCACGGAAAGAGTGGACATTCAGACATCTCACTAAAGCAGGGACATTCAGACTCCTCACTGAAACGGGGGACATTCAGACTTGGCACTGAAACAGGGGACAATCAAACTCCTCACTGTTACGGGGGACATTCAGACTCCTCAGTCAAACGGGGGACAATCAAACTTTTCACTGAAACAGACACATTCAGACTCCTCACTGAAACAGGAACATTCAGACTCCTCACTGAAACAGGAACATTCAGACTCCTCACTGACACGGGAGACATTGAAACTCCTCACTGATAGAGGGGCATTCAGACTCCTCAATGAAGCAGGGACATTCAGACATCTCACTGAAACAGGGACGTTCAAACTCCTCACTGAAATGGGGGACGTTCAAACTCCTCACTGAAACGGGGGACGTTCAGTCACTTCACTGAAATGGGGGACGTTCAGACTCGTCACTCAAACGGGGGATATTCAGACTGCTCACTGAAACAGGGGACAATCAAACTCCTCACTGTTACGGGGGACATTCAGACTCCTCAGTCAAACGGGGGACAATCAAACTTTTCACTGAAACAGACACATTCAGACTCCTCACTGACACGGGAGACATTCGAACTTCTAACTGAAACAGGGAAGTTCAAACTCCTCACCGAATCCGGGGACAATCAAACTCCTCACAGAAATGGGGGACATTCAGAATCCTCACTGAATCCGGGGACAATCAAACTCCTCACTGAAACAGGGGACATTCAGACTCCTCACTGAAACGGGGACATTCAGACTCCTCACTGAAATGGGGGACATCCAGACACCTCACAGAAACAGGGGACATTGAAACTCCTCACTGATAGAGGGGACATTCAGACTCATCACTGAAGCAGGGACATTCAGACATCTCACTGAAACGGGGACGTTCAGACTCATCACTGAAACAGGGGACATTCAATCTCCTCACTGATAGAGGGGACATTCAGACTCCTCACTGAAACGGGGGACATTCAGACACCTCAGTGAAACAGGGACATTCAGACTCCTCACTGAAACAGGGGATATTCAGACTCCTCACTGAAACAGGGGACATTGAAACTCCTCACTGATAGAGGGGACATTCAGCCTCACCTCTGAAGCAGGGACATTCAGACATCTCACTGAAACGGGGACATTCAGACTCCTCACTGAAATGGGGGACATTCAGACACCTCAGTGAAACAGGGACATTCAGACTCCTCAGTGAAACGGGGGACATTCAGACATCTCACTGAAACGGGGGATATTCAGACTCCTCACTGAAACGGGAATTTCAATCTCCTCACTGAAACGTGGGATGTTCAAACACATCGCTGAAATGGAGCACTTTCAAACAACTCACTGAAACGCGGACACTCAAGCGCCTCACTGAAATGGGGGACGTTCAAACACCGCACTGAAACGAGGACATTCAGACTCATCACTGAAACGGGGACGTTCAGACTCATCACTGAAACGGGGACGTTCAGACTCATCACTGAAACGGGGGACATTCAATCTCCTCACTGATAGAGAGGACATTCAGATTCCTCACTGAAGCAGGGACATTCAGACACCTCACTGAAACAGGGACATTCAGACTCATCACTGAAACGGGGGACATTCAGACATCTCACTGAAACGAGGGATATTCAGACTCCTAACTGAAACGGGGGACATTCAGACACCTCAGTGAAACAGGGACATTCAGACTCATCACTGAAACGGGGGACATTCAGACATCTCACTGAAACGTGGGATATACAGACTCCTCACTGAAACTGGAATTTCAATCTCCTCACTGAAACATGGGACGTTCAAACTCCACACTGAAAAAGGGACTTTCAATCTCCTCACTGAAACGTGGGATGTTCAAACATCTAGCTGAAATGGAGCACTTTCAAACACCTCGCGGAAACGGGGACACTCAGGCGCCTCACTGAAACGGGGGACATTGAAACTCCTCACTGATAGAGGGGGATTCAGACTCCTCAATGAAGCATGGACATTCAGACATCTCACTGAAACAGGGACGTTCAAACTCCTCACTGAAACGGGGGACATTCAGACTCAGCTCTGAAACGGCAGAAAATCAATCTCCTCACTGATAGAAGGGACATTCAGACTCCTCACTGAAGCAGGCGCATTCAGACTCCTCACTGAAACGGGGGTCATTCAGACTCATCACTGAAACGGGGACGTTCAGACTGATCACTGAAACGGGGACGTTCAGACTATTCACTGAAAACGGGACGTTCAAATCCCTCACTGATAGAGGGGACATTCAGACTCCTCACTGAAGCAGGGACATTCAGACTCCTCACTGAATCGGGGGACATTCAGACACCTCAGTGAAACAGGGACATTCAGACTCCTCAGTGAAACGGGGGACATTGAGACACCTCAGTGAAACGGGGACGTTCAGTCTCATTACTGAAACAGGGGACATTCAATCTCCTCACTGATAGAGGGGACATTCAGACCCCTCACTGAAATGGGGCCATTCGGACACCTCAGTGAAACAGGGACATTCAGACACCACACTGAAACGGGGTACATTCAGACTCCTCAGTGAAACGGGGGACATTCAGACATCTCACTGAAACGGGGGATATTCAGACTCCTCACTGAAACGGGAATTTCAATCTCCTCACTGAAACCTGGGATGATCAAACACATCGCTGAAATGGAGCACATTCAAACACCTCACTGAAACGGGGACACTCAAGCGCCTCACTGAAATGGAGACATTCAATCTCCTCACTGAAATGGGGGAACGTTCAAACTCATCACTGAAACGGGGATGTTCAGACTCATCACTGAAACGGGGACGTTCAGACTCATCACTGAAACGGGGACGTTCAGACTCATCACTGAAACAGGGACGTTCAGACTCATCACTGAAACAGGGACGTTCAGACTCATCACTGAAACGGGGGACATTCAATCTCCTCACTGATAGAAGAGACATTCACATTCCTCACTGAAGCAGGGACATTCAGACACCTCACTGAAACAGGGACATTCAGACTCATCACTGAAACAGGGATGTTCAGACTCATCACTGAAACGGGGGACATTCAATGTCCTCACTGATAGAGGGGACATTCAGATTCCTCACTGAAGCAGGGACATTCAGACACCTCAGTGAAACAGGGACATTCAGACTCCTCAGTGAAACGGGGGTCATTCAGACTCCTCACTGAAACGGGGGACATTCAGACATCTCACTGAAACGGGGGATATTCAGACTCCTCACTGTAACGGGAATTTCAATCTCCTGACTGAAACGTGGGATGTTCAAACACCTCGCTGAAACGGAGCAATTTCAAACACCTCGCTGAAACGGGGACACTCAAGCGCCTCACTGAAACGGGGACATACAAACTCCTCACTGAAACGGGGGCGTTCAAACTCCGCACAGAAACGGGGGACATTGAAACTCCTCACTGATAGAGGGGCATTCAGACTCCTCACTGAAACGGGGGACATTCAGTATCATCACTGAAACGGGAATTTCAATCTCCTCACTGAAACATGGGACTTTCAAACTCGACACTGAAAAAGGGACTTTCAAACTCCTCATTGAAACAGGGGATGTTCAAACTCCGCACTGAAACGAGGGACGTTCAGACTCATCACTGAAACGGGGACGTTCAGACTCATCACTGAAACGGGGGACATTCAATCTCCTCACTGATAGAGGGGACATTCAGACTCCTCACTGAAGCAGGGACATTCAGACACCTCACTGAAACAGGGACATTCAGACTCATCACTGAAACAGGGATGTTCAGACTCATCACTGAAACGGGGGACATTCAATGTCCTCACTGATAGAGGGGACATTCAGATTCCTCACTGAAGCAGGGACATTCAGACACCTCAGTGAAACAGGGACATTCAGACTCCTCAGTGAAACGGGGGTCATTCAGATTCCTCACTGAAACGGGGGACATTCAGACATCTCACTGAAACGGGGGATATTCAGACTCCTCACGGTAACGGGAATTTCAATCTCCTGACTGAAACGTGGGATGTTCAAACACCTCGCTGAAACGGAGCACTTTCAAACACCTCGCTGAAACGGGGACACTCAAGCGCCTCACTGAAACGGGGACATACAAACTCCTCACTGAAACGGGGGCGTTCAAACTCCGCACTGAAACGGGGGACATTGAAACTCCTCACTGAAACAGGGGGCATTCAGACTCCTCACTGAAGCAGGGACATTCAGACTCCTCACTGAAACGGGGAGATTTAAACACCTCACTGAAACGGGGACATTCAGACTCCTCACTGAAACGGGGGACATTCAGACTCCTCACTGAAACGGGGGACATTCAGACACCTCACTGAAACGGGGACATTCAGACTCCTCCCTGAAACAGGGACGTTCAGACTCATCACAGAAACGGGGGACATTCGATATCTTCACTGAAACAGTTGACTTTCCGACTCCTCACTGAAACACGGACATTCACACTCTTCACTGAAAACGAGACGTTCAAATCCCTCACTGAAACGGGGACATTCAGACAACTCACTGAAACGGGGTTCATTCAGACTCGTCACTGAAATGGGGGACATTCAAACTCCACACTGACATGGGGGACATAGAAACTCCTCACTGATAGAGGTGACATTCAGACTCCTCACTGAAGCAGGGACATTCAAACTCCACACTGAAACGGGGACATTCAGACTCCTCACTGAAACGGGGGACATTCAGACTCCTCACTGAAACGGGGTTCATTCAGACTCTTCACTGAAAACGGGACGTTCGAATCCCTCACTGAAACGGGGACATTCAGACACGTCACTGAAACAGGGTTCGTTCATACTCGTTACTGAAACGGGGGACATTCAGACTCCTCACCGAAACAGGGGACATTCGGACTCTTCACTGAAATGGGGGACATTCAGACACCTCACTGAAACAGGGTTCGTTCAGACTCGTTACTGAAACGGGGGACATTCAGACTCCTCACTGAAATGGGGTTCATTCAGACACCTCAATGAAACAGGGGACATTCAGACTTCTCACTGAAACGGGGACGTTCAGTATCATCACTGAAACGGGGAAGTTCAGACTCATCACTGAAACGGGGGACATTCAATCTCCTCACGGAAAGAGTGGATATTCGGACATCTCTCTGAAGCAGGGAGATTCAGACTCCTTACTGAAACTGGGGACATTCAGACACCTCAGTGAAACAGGGACATTCAGACATCTCACTGCAACGGGGGATATTCAGATTCCTCACTGAAGCAGGGACATTCAGACTCCTCACTGAAAACGGGACGTTCAAATCCCTCACTGAAACGGGGACATTCAGACACGTCACTGAAACAGGGTTCGTTCATACTCGTTACTGAAACGGGGGACATTCAGACTCTTCACTGAAATGGGGGACATTCAGACTCCTCACTGAATCAGTGACATTCAGACTCCTCACTGAAATTGGGGACATTCAGACGTCTCACTGAAACAGTGACATTCAGACTCCTCAATGAAACAGGGGACATTCAGACTTCTCACTGAAACGGGGACGTTCAGTATCATCACTGAAACGGGGAAGTTCAGACTCATCACTGAAACAGGGGACATTCAATCTCCTCACGGAAAGAGTGGATATTCGGACATCTCTCTGAAGCAGGGACATTCAGACTCCTTACTGAACCTGGGGACTTTCAGACACCTCAGTGAAACAGGGACATTCAGACATCTCACTGCAACGGGGGATATTTAGACTCCTCACTGAAACGGGAATTTCAATCTCCTCATTGAAACGGGGGACGTTCAAACTCCGCACTGAAATGAGGACATTCAGACTCATCACTGAAACGAGGATGTTGCGACTCATCACTGAAATGGGGGACATTCAATCTCCTCACTGATAGAGGGGACATTCAGACTCCTCACTGAAGCAGGGACATTCAGACTCCTCACTGAAATGGGGGATATTCAGACTCCTCACTGAAACGGGAATTTCAGTCTCCTCCCTGAAACATGGGACGTTCAAACTCCACACTGAAAAAGGGACTTTCAAACTCCTCATTGAAACGGGGGACGTTCAAACTCCGCACTGAAACGAGGACATTCAGACTCATCACTGAAACGGGGACGTTCAGACTCATCACTGAAACGGGGACATTCAGACTCATCACTTATAGAGGGGACATTCAGACTCCTCACTGAAGCAGGGACATTCAGACTCCTCACTGAAGCAGGGACATTCAGACTCCTCACTGAAACGGGGAAGTTAAGACTCATCACTGAAACGGGGGACATTCAATCTCCTCACGGAAAGAGTGGATATTCGGACATCTCACTGAAACAGTGACATTCAGACTCCTCACTGAAACGGGGACGTTCAAACTCCGCACTGAAAAGGGGGACATTCAGACACCTCAGTGAAACGAGGACATTCAGTCTCCTCACTGAAACGGGGGACATTCAGATTCCTCACTGAAACAGGGAAGATTCAGATTGCTGACTGAAACGCCGGACGTTCAGACTCCACACTGACACGGGGGTCATTTGAACTTCTAACTGAAACAGGGATGTTCAAACTCCTCACAGAAACTGGGGACATTGAAACTCCTCACTGATAGAGGGGACATTCAGATTCCTTACTGAAACAGGGTGTTAGAACTCCTCACTGAAACAGTTGACTTTCCGACTCCTCACTGAAGCACAGACATTCACACTCTTCACTGAAAACGGTACATTCAAATCCCTCACTGAAACGGGGACATTCAAACACCTCACTGAAACAGGATTCATTCAGACTCGTCACTGAAATGGGACATTCAAACTCCTCACAGAAACAGGGGAGATTCAGACTCTTCACTAAAATGGGGGACATTCAGACACCTCAGTGAAACAGGGGCTTTCAAACTCCTCATTGAAACGCAGAATTTTCAAATTACTCACTGAAACGTGGGATGTTCAAACACCTCACTGAAACATGGACATTAAGACTCCTCACTGAAACGGGGACATTCAATCTATTCACTGAAATGTGGGAAGTTCAGATATCTCACTGAAACGGGGACATTCAAACTCCAGACTGAAACAGGGAAGTTCAAACTCCTTACTGAAACTGGGGACATTGAAACTCCTCACTGATAGAGGGGACATTCAGACTCCTCACTGAAACGGGGGACATTCAGACTCCTCACTGAAACAGGGCGTTAGAACTCCACATTGAAACAGGGAATGTTCAGACTCCTCTGTGAAACAGGGATGTTCAAACTCCTCACTGAAACAGTTGACTATCCGACTCCTCACTGAAACACGGACATTCACACTCTACACTGAAAACGGGACGTTCAAATCCCTCGCAGAAACGGGGACATTCAGACACCTCACTGAAACGGGGTTCGTTCAGACTCGTCACTGAAACAGTCGACATTCAGACTCGTCACTGAAACGGGGGACATTCAAACTCCTCACAGAAACAGGGGAGATTCAGACGGTTCACTGAAATGGGGGACATTCAGACACCTCAGTGAAACAGGGGCTTTCAAACTCCTCGCTGAAACAGGGGAGATTCAGACTCTTCACTGAAATGGGGGACATTCAGACACCTCAGTGAAACATGGGCTTTCAAATTCCTCACTGAAACAGGGGACAGTTAGACCCCTCATTGAAACGCAGAATGATCAAATTAGTCACTGAAACGTGGGATGTTCAAATACCTCACTGAAACATGGACATTAAGACTCCTCACTGATACGGACGGCGTTCAGACTCCTCACTGAAACGGGGACATTCAGACTCCTCACTGAAATGGGGGACATTCAGACTTCTCACTGAAACAGGGAAGATTCAAACTCCTCACTGAAACGCGGGACGTTCAGACTCCTCACTGAAACTGGGGACATTGAAACTCCTCACTGATAGAGGGGACATTCAAACTCCTCACTGAAGCAGGGACATTCAGACTCCTCACTGAAACGGGGAAGTTCAGACTCATCACTGAAATATGGACATTAAGACTCCTCACTGAAACGAGGACATTCAGACTCCACACTGACACGGGGGACATAGAAACTCCTCACTGATAGAGGGGACATTCAGACTCCTCACTGAAACGGGGGACATTCAGACTCCTCACTGAAACGGGGGACATTCAGACACCTCACTGAAACGGGGACATTCAGACTCCTCACTGAAACAGGGACGTTCAGACTCATCACAGAAACGGGGGACATTCGATACCTTCACTGATAGAAGGGACATTCAGACTCCTCACGGAAACGGCGGACATTCAGAATCCTCACTGAAACAGGAGACATTCAGACTTCTCACTGAAACGGTGGACATTCAAACACCTCACTGAAACAGGGTGTTAGAACTCCTCACTGAAACAGTTGACTTTCCGACTCCTCACTGAAACACGGACATTCACACACTTCACTGAAAACGAGACGTTCAAATCCCTCACTGAAACGGGGACATTCAGACAACTCACTGAAACGGGGTTCATTCAGACTCGTCACTGAAACGGGGGACATTCAGACTCCACACTGACATGGGGGACATAGAAACTCCTCACTGATAGAGGGGACATTCAGACTCCTCACTGAAGCAGGGACATTCAGACTCCTCATTGAAACGAGGAGATTTAAACACCTCACTGAAATGTGGGATGTTCAAACACCTCAATGAAACATGGACATGAAGACTCCTCACTGATACGGGAGGCGTTCAGACTCCTCACTGAAACAGGACGTTCAGTATCATCACTGAAACGGGGAAGTTCAGACTCATCACTGAAACGGGGGACATTCAATCTCCTCACGGAAAGAGTGGATATTCGGACATCTCTCCGAAGCAGGGACATTCAAACTCCTCACTGAAACGGGGGACATTCAGGCACCTCAGTAAAACAGGGACATTCAGATTCCTCACTGAAACTGGGGACAGGACATTCAGACTCCTCACTGAAACTGGGGACAGGACATTCAGACATCTCACTGAAACGGGGGATATTCAGACTCCTCACTGAAACGGGAATTTCAATCTCCTCACTGAAACATGGGACGTTCAAACTCCACACTGTAAAAGGGACTTTCAAACTCCTCACTGAAACGGGGGACGTTCAAACTCCGCACTGAAACGAGGACATTCAGACTCATCACTGAAACGGGGACGTTCAATCTCCTCACTGAAACGGGGACACTCAGGCACCTCAGTGAAACGGGGACATTCAAACTCCTCACTGAAACGGGGGACATTCAGATTCCTCACTGAAACAGGGAAGATTCAGACTCCTCACTGAAACAGGGACATTCTGACTCATCACTGAAGCAGGGACATTCAGACATCTCACTGAAACGGGGACGTTCAGACTCATCACTGAAACAGGGACGTTCAGACTCATCACTGAAACGGGGAGATTCAAACACCTCACTGAAATGTGGGATGTTCAAACACCTCAATGAAACATGGACATTAAGACTCCTCACTGATACGGGAGGCATTCAGACTCCTCACTGAAATGGGGACGTTCAGACTCATCACTGAAACGGGGAAGTTCAGTCTCATCACTGAAACGGGGGACATTCAATCTCCTCACGGAAAGACTGGATAATCGGACATCTCACTGATGCAGGGACATTCAGACTCCTCACTGATGCAGGGACATTCAGACTCCTCACTGAAACGGGGGACATTCAGACACCTCAGTGAAACAGGGACTTTCAGATTCCTTACTGAAACGGGGGACAGGACATTCAGACTCCTCACTGAAACAGTGGACAAACAGACATCTCACTGAAACGGGGGATATTCAGACTCCTCACTGAAATGGGAATTTCAATCTCCTCACTGAAACATGGGACGTTCAAACTCCACACTGAAATAGGGACTTTCAAACTCCTTATTGAAACGGGGGACGTTCAAACTCTGCACTGAAACGAGGACATTCAGACTCATCACTGAAACGGGGACGTTCAGACTCATCACTGAAACAGGGGACATTCAATCTCCTCACTGATAGAGGGGACATTCTGATTCCTCACTGTAGCAGGGACATTCAGACTCCTCACTGAAAAGGGCGACATTCAGACACCTCAGTGAAACAGGGACATTCAGACTCCTCACTTAATCTGGGGACATTCAGACTCCTCGCTGAAACGGGGGTGGCGGTGTCGTTGAAACTCCTCACTGATACAGGGGCATTAATACTTCTCACTGAAACGAGGACATTCAGACTCCTCACTGAAACGGGGGACATTCAGATTCCTCACTGAAACAGGGAAGATTGAGATTGCTGATTGAAACGACGGACTTTCAGACTCCTCACTGACACGGGGGACATTTGAACTTCTAACTGAAACAGGGAAGTTCAAACTCCTCACAGAAACTGGGGACATTGAAACTCCGCACTGATAGAGGGGACATTCAGGTGCCTCACTGTAGCAGGGACATTCAGACCCCTCACTGAAATGGGGAGATTCAAACACATCACTGAAATGTGGGATGTTCAAACACCTCAATGAAACATGGACGTTAAGACTCCTCACTGATACGGGGGGGGGGGGGGGCGTTCAGACTCCTCACTGAAACGGGGACGTTCAAACTCATCACTGACAGAGATACATTCAGTCTCCTCACTGAAACAGGGGTCATTCAGACTTCTCACTGAAGCAGTGACATTCAGACTCCTCACTGAAATTGGGGACGTTCAGACTCATTACTGAAACGGGGGACATTCAATCTCCTCACGGAAAGAGTGGATATTCGGACATCTCTCTGAAGAAGGGACATTCAGACTCCTCACAGAAACGGGGGACATTCAGACACCTCAGTGAAACAGGGACTTTCAGATTCGTCACTGAAACGGGGGACAGGACATTCAGATTCCTCACTGAAACGGGAGACAGGACATTCAGACTCCTCACTGAAACAGGGGACATTCAGACTCCTCACTGAAACGGGGGACATTCAGACTTCTCACTGAAGCAGTGACATTCAGACATCTCACTATAACGGGGGATATTCAGACTCCCCACTGAAACGGGTATTTCAATCTCCTCACTGAAACATGGGACGTTCAAACTCCACACTGTAAAAGGGACTTTCAAACTCCTCACTGAAACGGGGGTCGTTCAAACTCCGCACTGAAACGAGGACATTCAGACTCATTACTGAAACGGGGACGTTCAGACTCATCACTGAAACGGGGACATTCAGACTCCTCACTGAAACGGGGACATTCAAACTCCTCACTGAAACGTGGGATGTTGAAGCTGCTCAGTTAATCCGGGGACATTCAGACTCCTTGCTGAAACAGGGGCGGGGTCGGGGTGACGTTGAAACTCCTCACTGATACAGGGGACATTAATACTTCTCACTGAAACGAGAACATTCAGACTCCTCACTGAAGCAGTGACATTCAGACTCCTCAGTGAAACAGGGACATTCAGACTCCTCATTGAAACAGGGGACATTCAGACATCTCACTGAAACGGGGGATATTCAGACTCCTCACTGAAACGGGGGACATTCAGACTTCACACTGAAGCAGTGACATTCAGACATCTCTATAACGGGGGATATTCCGACTCCCCACTGAAACGGGAATTTCAATCTCCTCACTGAAACATGGGACGTTCAAACTCCACACTGTAAAAGGGACTTTCAAACTCCTCACTGAAACGGGGGACGTTCAAACTCCGCACTGAAACGAGGACACTCAGACTCATCACTGAAACGGGGACGTTCAGACTCATCACTGAAACAGGGGACATTCAATCTCCTCACTGATAGAGGGGACATTCTGATTCCTCACTGTAGCAGGGACATTCAGACTCCTCACTGAAAAGGGCGACATTCAGACACCTCAGTGAAACAGGGACATTCAGACTCCTCACTTAATCCGGGGACATTCAGACTCCTCGCTGAAACGGGGGTGGCGGTGTCGTTGAAACTCCTCACTGATACAGGGGCATTAATACTTCTCACTGAAACGAGGACATTCAGACTCCTCACTGAAACGGGGGACATTCAGATTCCTCACTGAAACAGGGAAGATTGAGATTGCTGATTGAAACGACGGACTTTCAGACTCCTCACTGACACGGGGGACATTTGAACTTCTAACTGAAACAGGGAAGTTCAAACTCCTCACAGAAACTGGGGACATTGAAACTCCGCACTGATAGAGGGGACATTCAGGTGCCTCACTGTAGCAGGGACATTCAGACCCCTCACTGAAATGGGGAGATTCAAACACATCACTGAAATGTGGGATGTTCAAACACCTCAATGAAACATGGACGTTAAGACTCCTCACTGATACGGGGGGGGGGGGGGGGGGGCGTTCAGACTCCTCACTGAAACGGGGACGTTCAAACTCATCACTGACAGAGATACATTCAGTCTCCTCACTGAAACAGGGGTCATTCAGACTTCTCACTGAAGCAGTGACATTCAGACTCCTCACTGAAATTGGGGACGTTCAGACTCATTACTGAAACGGGGGACATTCAATCTCCTCACGGAAAGAGTGGATATTCGGACATCTCTCTGAAGAAGGGACATTCAGACTCCTCACAGAAACGGGGGACATTCAGACACCTCAGTGAAACAGGGACTTTCAGATTCGTCACTGAAACGGGGGACAGGACATTCAGATTCCTCACTGAAACGGGAGACAGGACATTCAGACTCCTCACTGAAACAGGGGACATTCAGACTCCTCACTGAAACGGGGGACATTCAGACTTCTCACTGAAGCAGTGACATTCAGACATCTCACTATAACGGGGGATATTCAGACTCCCCACTGAAACGGGTATTTCAATCTCCTCACTGAAACATGGGACGTTCAAACTCCACACTGTAAAAGGGACTTTCAAACTCCTCACTGAAACGGGGGTCGTTCAAACTCCGCACTGAAACGAGGACATTCAGACTCATTACTGAAACGGGGACGTTCAGACTCATCACTGAAACGGGGACATTCAGACTCCTCACTGAAACGGGGACATTCAAACTCCTCACTGAAACGTGGGATGTTGAAGCTGCTCAGTTAATCCGGGGACATTCAGACTCCTTGCTGAAACAGGGGCGGGGTCGGGGTGACGTTGAAACTCCTCACTGATACAGGGGACATTAATACTTCTCACTGAAACGAGAACATTCAGACTCCTCACTGAAGCAGTGACATTCAGACTCCTCAGTGAAACAGGGACATTCAGACTCCTCATTGAAACAGGGGACATTCAGACATCTCACTGAAACGGGGGATATTCAGACTCCTCACTGAAACGGGGGACATTCAGACTTCACACTGAAGCAGTGACATTCAGACATCTCTATAACGGGGGATATTCCGACTCCCCACTGAAACGGGAATTTCAATCTCCTCACTGAAACATGGGACGTTCAAACTCCACACTGTAAAAGGGACTTTCAAACTCCTCACTGAAACGGGGGACGTTCAAACTCCGCACTGAAACGAGGACATTCAGACACCTCAGTGAAACAGGGACATTCAGACTCCTCACTGAAACGGGGGACATTCAGACACCTCAGTGAAACAGGGACATTCAGACTCTTCACTGAAACGGGGGATATTCAGACTCCTCACTGAAACGGGAATTTCAATCTCCTCACTGAAATGTGGGATATTCAAACACCTCGCTGAAACGGAGCACTTTCAATCAACTCGCTGAAACGGGGACACACAGGCGCCTCACTGAAATGGGGGACATTGAAACTCCTCACTGATAGAGGGGCATTCAGACTCCTCACTGAAGCATGGACATTCAGACATCTCACTGAAACCGGGACGTTCAAACTATTCACTGAAACGGGGACGTTCAGACTCATCACTGAAACGGGGGACATTCAATCTCTTCACTGATAGAGGGGACATTCAGACTATTCACTGAAGCAGGGACATTCAGACTCCAAACTGAAACGGGGACATTCAGACTTCACACTGAAGCAGGGACGTTCAAACTCCTCACTGAAACGGGGACATTCAAACTCCACACTGAAACGTGGGATGTTGAAGCTGCACACTTAATCCGGGGACATTCAGACTCCTCGCTGAAACAGGGGCGGGGGACGGGGTGATGTTGAAACTCCTCACTGATACGGGGGCATTAATACTTCTCACTGAAACGAGGACATTCAGACTCCTCACTGAAACGGGGGACATTCAGATTCCTCACTGAAACAGGGAAGATTGAGATTGCTGATTGAAACGACGGACTTTCAGACTCCTCACTGACACGGGGGACATTTGAACTTCTAACTGAAACA
The DNA here is from genome assembly GCF_030144855.1 of Hypanus sabinus. Taxonomy (NCBI): domain Eukaryota; kingdom Metazoa; phylum Chordata; class Chondrichthyes; order Myliobatiformes; family Dasyatidae; genus Hypanus; species Hypanus sabinus. The sequence continues at coordinate 86,983,537 of NC_082709.1, read as the reverse complement.
GGGAAGTTCAAACTCCTCACAGAAACTGGGGACATTGAAACTCCGCACTGATAGAGGGGACATTCAGGTGCCTCACTGTAGCAGGGACATTCAGACCCCTCACTGAAATGGGGAGATTCAAACACATCACTGAAATGTGGGATGTTCAAACACCTCAATGAAACATGGACGTTAAGACTCCTCACTGATACGGGGGGGGGGGGGGGGGCGTTCAGACTCCTCACTGAAACGGGGACGTTCAAACTCATCACTGACAGAGATACATTCAGTCTCCTCACTGAAACAGGGGTCATTCAGACTTCTCACTGAAGCAGTGACATTCAGACTCCTCACTGAAATTGGGGACGTTCAGACTCATTACTGAAACGGGGGACATTCAATCTCCTCACGGAAAGAGTGGATATTCGGACATCTCTCTGAAGAAGGGACATTCAGACTCCTCACAGAAACGGGGGACATTCAGACACCTCAGTGAAACAGGGACTTTCAGATTCGTCACTGAAACGGGGGACAGGACATTCAGATTCCTCACTGAAACGGGAGACAGGACATTCAGACTCCTCACTGAAACAGGGGACATTCAGACTCCTCACTGAAACGGGGGACATTCAGACTTCTCACTGAAGCAGTGACATTCAGACATCTCACTATAACGGGGGATATTCAGACTCCCCACTGAAACGGGTATTTCAATCTCCTCACTGAAACATGGGACGTTCAAACTCCACACTGTAAAAGGGACTTTCAAACTCCTCACTGAAACGGGGGTCGTTCAAACTCCGCACTGAAACGAGGACATTCAGACTCATTACTGAAACGGGGACGTTCAGACTCATCACTGAAACGGGGACATTCAGACTCCTCACTGAAACGGGGACATTCAAACTCCTCACTGAAACGTGGGATGTTGAAGCTGCTCAGTTAATCCGGGGACATTCAGACTCCTTGCTGAAACAGGGGCGGGGTCGGGGTGACGTTGAAACTCCTCACTGATACAGGGGACATTAATACTTCTCACTGAAACGAGAACATTCAGACTCCTCACTGAAGCAGTGACATTCAGACTCCTCAGTGAAACAGGGACATTCAGACTCCTCATTGAAACAGGGGACATTCAGACATCTCACTGAAACGGGGGATATTCAGACTCCTCACTGAAACGGGGGACATTCAGACTTCACACTGAAGCAGTGACATTCAGACATCTCTATAACGGGGGATATTCCGACTCCCCACTGAAACGGGAATTTCAATCTCCTCACTGAAACATGGGACGTTCAAACTCCACACTGTAAAAGGGACTTTCAAACTCCTCACTGAAACGGGGGACGTTCAAACTCCGCACTGAAACGAGGACATTCAGACACCTCAGTGAAACAGGGACATTCAGACTCCTCACTGAAACGGGGGACATTCAGACACCTCAGTGAAACAGGGACATTCAGACTCTTCACTGAAACGGGGGATATTCAGACTCCTCACTGAAACGGGAATTTCAATCTCCTCACTGAAATGTGGGATATTCAAACACCTCGCTGAAACGGAGCACTTTCAATCAACTCGCTGAAACGGGGACACACAGGCGCCTCACTGAAATGGGGGACATTGAAACTCCTCACTGATAGAGGGGCATTCAGACTCCTCACTGAAGCATGGACATTCAGACATCTCACTGAAACCGGGACGTTCAAACTATTCACTGAAACGGGGACGTTCAGACTCATCACTGAAACGGGGGACATTCAATCTCTTCACTGATAGAGGGGACATTCAGACTATTCACTGAAGCAGGGACATTCAGACTCCAAACTGAAACGGGGACATTCAGACTTCACACTGAAGCAGGGACGTTCAAACTCCTCACTGAAACGGGGACGTTCAAACTCCACACTGAAACGGGGGATGTTGAAGCTGCTCACTTAATCCGGGGACATTCAGACTCCTCACTGAAACAGGGGCGGGGGACGGGGTGATGTTGAAACTCCTCACTGATACGGGGGACATTAATACTTCTCACTGAAACGAGGTCATTCAGACTCCTCACTGAAACGGGGGACAGGACATTCAGACTCCTCACTGGAACGGGGGACAGGACATTCAGACACCTCACTGAAACAGGGGAAATTCAGACATCTCACTGAAACGTGGGATATTCAGACTCCTCACTGAAACGGGAATTTCAATCTCCTCACTGAAACATGGGACGTTCAAACTCCACACTGAAATAGGGACTTTCAAACTCCTCATTGAAACGGGGGACGTTCAAATTCCTCACTGAAACGGGGGACATTCATACATCTCACTGAAACGGAGGATATTCTGACTCCTCACTGAAATGGGAATTTCAATCTCCTCACTGAAACATGGGACGTTCAAACTCCACACTGAAAAAGGGACTTTCAAACTCCTCATTGAAACGGGGGACGTTCAAACTCCGCACTGAAACGAGGACATTCAGACTCCTCACTGTAGCAGGGACATTCAGACTCCTCACTGAAAAGGGGGACATTCAGACACCTTAGTGGAACAGGGACATTCAGACTCCTCACTGAAACGGGGGACATTCAGACACCTCAGGGAAACAGGGACATTCAGATTCCTCACTTAATCCGGGGACATTCAGACTCCTCGCTGAAACGGGGGTGGCGGTGACGTTGAAACTCCTCACTGATACAGGGGCATTAATACTTCTCACTGAAACGAGGACATTCAGACTCCTCACAGAAACGAGGACATTCAGACTCCTCACTGAAACGGGGGACATTCAGATTCCTCACTGAAACAGGGAAGATTCAGATTGCTGATTGAAACGCCGGACGTTCAGACTCCTCACCAACACGGGGGACATTTGAACTTCTAACTGAAACAGGGAAGTTCAAACTCCTCACAGAAACTGGGGACATTGAAACTCCTCACTGATAGAGGGGACATTCAGGTGCCTCACTGTAGCAGGGACATTCAGACCCCTCACTGAAATGGGGAGATTCAAACACATCACTGAAATGTGGGATGTTCAAACACCTCAATGAAACATGGACGTTAAGACTCCTCACTGATACGGGGGGGTGGGGGGGCGTTCAGACTCCTCACTGAAACGGGGACGTTCAAACTCATCACTGACAGAGATACATTCAGTCTCCTCACTGAAACAGGGGTCATTCAGACTTCTCACTGAAGCAGTGACATTCAGACTCCTCACTGAAATTGGGGACGTTCAGACTCATTACTGAAACGGGGGACATTCAATCTCCTCACGGAAAGAGTGGATATTCGGACATCTCTCTGAAGAAGGGACATTCAGACTCCTCACAGAAACGGGGGACATTCAGACACCTCAGTGAAACAGGGACTTTCAGATTCGTCACTGAAACGGGGGACAGGACATTCAGATTCCTCACTGAAACGGGAGACAGGACATTCAGACTCCTCACTGAAACAGGGGACATTCAGACTCCTCACTGAAACGGGGGACATTCAGACTTCTCACTGAAGCAGTGACATTCAGACATCTCACTATAACGGGGGATATTCAGACTCCCCACTGAAACGGGTATTTCAATCTCCTCACTGAAACATGGGACGTTCAAACTCCACACTGTAAAAGGGACTTTCAAACTCCTCACTGAAACGGGGGACGTTCAAACTCCGCACTGAAACGAGGACATTCAGACTCATTACTGAAACGGGGACGTTCAGACTCATCACTGAAACGGGGACATTCAGACTCCTCACTGAAACGGGGACATTCAAACTCCTCACTGAAACGTGGGATGTTGAAGCTGCTCAGTTAATCCGGGGACATTCAGACTCCTTGCTGAAACAGGGGCGGGGGGCGGGGTGACGTTGAAACTCCTCACTGATACAGGGGACATTAATACTTCTCACTGAAACGAGAACATTCAGACTCCTCACTGAAGCAGTGACATTCAGACTCCTCAGTGAAACAGGGACATTCAGACTCCTCATTGAAACAGGGGACATTCAGACATCTCACTGAAACGGGGGATATTCAAACTCCTCACTGAAACGGGGGACATTCAGACTTCACACTGAAGCAGTGACATTCAGACATCTCTATAACGGGGGATATTCCGACTCCCCACTGAAACGGGAATTTCAATCTCCTCACTGAAACATGGGACGTTCAAACTCCACACTGTAAAAGGGACTTTCAAACTCCTCACTGAAACGGGGGACGTTCAAACTCCGCACTGAAACGAGGACACTCAGACTCATCACTGAAACGGGGACGTTCAGACTCATCACTGAAACGGGGACATTCAGATTCGTCACTGAAACAGGGACATTCAGACTCCTCACTGAAACGGGGGACATTCAGACACCTCAGTGAAACAGGGACATTCAGACTCCTCACTGAAACGGGGGATATTCAGACTCCTCACTGAAACGGGAATTTCAATCTCCTCACTGAAATGTGGGATATTCAAACACCTCGCTGAAACGGAGCACTTTCAATCAACTCGCTGAAACGGGGACACACAGGCGCCTCACTGAAATGGGGGACATTGAAACTCCTCACTGATAGAGGGGCATTCAGACTCCTCACTGAAGCATGGACATTCAGACATCTCACTGAAACCGGGACGTTCAAACTACTCACTGAAACGGGGACGTTCAGACTCATCACTGAAACGGGGGACATTCAATCTCTTCACTGATAGAGGGGACATTCAGACTATTCACTGAAGCAGGGACATTCAGACTCCAAACTGAAACGGGGACATTCAGACTTCACACTGAAGCAGGGACGTTCAAACTCCTCACTGAAACGGGGACATTCAAACTCCACAATGAAACGTGGGATGTTGAAGCTGCTCAGTTAATCCGGGGACATTCAGACTCCTCGCTGAAACAGGGGCGTGGGGGGGGGGTGACGTTGAAACTCCTCTCTGATACAGGGGACATTAATACTTCTCACTGAAACGAGGTCATTCAGACTCCTCACTGAAACGGGGGACAGGACATTCAGACTCCTCACTGGAACGGGGGACAGGACATTCAGACACCTCACTGAAACAGGGGAAATTCAGACATCTCACTGAAACGTGGGATATTCAGACTCCTCACTGAAACGGGAATTTCAATCTCCTCACTGAAACATGGGACGTTCAAACTCCACACTGAAATAGGGACTTTCAAACTCCTCATTGAAACGGGGGACGTTCAAATTCCTCACTGAAACGGGGGACATTCATACATCTCACTGAAACGGAGGATATTCTGACTCCTCACTGAAATGGGAATTTCAATCTCCTCACTGAAACATGGGACGTTCAAACTCCACACTGAAAAAGGGACTTTCAAACTCCTCATTGAAACGGGGGACGTTCAAACTCCGCACTGAAACGAGGACATTCAGACTCATCACTGAAACAGGGGACATTAAATCTCCTCACTGATAGAGGGGACATTCAGACTCCTCACTGTAGCAGGGACATTCAGACTCCTCACTGAAAAGGGGGACATTCAGACACCTTAGTGGAACAGGGACATTCAGACTCCTCACTGAAACGGGGGACATTCAGACACCTCAGGGAAACAGGGACATTCAGATTCCTCACTTAATCCGGGGACATTCAGACTCCTCGCTGAAACGGGGGTGGCGGTGACGTTGAAACTCCTCACTGATACAGGGGCATTAATACTTCTCACTGAAACGAGGACATTCAGACTCCTCACAGAAACGAGGACATTCAGACTCCTCACTGAAACGGGGGACATTCAGATTCCTCACTGAAACAGGGAAGATTCAGATTGCTGATTGAAACGCCGGACGTTCAGACTCCTCACTGACAGGGGGGACATTTGAACTTCTAACTTAAACAGGGAAGTTCAAACTCCTCACAGAAACTGGGGACATTGAAACTCCTCACTGATAGAGGGGACATTCAGATGCCTCATTGTAGCAGGGACATTCAGACCTCTCACTGAAACGGGGAGATTCAAACACATCACTGAAATGTGGGATGTTCAAACACCTCAATGAAACATGGACATTCAGACTCCTCACTGAAACGGGGGACATTCAGACTCCTCACTGAATCAGTGACATTCAGACTTCTCACTGAAGCAGTGACATTCAGACTCCTCACTGAAACGGGAATTTCAATCTCCTCACTGAAACGTGGGATGTTCAAACACCACGCTGAAACAGAGCGCTTTCAAACACCTCGCTGAAATGGGGACACTCAGGCACCTCACTGAAGCGGGGACATTCAAATTCCTCACTGAAACGTGGGATGTTGAAGCTGCTCACTTTATCCGGGGACATTCAGACATCTCACTGAAACGGGGGATATTCAGACTCCTCACTGAAACGGGAATTTCAATCTCCTCACTGAAACATGGGACGTTCAAACTCTGCACTGAAACGAGGACATTCAGACTCATCACTGAAATGGGGACGTTCAGACTCATCACTGAAACAGAGGACATTCTATCTCCTCACTGATAGAGGGGACATTCAGACTCCTCACTGTAGCAGGGAAGTTCAGACTCCTCACTGAAAAGGGGGACATTCAGACACCTCTGTGGAACAGGGACATTCAGACTCCTCACTGAAACGGGGGACATTCAGACACCTCAGGGAAACAAGGGCATTCAGATTCCTCACTTAATCCGGGGACATTCAGACTCCTCGCTGAAACGGAGGTGGCGGTGACGTTGAAACTCCTCACTGATACAGGGGCATTAATACTCCTCACTGAAACGGGGGACATTCAGATTCCTCACTGAAACAGGGAAGATTCAGTATCATCACTGAAACGGGGACGTTCAGACTCATCACTGAAACAGGGACATTCAGATTCCTCACTGAAACGGGGGACAGGACATTCAGACTCCTCACTGAAACAGGGGACATTCAGACATCTCACTGAAACGGGGGATATGCAGACTCCTCACTGAAACGGGGGACATTCAGACTTCTCACTGAAGCAGTGACATTCAGACATCTCACTATAACGGGGGATATTCAGACTCCCCACTGAAACGGGAATTTCAATCTCCTCACTGAAACATGGGACGTTCAAACTCCACACTGTAAAAGGGACTTTCAAACTCCTCACTGAAACGGGGGACGTTCAATCTCCGCACTGAAACGAGGACATTCAGACTCATTACCGACACGGGGACGTTCAGACTCATCACTGCTAGAGGGGACATTCAGACTCCTCACTGAAGCAGGGACATTCAGACTCCTCACTGAAACGGGGAAGTTAAGACTCATCACTGAAACGGGGGAGATTCTATCTCCTCACGGAAAGAGTGGATATTCGGACATCTCACTGAAACAGTGACATTCAGACTCCTCACTGAAATTGGGGACATTCAGACTCCTCACTGAATCAGTGACATTCACACTCCTCACTGAAACGGGGGACATTCAGACTTCTCACTGAAGCAGTGACATTCAGACATCTCACTGAAATGGGGGATATTCAGACTCCCCACTGAAACGGGAATTTCAATCTCCTCACTGAAACATGGGACGTTCAAACTCCTCACTGTAAAAGGGACTTTCAAACTCCTCATTGAAACGGGGGATATTCAGACTCCCCACTGAAACGGGAACATTCAGACTCCTCACTGAAACGGGGACATCCAGACATCTCACTGAAACGGGGGATATTCAGACTCCTCACTGAAACGGGAATTTCAATCTCCTCACTGAAATGTGGGATGTTCAAACACCTCGCTGAAACGGAGCAATTTCAAACAACTCGCTGAAACGGGGACACACAGGCGCCTCACTGAAACGGGGGACATTGAAACTCCTCACTGATAGAGGGGACATTCAGACTCCTCACTGAAGGAGGGACATTCAGACTCCAAACTGAAACGGGGACATTCAGACTTCACACTGAAGCAGGGACGTTCAAACTCCTCACTGAAACAGGGACATTCAAACTCCTCACTGAAACGTGGGATGTTGAAGCTGCTCGCTTAATCCGGGGACATTCAGACTCCTGTCTGAAACAGGGGCGGGGGGCGGGGTGACGTTGAAACTCCTCACTGATACAGGGGACATTAATACTTCTCACTGAAACGAGAACATTCAGACTCCTCACTGAAACAGTGACATTCAGACTCATCACTGAAACGAGGACATTCAGACTCCTCACTGAAACGAGAACATTCAGAGTCCTCACTGAAACAGTGACATTCAGACTCATCACTGAAACGAGGACATTCAGACTCCTCACTGAAACGAGAACATTCAGACTCCTCACTGATACAGGGACATTCAGACTCATCACTGAAACGAGGGACATTCAGACTCCTCACTGTAGCAGGGACATTCAGACCCCTCACTGAAATGGGGAGATTCAAACACATCACTGAAATGTGGGATGTTCAAACACCTCAATGAAACATGGACGTTAAGACTCCTCACTGATACGGGGGGGTGGGGGGGCGTTCAGACTCCTCACTGAAACGGGGACGTTCAAACTCATCACTGACAGAGATACATTCAGTCTCCTCACTGAAACAGGGGTCATTCAGACTTCTCACTGAAGCAGTGACATTCAGACTCCTCACTGAAATTGGGGACGTTCAGACTCATTACTGAAACGGGGGACATTCAATCTCCTCACGGAAAGAGTGGATATTCGGACATCTCTCTGAAGAAGGGACATTCAGACTCCTCACAGAAACGGGGGACATTCAGACACCTCAGTGAAACAGGGACTTTCAGATTCGTCACTGAAACGGGGGACAGGACATTCAGATTCCTCACTGAAACGGGAGACAGGACATTCAGACTCCTCACTGAAACAGGGGACATTCAGACTCCTCACTGAAACGGGGGACATTCAGACTTCTCACTGAAGCAGTGACATTCAGACATCTCACTATAACGGGGGATATTCAGACTCCCCACTGAAACGGGTATTTCAATCTCCTCACTGAAACATGGGACGTTCAAACTCCACACTGTAAAAGGGACTTTCAAACTCCTCACTGAAACGGGGGACGTTCAAACTCCGCACTGAAACGAGGACATTCAGACTCATTACTGAAACGGGGACGTTCAGACTCATCACTGAAACGGGGACATTCAGACTCCTCACTGAAACGGGGACATTCAAACTCCTCACTGAAACGTGGGATGTTGAAGCTGCTCAGTTAATCCGGGGACATTCAGACTCCTTGCTGAAACAGGGGCGGGGGGCGGGGTGACGTTGAAACTCCTCACTGATACAGGGGACATTAATACTTCTCACTGAAACGAGGTCATTCAGACTCCTCACTGAAACGGGGGACAGGACATTCAGACTCCTCACTGGAACGGGGGACAGGACATTCAGACACCTCACTGAAACAGGGGAAATTCAGACATCTCACTGAAACGTGGGATATTCAGACTCCTCACTGAAACGGGGGACGTTCAAACTCCACACTGAAACGGGGACGTTCAGACTCATCACTGAAACGGGGACATTCAGATTCGTCACTGAAACAGGGACATTCAGACTCCTCACTGAAACGGGGGATATTCAGACTCCTCACTGAAACGGGAATTTCAATCTCCTCACTGAAATGTGGGATATTCAAACACCTCGCTGAAACGGAGCACTTTCAATCAACTCGCTGAAACGGGGACACACAGGCGCCTCACTGAAATGGGGGACATTGAAACTCCTCACTGATAGAGGGGCATTCAGACTCCTCACTGAAGCATGGACATTCAGACATCTCACTGAAACCGGGACGTTCAAACTACTCACTGAAACGGGGACGTTCAGACTCATCACTGAAACGGGGGACATTCAATCTCTTCACTGATAGAGGGGACATTCAGACTATTCACTGAAGCAGGGACATTCAGACTCCAAACTGAAACGGGGACATTCAGACTTCACACTGAAGCAGGGACGTTCAAACTCCTCACTGAAACGGGGACATTCAAACTCCACACTGAAACGTGGGATGTTGAAGCTGCTCACTTAATCCGGGGACATTCAGACTCCTCACTGAAACGGGGGACAGGACATTCAGACTCCTCACTGGAACGGGGGACAGGACATTCAGACACCTCACTGAAACAGGGGAAATTCAGACATCTCACTGAAACGTGGGATATTCAGACTCCTCACTGAAACGGGAATTTCAATCTCCTCACTGAAACATGGGACGTTCAAACTCCACACTGAAATAGGCACTTTCAAACTCCTCATTGAAACGGGGGACGTTCAAATTCCTCACTGAAACGGGGGACATTCATACATCTCACTGAAACGGAGGATATTCTGACTCCTCACTGAAATGGGAATTTCAATCTCCTCACTGAAACATGGGACGTTCAAACTCCACACTGAAAAAGGGACTTTCAAACTCCTCATTGAAACGGGGGACGTTCAAACTCCGCACTGAAACGAGGACATTCAGACTCATCACTGAAACAGGGGACATTAAATCTCCTCACTGATAGAGGGGACATTCAGACTCCTCACTGTAGCAGGGACATTCAGACTCCTCACTGAAAAGGGGGACATTCAGACACCTTAGTGGAACAGGGACATTCAGACTCCTCACTGAAACGGGGGACATTCAGACACCTCAGGGAAACAGGGACATTCAGATTCCTCACTTAATCCGGGGACATTCAGACTCCTCGCTGAAACGGGGGTGGCGGTGACGTTGAAACTCCTCACTGATACAGGGGCATTAATACTTCTCACTGAAACGAGGACATTCAGACTCCTCACAGAAACGAGGACATTCAGACTCCTCACTGAAACGGGGGACATTCAGATTCCTCACTGAAACAGGGAAGATTCAGATTGCTGATTGAAACGCCGGACGTTCAGACTCCTCACTGACAGGGGGGACATTTGAACTTCTAACTTAAACAGGGAAGTTCAAACTCCTCACAGAAACTGGGGACATTGAAACTCCTCACTGATAGAGGGGACATTCAGATGCCTCATTGTAGCAGGGACATTCAGACCTCTCACTGAAACGGGGAGATTCAAACACATCACTGAAATGTGGGATGTTCAAACACCTCAATGAAACATGGACATTCAGACTCCTCACTGAAACGGGGGACATTCAGACTCCTCACTGAATCAGTGACATTCAGACTTCTCACTGAAGCAGTGACATTCAGACTCCTCACTGAAACGGGAATTTCAATCTCCTCACTGAAACGTGGGATGTTCAAACACCACGCTGAAACAGAGCGCTTTCAAACACCTCGCTGAAATGGGGACACTCAGGCACCTCACTGAAGCGGGGACATTCAAATTCCTCACTGAAACGTGGGATGTTGAAGCTGCTCACTTTATCCGGGGACATTCAGACATCTCACTGAAACGGGGGATATTCAGACTCCTCACTGAAACGGGAATTTCAATCTCCTCACTGAAACATGGGACGTTCAAACTCTGCACTGAAACGAGGACATTCAGACTCATCACTGAAATGGGGACGTTCAGACTCATCACTGAAACAGAGGACATTCTATCTCCTCACTGATAGAGGGGACATTCAGACTCCTCACTGTAGCAGGGAAGTTCAGACTCCTCACTGAAAAGGGGGACATTCAGACACCTCTGTGGAACAGGGACATTCAGACTCCTCACTGAAACGGGGGACATTCAGACACCTCAGGGAAACAAGGGCATTCAGATTCCTCACTTAATCCGGGGACATTCAGACTCCTCGCTGAAACGGAGGTGGCGGTGACGTTGAAACTCCTCACTGATACAGGGGCATTAATACTCCTCACTGAAACGGGGGACATTCAGATTCCTCACTGAAACAGGGAAGATTCAGTATCATCACTGAAACGGGGACGTTCAGACTCATCACTGAAACAGGGACATTCAGATTCCTCACTGAAACGGGGGACAGGACATTCAGACTCCTCACTGAAACAGGGGACATTCAGACATCTCACTGAAACGGGGGATATGCAGACTCCTCACTGAAACGGGGGACATTCAGACTTCTCACTGAAGCAGTGACATTCAGACATCTCACTATAACGGGGGATATTCAGACTCCCCACTGAAACGGGAATTTCAATCTCCTCACTGAAACATGGGACGTTCAAACTCCACACTGTAAAAGGGACTTTCAAACTCCTCACTGAAACGGGGGACGTTCAATCTCCGCACTGAAACGAGGACATTCAGACTCATTACCGACACGGGGACGTTCAGACTCATCACTGCTAGAGGGGACATTCAGACTCCTCACTGAAGCAGGGACATTCAGACTCCTCACTGAAACGGGGAAGTTAAGACTCATCACTGAAACGGGGGAGATTCTATCTCCTCACGGAAAGAGTGGATATTCGGACATCTCACTGAAACAGTGACATTCAGACTCCTCACTGAAATTGGGGACATTCAGACTCCTCACTGAATCAGTGACATTCACACTCCTCACTGAAACGGGGGACATTCAGACTTCTCACTGAAGCAGTGACATTCAGACATCTCACTGAAATGGGGGATATTCAGACTCCCCACTGAAACGGGAATTTCAATCTCCTCACTGAAACATGGGACGTTCAAACTCCTCACTGTAAAAGGGACTTTCAAACTCCTCATTGAAACGGGGGATATTCAGACTCCCCACTGAAACGGGAACATTCAGACTCCTCACTGAAACGGGGACATCCAGACATCTCACTGAAACGGGGGATATTCAGACTCCTCACTGAAACGGGAATTTCAATCTCCTCACTGAAATGTGGGATGTTCAAACACCTCGCTGAAACGGAGCAATTTCAAACAACTCGCTGAAACGGGGACACACAGGCGCCTCACTGAAACGGGGGACATTGAAACTCCTCACTGATAGAGGGGACATTCAGACTCCTCACTGAAGGAGGGACATTCAGACTCCAAACTGAAACGGGGACATTCAGACTTCACACTGAAGCAGGGACGTTCAAACTCCTCACTGAAACAGGGACATTCAAACTCCTCACTGAAACGTGGGATGTTGAAGCTGCTCGCTTAATCCGGGGACATTCAGACTCCTGTCTGAAACAGGGGCGGGGGGCGGCGTGACGTTGAAACTCCTCACTGATACAGGGGACATTAATACTTCTCACTGAAACGAGAACATTCAGACTCCTCACTGAAACAGTGACATTCAGACTCATCACTGAAACGAGGACATTCAGACTCCTCACTGAAACGAGAACATTCAGAGTCCTCACTGAAACAGTGACATTCAGACTCATCACTGAAACGAGGACATTCAGACTCCTCACTGAAACGAGAACATTCAGACTCCTCACTGATACAGGGACATTCAGACTCATCACTGAAACGAGGGACATTCAGACTCCTCACTGAAACAGTGACATTCAGACTCCTCACTGAAAGGGGGTCATTCAAACTCCTCACTGAAACGTGGGATGTTGAAGCTGCTCAGTTAATCCGGGGACATTCAGACTCCTCGCTGAAACAGGGGCGGGGGGCGGGGTGACGTTGAAACTCCTCACTGCTACAGGGGACATTAATACTTCTCACTGAAACGAGAACATTCAGACTCCTCACTGAAGCAGAGGACATTCAGACTTCTCACTGAAACAGTGACATTCAGACTCCTCATTGAAACGGGGAGGTTCAGTATAATAACTGAAACGGGGAAGTTAAGACTCATCACTGAAACGGGGGACATTCAATCTCCTCACGGAAAGAGTGGATATTCGGACATCTCACTGAAACAGTGACATTCAGACTCCTCACTGAATCAGTGACATTCAGACTCCTCTCTGAAACGGGGGACATTCAGACTTCTCAGTGAAGCAGTGACATTCAGACATCTCACTGAAATGGGGGATATTCAGACTCCCCACTGAATCGGGAATTTCAATCTCCTCACTGAAACATGGGACGTTCAAACTCCGCACTGAAACGAGGACTGAAACGGGGACATTCAGACTCATCACTGATAGAGGGGACATTCACACTCCTCACTGAAGCAAGGACAGTCAGACTCGTTACTGAAACGGGGACATTCAAACTCCTCACTGAAAAGGGGAAGTTAAGACTCCTCACTGAAACAGGGACATTCAAACTCCTCACTGAAACGTGGGATGTTGAAGCTGCTCACTTAATCCGGGGACATTCAGACTCCTCGCTGAAACAGGGGCGGGGGACGGGGTGACGTTGAAACTCCTCACTGATACAGGGGACGTTAATACTTCTCACTGAAACGAGGACATTCAGACTCCTCACTGAAGCAGGGACATTCAGACTCCTCATTGAAACGGGGACGTTCAGTATAATCACTGAAACGGGGAAGTTAAGACACATCACTGAAACGGGGGACATTCAATCTCCTCACGGAAAGAGTGGATAATCGGACATCTCACTGAAACAGTGACATTCAGACTCCTCACTGAAATTGGGGACATTCAGACTCATCACTGAATCAGTGACATTCAGACTCCTCACTGAAACGGGGGACATTCAGACTTCTCACTGAAGCAGTGACATTCAGACATCTCACTGAAATGGGGGATATTCAGACTCCCCACTGAAACGGGAATTTCAATCTCCTCACTGAAACATGGGACGTTCAAACTCCACACTGTAAAAGGGACTTTCAAACTCCTCACTGAAACGGGGGACGTTCAAACTCCGCTCTGAAACGAGGACATTCAGACTCATCACTGAAACGGGGACATTCAGACTCATCACTGAAACAGGGGACATTCAATCTCCTCACTGATAGAGGGGATATTCAGACTCTTCACTGAAGCAGGGACTTTCAGACTCCTCACTGAAATGGGAGACATTCAGTCTTCTCACTGAAGCAGTGACATTCAGACTCCTCTCTGAAATTGGGGGCATTCAGACTCCTCACTGAAACAGTGACATTCTGACTCCTCACTGAAACGGGGGACATTCAGACTTCTCACTGAAACGGGAATTTCAATCTCCTCACTGAAAAATGGGACGTTCAAACTCTGCACTGAAATGAGGACATTCAGACTCCTCACTGAAACGGGGGACATTCAGACTTCTCACTGAAACGGGGACGTTCAGAATAATCACTGAAACGGGGAAGTTCAGACTCATCACTGAAACGGGGGACATTCAATCTCCTCACGGAAAAAGTGGATATTCGGACATCTCTCTGAAGCAGGGACATTCAGACTCCTCACTGAAACAGGGGACATTCAGACATCTCACTGAAACGGGGGATATTCAGACTCCTCACTGAAACGGGGGACATTCAGACTTCTCACTGAAATTGGAGACATTCAGACTCCTCACTGAATCAGTGACATTCAGACTCCTCACTGAAACGGGGGACATTCAGACTCCTCACTGAAGCAGGGACATTCAGACTCCTCACTGAAATGGGGGATATTCAGACTCCTCACTGAAACGGGAATTTCAACCTCCTCACTGAAACAGGGGACGTTCAAACTCCTCACTGAAACATGGGACGTTCAAACTCCACACTGTAAAAGGGACTTTCAAACTCCTCACTGAAACGGGGCACGTTCAAAATCCACACTGAAACGAGGACATTCAGACTCATCACTAAAACGGGGACGTTCAGACTCATCACTGAAACGGTGGACATTCAGACTCCTCACTGAAGCAAGGACATTCAGACTCCTCACTGTAACGGGGGACATTCAGACTTCTCACTGAAACGGGGAAGTTCAGACTCATCACTGAAACGGGGGACATTCAATCTCCTCACGGAAAAAGTGGATATTCGGACATCTCTCTGAAGCAGGGACATTCAGACTCCTCACTGAAACAGGGGACATTCAGACATCTCACTGAAACGGGGGATATTCAGACTCCTCACTGAAACGGGGGACATTCAGACTTCTCACTGAAGCAGTGACATTCAGACATCTCACTATAACGGGGGATATTCAGACTCCCCACTGAAACGGGAATTTCAATCTCCTCACTGAAACATGGGACGTTCAAACTCCACACTGTAAAAGGGACTTTCAAACTCCTCACTGACACGGGGACGTTCAGACTCATCACTGAAACGGGGACATTTAGACTCATCACTGATAGAGGGGACATTCAGACTCCTCAGTGAAGCAGGGACATTCAGACTCCTCACTGAAACGGGGGACAGGACATTCAGACTCCTCACTGAAACAGGGGACATTCAGACATCTCACTGAAACGGGGGACATTCAGACTCATCACTGATAGAGGGGACATTCAGACTCCTCACTGAAGCAGTGACATTCAGACTCCTCACTGAAACAGGGGACATTCAGACTCATTACTGACACGGGGACGTTCAGACTCATCACTGAAACGGGGACATTCAGACTCATCACTGATAGAGGGGATATTCAGACTCCTCACTGAAGCAAGGACAGTCAGACTCCTCACTGAAACGGGGACATTCAAACTCCTCACTGAAACGTGGGATGTTGAAGCTGCTCAGTTAATCCGGGGACATTCAGACTCCTCGCTGAAACAGGGGCGGGGGGCGGGGTGACGTTGAAACTCCTCACTGATACAGGGGCATTAATACTTCTCACTGAAACGAGAACATTCTGACTCCTCACTGAAGCAGAGGACATTCAGACTTCTCACTGAAACAGTGACATTCAGACTCCTCACTGAAACGGGGAAGTTAAGACAGATCACTGAAACGGGGGACATTCAATCTCCTCACGGAAAGAGTGGATATTCGGACATCTCACTGAAACAGTGACATTCAGACTCCTCACTGAATCAGTGACATTCAGACTCCTCACTGAAACGGGGGACATTCAGACTTCTCAGTGAAGCAGTGACATTCAGACATCTCACTATAACGGGGGATATTCAGACTCCCCACTGAATCGGGAATTTCAATCTCCTCACTGAAACATGGGACGTTCAAACTCCGCACTGAAACGAGGACTGAAACGGGGACATTCAGACTCATCACTGATAGAGGGGACATTCAGACTCCTCACTGAAGCAAGGACAGTCAGACTCGTCACTGAAACGGGGACATTCAAACTCCTCACTGAAACGTGGGATGTTGAAGCTGCTCAGTTAATCCGGGGACATTCAAACTCCTCGCTGAAACAGGGGCGGGGGACGGGGTGACGTTGAAACTCCTCACTGATACAGGGGACATTAATACTTCTCACTGAAACGAGGACATTCAGACTCCTCACTGAAGCAGGGACATTCAGACTCCTCATTGAAACGGGGACGTTCAGTATAATCACTGAAACGGGGAAGTTAAGACACATCACTGAAACGGGGGACATTCAATCTCCTCACGGAAAGAGTGGATAATCGGACATCTCACTGAAACAGTGACATTCAGACTCCTCACTGAAATTGGGGACATTCAGACTCATCACTGAATCAGTGACATTCAGACTCCTCACTGAAACGGGGGACATTCAGACTTCTCACTGAAGCAGTGACATTCAGACATCTCACTGAAATGGGGGATATTCAGACTCCCCACTGAAACGGGAATTTCAATCTCCTCACTGAAACATGGGACGTTCAAACTCCACACTGTAAAAGGGACTTTCAAACTCCTCACTGAAACGGGGGACGTTCAAACTCCGCTCTGAAACGAGGACATTCAGACTCATCACTGAAACGGGGACATTCAGACTCATCACTGAAACAGGGGACATTCAATCTCCTCACTGATAGAGGGGATATTCAGACTCTTCACTGAAGCAGGGACTTTCAGACTCCTCACTGAAATGGGAGACATTCAGTCTTCTCACTGAAGCAGTGACATTCAGACTCCTCTCTGAAATTGGGGGCATTCAGACTCCTCACTGAAACAGTGACATTCTGACTCCTCACTGAAACGGGGGACATTCAGACTTCTCACTGAAACGGGAATTTCAATCTCCTCACTGAAAAATGGGACGTTCAAACTCTGCACTGAAATAGTGACTTTCAAACTCCTCATTGAAACGGGGGACGTTCAAACTCCGCACTGAAATGAGGACATTCAGACTCCTCACTGAAACGGGGGACATTCAGACTTCTCACTGAAACGGGGACGTTCAGTATAATCACTGAAACGGGGAAGTTCAGACTCATCACTGAAACGGGGGACATTCAATCTCCTCACGGAAAAAGTGGATATTCGGACATCTCTCTGAAGCAGGGACATTCAGACTCCTCACTGAATCAGTGACATTCAGACTCCTCACTGAAACGGGGGACATTCAGACTCCTCACTGAAGCAGGGACATTCAGACTCCTCACTGAAATGGGGGATATTCAGACTCCTCACTGAAACGGGAATTTCAACCTCCTCACTGAAACAGGGGACGTTCAAACTCCTCACTGAAACATGGGACGTTCAAACTCCACACTGTAAAAGGGACTTTCAAACTCCTCACTGAAACGGGGCACGTTCAAAATCCACACTGAAACGAGGACATTCAGACTCATCACTAAAACGGGGACGTTGAGAGTCATCACTGAAACGGTGGACATTCAGACTCCTCACTGAAGCAAGGACATTCAGACTACTCACTGTAACGGGGGACATTCAGACTTCTCACTGAAACGGGGAAGTTCAGACTCATCACTGAAACGGGGGACATTCAATCTCCTCACGGAAAAAGTGGATATTCGGACATCTCTCTGAAGCAGGGACATTCAGACTCCTCACTGAAACAGGGGACATTCAGACATCTCACTGAAACGGGGCATATTCAGACTCCTCACTGAAACGGGGGACATTCAGACTTCTCACTGAAGCAGTGACATTCAGACATCTCACTATAACGGGGGATATTCAGACTCCCCACTGAAACGGGAATTTCAATCTCCTCACTGAAACATGGGACGTTCAAACTCCACACTGTAAAAGGGACTTTCAAACTCCTCACTGAAACGGGGGACGTTCAAACTCCGCACTGAAACGAGGACATTCAGACTCATTACTGACACGGGGACGTTCAGACTCATCACTGAAACGGGGACATTCAGACTCCTCAGTGAAGCAGGGACATTCAGACTCCTCACTGAAACGGGGGACAGGACATTCAGACTCCTCACTGAAACAGGGGACATTCAGACATCTCACTGAAACGGGGGACATTCAGACTCATCACTGAAACGGGGACATTCAGACTCCTCACTGAAGCAGTGACATTCAGACTCCTCACTGAAACAGGGGACATTCAGACTCATTACTGACACGGGGACGTTCAGACTCATCACTGAAACGGGGACATTCAGACTCATCACTGATAGAGGGGACATTCAGACTCCTCACTGAAACGTGGGATGTTGAAGCTGCTCAGTTAATCCGGGGACATTCAGACTCCTCGCTGAAACAGGGGCGGGGGGCGGGGTGACGTTGAAACTCCTCACTGATACAGGGGACATTAATACTTCTCACTGAAACGAGAACATTCAGACTCCTCACTGAAGCAGTGACATTCAGACTCCTCACTGAAACAGTGACATTCAGACTCCTCATTGAAACGGGGACGTTCAGTATAATCACTGAAACGGGGAAGTTAAGACTCATCACTGAAACGGGGGACATTCAATCTCCTCACGGAAAGAGTGGATATTCGGACATCTCACTGAAACAGTGACATTCAGACTCCTCACTGAAATTGGGGACATTCAGACTTCTCACTGAAGCAGTGACATTCAGACATCTCACTGAAATGGGGGATATTCAGACTCCCCACTGAAACGGGAATTTCAATCTCCTCACTGAAACATGGGACGTTCAAACTCCGCACTGAAACGAGGACATTCAGACTCATCACTGAAACGGGGACGTTCAGACTCATCACTGAAACGGGGGACAGGACATTCAGACTCCTCACTGAAACAGGGGACATTCAGACATCTCACTGAAACGGGGGACATTCAGACTCATCACTGATAAAGGGGACATTCAGACTCCTCACTGAAGCAGTGACATTCAGACTCCTCACTGAAACAGTGACATTCAGACTCCTCATTGAAACGGGGACGTTCAGTATAATCACTGAAACGGGGAAGTTAAGACTCATCACTGAAACGGGGGACATTCAATCTCCTCACGGAAAAAGTGGATATTCGGACATCTCTCTGAAGCAGGGACATTCAGACTCCACACTGAAACAGGGGACATTCAGACATCTCACTGAAACGGGGGAAATTCAGACTTCTTACTGAAGCAGTGACATTCAGACATCTCTCTGAAGCAGGGACATTCAGACTCCACACTGAAACAGGGGACATTTAGACATCTCACTGAAACGGGGGATATTCAGACTCCTCACTGAAACGGGGGACATTCAGACTTCTTACTGAAGCAGTGACATTCAGACATCTCACTATAACGGGGGATATTCAGACTCCCCACTGAAACGGGAAATTCAATCTCCTCACTGAAACATGGGACGTTCAAACTCCACACTGTAAAAGGGACTTTCAAACTCCTCACTGAAACGGGGGACGTTCAAGCTCCGCACTGAAACGAGGACATTCAGACTCATCACTGAAACGGGGACATTCAGACTCATCACTGATAGAGGGGACATTCAGACTCCTCACTGAAGCAGGGACATTCAGACTCCTCACTGAAACGTGGACATTCAAACTCCTCACTGAAACGTGGGATGTTGTAGCTGCACAGTTAATCCGGGGACATTCAGACTCCTCGCTGAAACAGGGGCGGGGGGCGGGGTGACGTTGAAACTCCTCACTGATACAGGGGACATTAATACTTCTCACTGAAACGAGAACATTCAGACTCCTCACTGAAACAGGGGACATTCAGACTTCTCACTGAATCAGTGACATTCAGACTCCTCACTGAAACGGGGGATATTCAGACTCCTCACTGAATCGGGAATTTCAATCTCCTCACTGAAACATGGGACGTTCAAACTCCGCACTGAAACGAGGACTGAAACGAGGACATTCAGACTCATCACTGAAACAGGGACATTCAGATTCCTCACTGAAACGGGGGACAGGACATTCAGACTCATCACTGATAGAGGGGACATTCAGACTCCTCACTGAAGCAGGGACATTCAGACTCCTCACTGAAACGGGGGACATTCAGACTTCTCACTGAAACGGGGAAGTTCAGACTCATCACTGAAACGGGGGACATTCAATCTCCTCACGGAAAAAGTGGATATTCGGACATCTCTCTGAAGCAGGGACATTCAGACTCCTCACTGAAACAGGGGACATTCAGACATCTCACTGAAACGGGGGACAGGACATTCAGACTCCTCACTGAAACAGGGGACATTCAGACATCTCACTGAAACGGGGGATATTCTGACTCCTCACTGAAACGGGGGACATTCAGACTTCTCACTGAAGCAGTGACATTCAGACATCTCACTATAACGGGGGATACTCAGACTCCCCACTGAAACGGGAATTTCAATCTCTTCACTTAAACATGGGACGTTCAAACTCCACACTGTGAAAGGGACTTACAAACTCCTCACTGAAACGGGGGACGTTCAAACTCCGCACTGAAACGAGGATATTCAGACTCATTACTGACACGGGGACGTTCAGACTCATCACTGAAACGGGGACATTCAGACTCATCACTGATAGAGGGGACATTCAGACTCCTCACTGAAGCAAGGACATTCAGACTCCTAACTGAAACGGGGACATTCAAACTCCTCACTGAAACGGGGGATGTTGAAGCTGCTCACTTAATCCGGGGACATTCAGACTCCTCGCTGAAACAGGGGCGGGGGACGGGGTGACGTTGAAACTCCTCACTGATACAGGGGCATTAATACTTAACACTGAAACGAGGACATTCAGACTCCTCACTGAAGCAGAGGACATTCAGACTCCTCACTGAAACGAGGACATTCAGACTCCTCACTGAAACAGAGGACATTCAGATTCCTCACTGAAACGGGGGACAGGACATTCAGACTCATCACTGATAGAGGGGACATTCAGACTCCTCACTGAAGCAGGGACATTCAGACTCCTCACTGAAACGGGGGACATTCAGACTTCTCACTGAAACGGGGAAGTTCAGACTCATCACTGAAACGGGGGACATTCAATCTCCTCACGGAAAAAGTGGATATTCGGACATCTCTCTGAAGCAGGGACATTCAGACTCCTCACTGAAACAGGGGACATTCAGACATCTCACTGAAACGGGGGACAGGACATTCAGACTCCTCACTGAAACAGGGGACATTCAGACATCTCACTGAAACGGGGGATATTCTGACTCCTCACTGAAACGGGGGACATTCAGACTTCTCACTGAAGCAGTGACATTCAGACATCTCACTATAACGGGGGATACTCAGACTCCCCACTGAAACGGGAATTTCAATCTCTTCACTTAAACATGGGACGTTCAAACTCCACACTGTGAAAGGGACTTACAAACTCCTCACTGAAACGGGGGACGTTCAAACTCCGCACTGAAACGAGGATATTCAGACTCATTACTGACACGGGGACGTTCAGACTCATCACTGAAACGGGGACATTCAGACTCATCACTGATAGAGGGGACATTCAGACTCCTCACTGAAGCAAGGACATTCAGACTCCTAACTGAAACGGGGACATTCAAACTCCTCACTGAAACGGGGGATGTTGAAGCTGCTCACTTAATCCGGGGACATTCAGACTCCTCGCTGAAACAGGGGCGGGGGACGGGGTGACGTTGAAACTCCTCACTGATACAGGGGCATTAATACTTAACACTGAAACGAGGACATTCAGACTCCTCACTGAAGCAGAGGACATTCAGACTCCTCACTGAAACGAGGACATTCAGACTCCTCACTGAAACAGAGGACATTCAGACTCCTCACTGAAACAGAGGACATTCAGACTCCTCATTGAAACGGGGACGTTCAGTATAATCACTGAAACGGGGAAGTTAAGACTCATCACTGAAACGGGGGACATTCAATCTCCTCACGGAAAGAGTGGATATTCGGACATCTCACTGAATCAGTGACATTCAGTCTCCTCACTGAAACATGGGACGTTCAAACTCCACACTGTAAAAGGGACTTTCAAACTCGTCACTGAAACGGGGGACGTTCAACCTCCGCACTGAAACGAGGACATTCAGACTCATCACTGAAACGGGGACGTTCAGACTCATCACTGAAACGGGGACATTCAGACTCATCACTGAAACAGGGGACATTCAATCTCCTCACTGATAGAGGGGACATTCAGACTCATCACTGAAACGGGGGACATTCAGACTTCTCACTGAAACGGGGACGTTCAGTATCATCACTGAAACGGGGAAGTTCAGACTCATCAATGAAACGGGGGACATTCAATCTCCTCACGGAAAGAGTGGATATTCGGACATCTCACTCATGCGGGGACATTCAGACTCCACACTGAAACGGGGGACATTCAGACTCCTCACTGAATCAGTGACATTCAGACTCCTCACTGAAACGGGGGACATTCAGACTTCTCACTGAAGCAGTGACATTCAGACATCTCACTGAAATGGGGGATATTCAGACTCCCCACTGAAACGGGAATTTCAATCTCCTCACTGAAACATGGGACGTTCAAACTCCACACTGTAAAGGGGACTTTCAAACTCCTCACTGAAACGGGGGACGTTCAAACTCCGCACTGAAACGAGGACATTCAGACTCATTACTGACACGGGGACGTTCAGACTCATCACTGAAACGGGGACATTTAGACTCATCACTGATAGAGGGGACATTCAGACTCCTCACTGAAACGGGGACATTCAAACTCCTCACTGAAACGTGGGATGTTGAAGCTGCTCAGTTAATCCGGGGTCTTTCAGACTCCTCGCTGAAACAGGGGCGGGGGGCGGGGTGACGTTGAAATTCCTCACTGATACAGGGGACATTAATACTTCTCACTGAAACGAGAACATTCAGACTCCTCACTGAAACAGGGGACATTCAGACTTCTCACTGAAACAGTGACATTCAGACTCCTCCTTGAAACGGGGACGTTCAGTATAATCACTGAAACGGGGAAGTTAAGACACATCACTGAAACGGGGGACATTCAATCTCCTCACGGAAAGAGTGGATATTCGGACATCTCACTGAAACAGTGACATTCAGACTCCTCACTGAAATTGGGGACATTCAGACTTCTCATTGAAGCAGTGACATTCAGACTCCTCACTGAAACAGAGGACATTCAGACTTCTCACTGAAACAGAGGACATTCAGACTCCTCACTGAAACAGAGGACATTCAGACTTCTCACTGCAACAGTGACATTCAGACTCCTCATTGAAACGGGGACGTTCAGTATAATCACTGAAACGGGGAAGTTAAGACTCATCACTGAAACGGGGGACATTCAATCTCCTCACGGAAAGAGTGGATATTCGGACATCTCACTGAAACAGTGACATTCAGACTCCTCACTGAATCAGTGACATTCAGACTCCTCACTGAAACGGGGGATATTCAGACTCCTCACTGAATCGGGAATTTCAAGCTCCTCACTGAAACATGGGACGTTCAAACTCCGCACTGAAACGAGGACATTCAGACTCATCACTGAAACGGGGACATTCAGACTCCTCACTGAAACAGAGGACATTCAGACTCCTCACTGAAACAGAGGACATTCAGACTCCTCATTGAAACGGGGACGTTCAGTATAATCACTGAAACGGGGAAGTTAAGACTCATCACTGAAACGGGGGACATTCAATCTCCTCACGGAAAGAGTGGATATTCGGACATCTCACTGAATCAGTGACATTCAGTCTCCTCACTGAAACATGGGACGTTCAAACTCCACACTGTAAAAGGGACTTTCAAACTCGTCACTGAAACGGGGGACGTTCAACCTCCGCACTGAAACGAGGACATTCAGACTCATCACTGAAACGGGGACGTTCAGACTCATCACTGAAACGGGGACATTCAGACTCATCACTGAAACAGGGGACATTCAATCTCCTCACTGATAGAGGGGACATTCAGACTCATCACTGAAACGGGGGACATTCAGACTTCTCACTGAAACGGGGACGTTCAGTATCATCACTGAAACGGGGAAGTTCAGACTCATCAATGAAACGGGGGACATTCAATCTCCTCACGGAAAGAGTGGATATTCGGACATCTCACTCATGCGGGGACATTCAGACTCCACACTGAAACGGGGGACATTCAGACTCCTCACTGAATCAGTGACATTCAGACTCCTCACTGAAACGGGGGACATTCAGACTTCTCACTGAAGCAGTGACATTCAGACATCTCACTGAAATGGGGGATATTCAGACTCCCCACTGAAACGGGAATTTCAATCTCCTCACTGAAACATGGGACGTTCAAACTCCACACTGTAAAGGGGACTTTCAAACTCCTCACTGAAACGGGGGACGTTCAAACTCCGCACTGAAACGAGGACATTCAGACTCATTACTGACACGGGGACGTTCAGACTCATCACTGAAACGGGGACATTTAGACTCATCACTGATAGAGGGGACATTCAGACTTCTCACTGAAGCAGTGACATTCAGACATCTCACTATAACGGGGGATACTCAGACTCCCCACTGAAACGGGAATTTCAATCTCTTCACTTAAACATGGGACGTTCAAACTCCACACTGTGAAAGGGACTTACAAACTCCTCACTGAAACGGGGGACGTTCAAACTCCGCACTGAAACGAGGATATTCAGACTCATTACTGACACGGGGACGTTCAGACTCATCACTGAAACGGGGACATTCAGACTCATCACTGATAGAGGGGACATTCAGACTCCTCACTGAAGCAAGGACATTCAGACTCCTAACTGAAACGGGGACATTCAAACTCCTCACTGAAACGGGGGATGTTGAAGCTGCTCACTTAATCCGGGGACATTCAGACTCCTCGCTGAAACAGGGGCGGGGGACGGGGTGACGTTGAAACTCCTCACTGATACAGGGGCATTAATACTTAACACTGAAACGAGGACATTCAGACTCCTCACTGAAGCAGAGGACATTCAGACTCCTCACTGAAACGAGGACATTCAGACTCCTCACTGAAACAGAGGACATTCAGATTCCTCACTGAAACGGGGGACAGGACATTCAGACTCATCACTGATAGAGGGGACATTCAGACTCCTCACTGAAGCAGGGACATTCAGACTCCTCACTGAAACGGGGGACATTCAGACTTCTCACTGAAACGGGGAAGTTCAGACTCATCACTGAAACGGGGGACATTCAATCTCCTCACGGAAAAAGTGGATATTCGGACATCTCTCTGAAGCAGGGACATTCAGACTCCTCACTGAAACAGGGGACATTCAGACATCTCACTGAAACGGGGGACAGGACATTCAGACTCCTCACTGAAACAGGGGACATTCAGACATCTCACTGAAACGGGGGATATTCTGACTCCTCACTGAAACGGGGGACATTCAGACTTCTCACTGAAGCAGTGACATTCAGACATCTCACTATAACGGGGGATACTCAGACTCCCCACTGAAACGGGAATTTCAATCTCTTCACTTAAACATGGGACGTTCAAACTCCACACTGTGAAAGGGACTTACAAACTCCTCACTGAAACGGGGGACGTTCAAACTCCGCACTGAAACGAGGATATTCAGACTCATTACTGACACGGGGACGTTCAGACTCATCACTGAAACGGGGACATTCAGACTCATCACTGATAGAGGGGACATTCAGACTCCTCACTGAAGCAAGGACATTCAGACTCCTAACTGAAACGGGGACATTCAAACTCCTCACTGAAACGGGGGATGTTGAAGCTGCTCACTTAATCCGGGGACATTCAGACTCCTCGCTGAAACAGGGGCGGGGGACGGGGTGACGTTGAAACTCCTCACTGATACAGGGGCATTAATACTTAACACTGAAACGAGGACATTCAGACTCCTCACTGAAGCAGAGGACATTCAGACTCCTCACTGAAACGAGGACATTCAGACTCCTCACTGAAACAGAGGACATTCAGACTCCTCACTGAAACAGAGGACATTCAGACTCCTCATTGAAACGGGGACGTTCAGTATAATCACTGAAACGGGGAAGTTAAGACTCATCACTGAAACGGGGGACATTCAATCTCCTCACGGAAAGAGTGGATATTCGGACATCTCACTGAATCAGTGACATTCAGTCTCCTCACTGAAACATGGGACGTTCAAACTCCACACTGTAAAAGGGACTTTCAAACTCGTCACTGAAACGGGGGACGTTCAACCTCCGCACTGAAACGAGGACATTCAGACTCATCACTGAAACGGGGACGTTCAGACTCATCACTGAAACGGGGACATTCAGACTCATCACTGAAACAGGGGACATTCAATCTCCTCACTGATAGAGGGGACATTCAGACTCATCACTGAAACGGGGGACATTCAGACTTCTCACTGAAACGGGGACGTTCAGTATCATCACTGAAACGGGGAAGTTCAGACTCATCAATGAAACGGGGGACATTCAATCTCCTCACGGAAAGAGTGGATATTCGGACATCTCACTCATGCGGGGACATTCAGACTCCACACTGAAACGGGGGACATTCAGACTCCTCACTGAATCAGTGACATTCAGACTCCTCACTGAAACGGGGGACATTCAGACTTCTCACTGAAGCAGTGACATTCAGACATCTCACTGAAATGGGGGATATTCAGACTCCCCACTGAAACGGGAATTTCAATCTCCTCACTGAAACATGGGACGTTCAAACTCCACACTGTAAAGGGGACTTTCAAACTCCTCACTGAAACGGGGGACGTTCAAACTCCGCACTGAAACGAGGACATTCAGACTCATTACTGACACGGGGACGTTCAGACTCATCACTGAAACGGGGACATTTAGACTCATCACTGATAGAGGGGACATTCAGACTCCTCACTGAAACGGGGACATTCAAACTCCTCACTGAAACGTGGGATGTTGAAGCTGCTCAGTTAATCCGGGGTCTTTCAGACTCCTCGCTGAAACAGGGGCGGGGGGCGGGGTGACGTTGAAATTCCTCACTGATACAGGGGACATTAATACTTCTCACTGAAACGAGAACATTCAGACTCCTCACTGAAACAGGGGACATTCAGACTTCTCACTGAAACAGTGACATTCAGACTCCTCCTTGAAACGGGGACGTTCAGTATAATCACTGAAACGGGGAAGTTAAGACACATCACTGAAACGGGGGACATTCAATCTCCTCACGGAAAGAGTGGATATTCGGACATCTCACTGAAACAGTGACATTCAGACTCCTCACTGAAATTGGGGACATTCAGACTTCTCATTGAAGCAGTGACATTCAGACTCCTCACTGAAACAGAGGACATTCAGACTTCTCACTGAAACAGAGGACATTCAGACTCCTCACTGAAACAGAGGACATTCAGACTTCTCACTGCAACAGTGACATTCAGACTCCTCATTGAAACGGGGACGTTCAGTATAATCACTGAAACGGGGAAGTTAAGACTCATCACTGAAACGGGGGACATTCAATCTCCTCACGGAAAGAGTGGATATTCGGACATCTCACTGAAACAGTGACATTCAGACTCCTCACTGAATCAGTGACATTCAGACTCCTCACTGAAACGGGGGATATTCAGACTCCTCACTGAATCGGGAATTTCAAGCTCCTCACTGAAACATGGGACGTTCAAACTCCGCACTGAAACGAGGACATTCAGACTCATCACTGAAACGGGGACGTTGAGACGTTGAGACTCATCACTGAAACAGGGACATTCAGATTCCTCACTGAAACAGGGGACATTCAGACATCTCACTGAAACGGGGGATATTCAGACACCTTACTGAAACGGGGGACATTCAGACTTCTCACTGAAGCAGTGACATTCAGACATCTCACTATAACGGGGGATATTCAGACTCCCCACTGAAACGGGAATTTCAATCTCCTCACTGAAACATGGGACGTTCAAAACTCCACACTGTAAAAGGGTCTTTCAAACTCCTCACTGAAACGGGGGACGTTCAATCTCCGCACTGAAACGAGGACATTCAGACTCATTACTGACACGGGGACGTTCAGACTCATCACTGCTAGAGGGGACATTCAGACTCCTCACTGAAGCAGGGACATTCAGACTCCTCACTGAAACAGGGAAGTTAAGACTCATCACTGAAACGGGGGACATTCAATCTCCTCACGGAAAGAGTGGATATTCGGACATCTCACTGAAACAGTGACATTCAGACTCCTCACTGAAACGGGGGACGTTCAAACTCCGCACTGAAATGAGGACTGAAACGAGGACATTCAGTCTCATCACGGAAACGGGGACGTTCCGACTCATCACTGAAACAGGGGACATTCAGACATCTCACTGAAACGGGGGATATTCAGACTCCTCACTGAAACGGGGGACATTCAGACTTCTCACTGAAGCAGTGACATTCAGACATCTCACTGAAATGGGGGATATTCAGACTCCCCACTGAAACGGGAATTCCAATCTCCTCACTGAAACATGGGACGTTCAAGCTCCACACTGTAAAAGGGACTTTCAAACTCCTCACTGAAACGGGGGACGTTCAAACTCCACACTGAAATGAGGACTGAAACGAGGACATTCAGACTCATCACGGAAACGGGGACGTTCAGTCTCATCACTGAAACAGGGGACATTCAGACATCTCACTGAAACGGGGGATATTCAGACTCCTCACTGAAACGGGGGACATTCAGACTTCTCACTGAAGCAGTGACATTCAGACTCCTCACTGAAACAGGGGACATTCAGACATCTCACTGAAACGGGGGATATTCTGACTCCTCACTGAAACGGGGGACATTCAGACTTCTCACTGAAACAGTGACATTCAGACTCCTCATTGAAACGGGGACGTTCAGTATAATCACTGAAACGGGGAAGTTAAGACTCATCACTGAAACGGGGGACATTCAATCTCCTCACGGAAAGAGTGGATATTCGGACATCTCACTGAAACAGTGACATTCAGACTCCTCACTGAAATTGGGGACATTCAGACTCCTCACTGAATCAGTGACATTCAGACTCCTCACTGAAACGGGGGATATTCAGACTCCCCACTGAATCGGGAATTTCAATCCCCTCACTGAAACATGGGACGTTCAAACTCCGCACTGAAACGAGGACTGAAACGAGGACATTCAGACTCATCACTGAAACGGGGACATTCAGATTCCTCACTGAAACGGGGGACAGGACATTCAGACTCCTCACTGAAACAGGGGACATTCAGACATATCACTGAAACGGGGGATATTCAGACTCCTCACTGAATCAGTGACATTCAGACATATCACTGAAACGGGGGATATTCAGACTTCTCACTGAAGCAGTGACATTCAGACATCTCACTGAAATGGGGGATATTCAGACTCCCCACTGAAACGGGAATTTCAATCTCCTCACTGAAACATGGGACGTTCAAACTCCACACTGTAAAAGGGACTTTCAAACTCCTCACTGAAACGGGGGACGTTCAAACTCCGCACTGAAATGAGGACTGAAACGAGGACATTCAGACTCATCACGGAAACGGGGACGGTCAGACTCATCACTGAAACAGGGGACATTCAGACATCTCACTGAAACGGGGGATATTCAGACTCCTCACTGAAACGGGGGACATTCAGACTTCTCACTGAAGCAGTGCCATTCAGACATCTCACTGAAATGGGGGATATTCAGACTCCCCACTGAAACGGGAATTTCAATCTCCTCACTGAAACATGGGACGTTCAAACTCCACACTGTAAAAGGGACTTTCAAACTCCTCACTGAAACGGGGGACGTTCAAACTCCGCACTGAAATGAGGACTGAAACGAGGACATTCAGACTCATCACGGAAACGGGGACGTTCAGACTCATCACTGAAACAGGGGACATTCAGACATCTCACTGAAACGGGGGATATTCAGACTCCTCACTGAAACGGGGGACATTCAGACTTCTCACTGAAGCAGTGACATTCAGACTCCTCACTGAAACAGGGGACATTCAGAAATCTCACTGAAACGGGGGATATTCTGACTCCTCACTGAAACGGGGGACATTCAGACTTCTCACTGAAACAGTGACATTCAGACTCCTCACTGAAACGGGAGACATTCAGACTTCTCACTGAAGCAGTGACATTCAGACATCTCACTATAACGGGGGATATTCAGACTCCCCACTGAAACGGGAATTTCAATCTCTTCACTTAAACATGGGACCTTCAAACTCCACACTGTTAAAGGGACTTACAAACCCCTCACTGAAACGGGGGACGTTCAAACTCCGCACTGAAACGAGGATATTCAGACTCATTACTGACACGGGGACGTTCAGACTCATCACTGAAACGGGGACATTCAGACTCATCACTGATAGAAGGGACATTCAGACACCTCACTGAAGCAAGGACATTCAGACTCCTCACTGAAACGGGGACATTCAAACTCCTCACTGAAACGTGGGATGTTGAAGCTGCTCACTTAATCCGGGGTCATTCAGACTCCTCGCTGAAACAGGGGCGGGGGACGGGGTGACGTTGAAACTCCTCACTGATACAGGGGCATTAATACTTCTCACTGAAACGAGGACATTCAGACTCCTCACTGAAGCAGTGACATTCAGACTCCTCACTGAAACAGGGGAGATTCAGACTTCTCACTGCAACAGTGACATTCAGACTCCTCATTGAAACGGGGACGTTCAGTATAATCACTGAAACGGGGAAGTTAAGACTCATCACTGAAACGGGGGACATTCAATCTCCTCACGGAAAGAGTGGATATTCGGACATCTCACTGAAACAGTGACATTCACACTCCTCACTGAAATTGGGGACATTCAGACTCCTCACTGAATCAGTGACATTCAGACATCTCACTATAACGGGGGATATTCAGACTCCCCACTGAAACGGGAATTTCAATCTCCTCACTGAAACATGGGACGTTCAAACTCCACACTGTAAAAGGGACTTTCAAACTCCTCACTGAAACGGGGGACGTTCAATCTCCGCACTGAAACGAGGACATTCAGACTCATTACTGTCACGGGGACGTTCAGACTCATCACTGAAACGGGGACATTCAGACTCATCACTGCTAGAGGGGACATTCAGACTCCTCACTGAAGCAGGGACATTCAGACTCCTCACTGAAATTGGGGACATTCAGACTCCTCAATGAAACGGGGGACATTCAGACTTCTCACTGAAGCAGTGACATTCAGACATCTCACTCAAATGGGGGATATTCAGACTCCCCACTGAAACGGGAATTTCAATCTCCTCACTGAAACATGGGACGTTCAAACTCCACACTGTAAAAGGGACTTTCAAACTCCTCACTGAAATGAGGACTGAAACGAGGACATTCAGACTCATCACGGAAACGGGGACGTTCAGACTCATCACTGAAACAGGGGACATTCAGACATCTCACTGAAACGGGGGATATTCAGACTCCTCACTGAAACGGGGGACATTCAGACTTCTCACTGAAGCAGTGACATTCAGACTCCTCACTGAAACAGGGGACATTCAGAAATCTCACTGAAACGGGGGATATTCTGACTCCTCACTGAAACGGGGGACATTCAGACTTCTCACTGAAGCAGTGACATTCAGACATCTCACTATAACGGGGGATATTCAGACTCCCCACTGAAACGGGAATTTCAATCTCTTCACTTAAACATGGGACCTTCAAACTCCACACTGTTAAAGGGACTTACAAACCCCTCACTGAAACGGGGGACGTTCAAACTCCGCACTGAAACGAGGATATTCAGACTCATTACTGACACGGGGACGTTCAGACTCATCACTGAAACGGGGACATTCAGACTCATCACTGATAGAGGGGACATTCAGACTCCTCACTGAAGCAAGGACATTCAGACTCCTCACTGAAACGGGGACATTCAAACTCCTCACTGAAACGTGGGATGTTGAAGCTGCTCACTTAATCCGGGGACATTCAGACTCCTCGCTGAAACAGGGGCGGGGGACGGGGTGACGTTGAAACTCCTCACTGATACAGGGGCATTAATACTTCTCACTGAAACGAGGACATTCAGACTCCTCACTGAAGCAGTGACATTCAGACTCCTCACTGAAACAGGGGAGATTCAGACTTCTCACTGCAACAGTGACATTCAGACTCCTCATTGAAACGGGGACGTTCAGTATAATCACTGAAACGGGGAAGTTAAGACTCATCACTGAAACAGGGGACATTCAGACATCTCACTGAAACGGGGGATATTCAGACTCCTCACTGAAACGGGGGACATTCAGACTTCTCACTGAAGCAGTGACATTCAGACTCCTCACTGAAACAGGGGACATTCAGAAATCTCACTGAAACGGGGGATATTCTGACTCCTCACTGAAACGGGGGACATTCAGACTTCTCACTGAAACAGTGACATTCAGACTCCTCACTGAAACGGGAGACATTCAGACTTCTCACTGAAGCAGTGACATTCAGACATCTCACTATAACGGGGGATATTCAGACTCCCCACTGAAACGGGAATTTCAATCTCTTCACTTAAACATGGGACCTTCAAACTCCACACTGTTAAAGGGACTTACAAACCCCTCACTGAAACGGGGGACGTTCAAACTCCGCACTGAAACGAGGATATTCAGACTCATTACTGACACGGGGACGTTCAGACTCATCACTGAAACGGGGACATTCAGACTCATCACTGATAGAAGGGACATTCAGACACCTCACTGAAGCAAGGACATTCAGACTCCTCACTGAAACGGGGACATTCAAACTCCTCACTGAAACGTGGGATGTTGAAGCTGCTCACTTAATCCGGGGTCATTCAGACTCCTCGCTGAAACAGGGGCGGGGGACGGGGTGACGTTGAAACTCCTCACTGATACAGGGGCATTAATACTTCTCACTGAAACGAGGACATTCAGACTCCTCACTGAAGCAGTGACATTCAGACTCCTCACTGAAACAGGGGAGATTCAGACTTCTCACTGCAACAGTGACATTCAGACTCCTCATTGAAACGGGGACGTTCAGTATAATCACTGAAACGGGGAAGTTAAGACTCATCACTGAAACGGGGGACATTCAATCTCCTCACGGAAAGAGTGGATATTCGGACATCTCACTGAAACAGTGACATTCACACTCCTCACTGAAATTGGGGACATTCAGACTCCTCACTGAATCAGTGACATTCAGACATCTCACTATAACGGGGGATATTCAGACTCCCCACTGAAACGGGAATTTCAATCTCCTCACTGAAACATGGGACGTTCAAACTCCACACTGTAAAAGGGACTTTCAAACTCCTCACTGAAACGGGGGACGTTCAATCTCCGCACTGAAACGAGGACATTCAGACTCATTACTGTCACGGGGACGTTCAGACTCATCACTGAAACGGGGACATTCAGACTCATCACTGCTAGAGGGGACATTCAGACTCCTCACTGAAGCAGGGACATTCAGACTCCTCACTGAAATTGGGGACATTCAGACTCCTCAATGAAACGGGGGACATTCAGACTTCTCACTGAAGCAGTGACATTCAGACATCTCACTCAAATGGGGGATATTCAGACTCCCCACTGAAACGGGAATTTCAATCTCCTCACTGAAACATGGGACGTTCAAACTCCACACTGTAAAAGGGACTTTCAAACTCCTCACTGAAATGAGGACTGAAACGAGGACATTCAGACTCATCACGGAAACGGGGACGTTCAGACTCATCACTGAAACAGGGGACATTCAGACATCTCACTGAAACGGGGGATATTCAGACTCCTCACTGAAACGGGGGACATTCAGACTTCTCACTGAAGCAGTGACATTCAGACTCCTCACTGAAACAGGGGACATTCAGAAATCTCACTGAAACGGGGGATATTCTGACTCCTCACTGAAACGGGGGACATTCAGACTTCTCACTGAAGCAGTGACATTCAGACATCTCACTATAACGGGGGATATTCAGACTCCCCACTGAAACGGGAATTTCAATCTCTTCACTTAAACATGGGACCTTCAAACTCCACACTGTTAAAGGGACTTACAAACCCCTCACTGAAACGGGGGACGTTCAAACTCCGCACTGAAACGAGGATATTCAGACTCATTACTGACACGGGGACGTTCAGACTCATCACTGAAACGGGGACATTCAGACTCATCACTGATAGAGGGGACATTCAGACTCCTCACTGAAGCAAGGACATTCAGACTCCTCACTGAAACGGGGACATTCAAACTCCTCACTGAAACGTGGGATGTTGAAGCTGCTCACTTAATCCGGGGACATTCAGACTCCTCGCTGAAACAGGGGCGGGGGACGGGGTGACGTTGAAACTCCTCACTGATACAGGGGCATTAATACTTCTCACTGAAACGAGGACATTCAGACTCCTCACTGAAGCAGTGACATTCAGACTCCTCACTGAAACAGGGGAGATTCAGACTTCTCACTGCAACAGTGACATTCAGACTCCTCATTGAAACGGGGACGTTCAGTATAATCACTGAAACGGGGAAGTTAAGACTCATCACTGAAACGGGGGACATTCAATCTCCTCACGGAAAGAGTGGATATTCGGACATCTCACTGAAACAGTGACATTCACACTCCTCACTGAAATTGGGGACATTCAGACTCCTCACTGAATCAGTGACATTCAGACATCTCACTATAACGGGGGATATTCAGACTCCCCACTGAAACGGGAATTTCAATCTCCTCACTGAAACATGGGACGTTCAAACTCCACACTGTAAAAGGGACTTTCAAACTCCTCACTGAAACGGGGGACGTTCAATCTCCGCACTGAAACGAGGACATTCAGACTCATTACTGACACGGGGACGTTCAGACTCATCACTGAAACGGGGACATTCAGACTCATCACTGCTAGAGGGGACATTCAGACTCCTCACTGAAGCAGGGACATTCAGACTCCTCACTGAAATTGGGGACATTCAGACTCCTCAATGAAACGGGGGACATTCAGACTTCTCACTGAAGCAGTGACATTCAGACATCTCACTGAAACGGGGGACATTCAGACTTCTCACTGAAGCAGTGACATTCAGACATCTCACTCAAATGGGGGATATTCAGACTCCCCACTGAAACGGGAATTTCAATCTCCTCACTGAAACATGGGACGTTCAAACTCCACACTGTAAAAGGGACTTTCAAACTCCTCACTGAAACGGGGGACGTTCAAACTCCGCACTGAAATGAGGACTGAAACGAGGACATTCAGACTCATCACGGAAACGGGGACGTTCAGACTCATCACTGAAACAGGGGACATTCAGACATCTCACTGAAACGGGGGATATTCAGACTCCTCACTGAAACGGGGGACATTCAGACTTCTCACTGAAGCAGTGACATTCAGACATCTCACTGAAATGGGGGATATTCAGACTCCCCACTGAAACGGGAATTTCAATCTCCTCACTGAAACATGGGACGTTCAAACTCCACACTGTAAAAGGGACTTTCAAACTCCTCACTGAAACGGGGGACGTTCAAACTCCGCACTGAAATGAGGACTGAAACGAGGACATTCAGACTCATCACGGAAACGGGGACGTTCAGACTCATCACTGAAACAGGGGACATTCAGACATCTCACTGAAACGGGGGATATTCAGACTCCTCACTGAAACGGGGGACATTCAGACTTCTCACTGAAACAGTGACATTCAGACTCCTCACTGAAACGGGAGACATTCAGACTTCTCACTGAAGCAGTGACATTCAGACATCTCACTATAACGGGGGATATTCAGACTCCCCACTGAAACGGGAATTTCAATCTCTTCACTTAAACATGGGACCTTCAAACTCCACACTGTTAAAGGGACTTACTAACCCCTCACTGAAACGGGGGACGTTCAAACTCCGCACTGAAACGAGGATATTCAGACTCATTACTGACACGGGGACGTTCAGACTCATCACTGAAACGGGGACATTCAGACACCTCACTGAAGCAAGGACATTCAGACTCCTCACTGAAACGGGGACATTCAAACTCCTCACTGAAACGTGGGATGTTGAAGCTGCTCACTTAATCCGGGGACATTCAGACTCCTCGCTGAAACAGGGGCGGGGGACGGGGTGACGTTGAAACTCCTCACTGATACAGGGGCATTAATACTTCTCACTGAAACGAGGACATTCAGACTCCTCACTGAAGCAGTGACGTTCAGACTCCTCACTGAAACAGGGGAGATTCAGACTTCTCACTGCAACAGTGACATTCAGACTCCTCATTGAAACGGGGACGTTCAGTATAATCACTGAAACGGGGAAGTTAAGACTCATCACTGAAACGGGGGACATTCAATCTCCTCACGGAAAGAGTGGATATTCGGACATCTCACTGAATCAGTGACATTCAGACTCCTCACTGAAATTGGGGACATTCAGACTTCTCACTGAAGCAGTGACATTCAGACTCCTCACTGAAACAGAGGACATTCAGACTTCTCACTGAAACAGAGGACATTCAGACTCCTCACTGAAACAGAGGACATTCAGACTTCTCACTGCAACAGTGACATTCAGACTCCTCATTGAAACGGGGACGTTCAGTATAATCACTGAAACGGGGGACATTCAATCTCCTCACGGAAAGAGTGGATATTCGGACATCTCACTGAAACAGTGACATTCACACTCCTCACTGAAATTGGGGACATTCAGACTCCTCACTGAATCAGTGACATTCAGACATCTCACTATAACGGGGGATATTCAGACTCCCCACTGAAACGGGAATTTCAATCTCCTCACTGAAACATGGGACGTTCAAACTCCACACTGTAAAAGGGACTTTCAAACTCCTCACTGAAACGGGGGACGTTCAATCTCCGCACTGAAACGAGGACATTCAGACTCATTACTGACACGGGGACGTTCAGACTCATCACT
Organism: Hypanus sabinus; assembly: GCF_030144855.1. NCBI lineage: Eukaryota > Metazoa > Chordata > Chondrichthyes > Myliobatiformes > Dasyatidae > Hypanus > Hypanus sabinus. Next base: position 86,945,563 of record NC_082709.1, on the reverse strand, counting down.
GAAACGGGGACATTCAGACTCATCACTGCTAGAGGGGACATTCAGACTCCTCACTGAAGCAGGGACATTCAGACTCCTCACTGAAATTGGGGACATTCAGACTCCTCAATGAAACGGGGGACATTCAGACTTCTCACTGAAGCAGTGACATTCAGACATCTCACTGAAACGGGGGACATTCAGACTTCTCACTGAAGCAGTGACATTCAGACATCTCACTCAAATGGGGGATATTCAGACTCCCCACTGAAACGGGAATTTCAATCTCCTCACTGAAACATGGGACGTTCAAACTCCACACTGTAAAAGGGACTTTCAAACTCCTCACTGAAACGGGGGACGTTCAAACTCCGCACTGAAATGAGGACTGAAACGAGGACATTCAGACTCATCACGGAAACGGGGACGTTCAGACTCATCACTGAAACAGGGGACATTCAGACATCTCACTGAAACGGGGGATATTCAGACTCCTCACTGAAACGGGGGACATTCAGACTTCTCACTGAAGCAGTGACATTCAGACATCTCACTGAAATGGGGGATATTCAGACTCCCCACTGAAACGGGAATTTCAATCTCCTCACTGAAACATGGGACGTTCAAACTCCACACTGTAAAAGGGACTTTCAAACTCCTCACTGCAACGGGGGACGTTCAAACTCCGCACTGAAATGAGGACTGAAACGAGGACATTCAGACTCATCACGGAAACGGGGACGTTCAGACTCATCACTGAAACAGGGGACATTCAGACATCTCACTGAAACGGGGGATATTCAGACTCCTCACTGAAACGGGGGACATTCAGACTTCTCACTGAAACAGTGACATTCAGACTCCTCACTGAAACGGGAGACATTCAGACTTCTCACTGAAGCAGTGACATTCAGACATCTCACTATAACGGGGGATATTCAGACTCCCCACTGAAACGGGAATTTCAATCTCTTCACTTAAACATGGGACCTTCAAACTCCACACTGTTAAAGGGACTTACAAACTCCTCACTGAAACGGGGGACGTTCAAACTCCGCACTGAAACGAGGATATTCAGACTCATTACTGACACGGGGACGTTCAGACTCATCACTGAAACGGGGACATTCAGACTCATCACTGATAGAAGGGACATTCAGACACCTCACTGAAGCAAGGACATTCAGACTCCTCACTGAAACGGGGACATTCAAACTCCTCACTGAAACGTGGGATGTTGAAGCTGCTCACTTAATCCGGGGTCATTCAGACTCCTCGCTGAAACAGGGGCGGGGGACGGGGTGACGTTGAAACTCCTCACTGATGCAGGGGCATTAATACTTCTCACTGAAACGAGGACATTCAGACTCCTCACTGAAGCAGTGACGTTCAGACTCCTCACTGAAACAGGGGAGATTCAGACTTCTCACTGCAACAGTGACATTCAGACTCCTCATTGAAACGGGGACGTTCAGTATAATCACTGAAACGGGGAAGTTAAGACTCATCACTGAAACGGGGGACTTTCAATCTCCTCACGGAAAGAGTGGATATTCGGACATCTCACTGAATCAGTGACATTCAGACTCCTCACTGAAATTGGGGACATTCAGACTTCTCACTGAAGCAGTGACATTCAGACTCCTCACTGAAACGGAGGACATTCAGACTTCTCACTGAAACAGAGGACATTCAGACTCCTCACTGAAACAGAGGACATTCAGACTTCTCACTGCAACAGTGACATTCAGACTCCTCATTGAAACGGGGACGTTCAGTATAATCACTGAAACGGGGAAGTTAAGACTCATCACTGAAACGGGGGACATTCAATCTCCTCACGGAAAGAGTGGATATTCGGACATCTCACTGAATCAGTGACATTCAGACTCCTCACTGAAATTGGGGACATTCAGACTTCTCACTGAAGCAGTGACATTCAGACATCTCACTGAAATGGGGGATATTCAGACTCCCCACTGAAACGGGAATTTCAGTCTCCTCACTGAAACATGGGACTTTCAAACTCCTCACTGAAACGGGGGACGTTCAACCTCCGCACTGAAACGAGGACATTCAGACTCATCACTGAAACGGGGACGTTCAGACTCATCACTGAAAAGGGGACATTCAGACTCATCACTGAAACAGGGGACATTCAATCTACTCACTGATAGAGGGGACATTCAGACTCATCACTGAAACGGTGGACATTCAGACTTCTCACTGAAACGGGGACGTTCAGTATCATCACTGAAACGGGGAAGTTCAGACTCATCACTGAAACGGGGGACATTCAATCTCCTCACGGAAAGAGTGGATATTCGGACATCTCACTGATGCAGGGACATTCAGACTCCACACTGAAACGGGGGACATTCAGACTCCTCACTGAATCAGTGACATTCAGACTCCTCACTGAAACGGTGGACATTCAGACTTCTCACTGAAGCAGTGACATTCAGACATCTCACTGAAATGGGGGATATTCAGACTCCACACTGAAACGGGAATTTCAATCTCCTCACTGAAACATGGGACGTTCAAACTCCGCACTGAAACGAGGACTGAAACGAAGACATTCAGACTCATCACTGAAACGGGGACGTTCAGACTCATCACTGAAACAGGGACATTCAGATTCCTCACTGAAACGGGGGAAAGGACATTCAGACTCCTCACTGAAACAGGGGACATTCAGACATCTCACTGAAACGGGGGACATTCAGACTCATCAGTGATAGAGGGGACATTCAGACTCCTCACTGAAGCAGGGACATTCAGACTCCTCACTGAAACGGGGGACATTCAGACTTCTCACTGAAACGGGGAAGTTCAGACTCATCACTGAAACGGGGGACATTCAATCTCCTCACGGAAAAAGTGGATATTCGGACATCTCTCTGAAGCAGGGACATTCAGACTCCTCACTGAAACAGGGGACATTCAGACATCTCACTGAAACGGGGGATATTCAGACTCCTCACTGAAACGGGGGACATTCAGACTTCTCACTGAAGCAGTGACATTCAGACATCTCACTATAACGAGGGATATTCAGACTCCACACTGAAACGGGAATTTCAATCTCCTCACTGAAACATGGGACGTTCAAACTCCACACTGTAAAAGGGACTTTCAAACTCCGCACTGAATCGAGGACATTCAGACTCATTACTGACACGGGGACGTTCAGACTCATCACTGAAACGGGGACATTTAGACTCATCACTGATAGAGGGGACATTCAGACTCCTCACTGAAACGGGGACATTCAAACTCCTCACTGAAACGTGGGATGTTGAAGCTGCTCAGTTAATCCGGGGACATTCAGACTCCTCGCTGAAACAGGGGCGGGGGGCGGGGTGACGTTGAAACTCCTCACTGATACAGGGGACATTAATACTTCTCACTAAAACGAGAACATTCAGACTCCTCACTGAAACAGTGACATTCAGACTCCTCACTGAATCAGTGACATTCAGACTCCTCCTTGAAACGGGGACGTTCAGTATAATCACTGAAACGGGGAAGTTAAGACTCATCACTGAAACGGGGGACATTCAATCTCCTCACGGAAAGAGTGGATATTCGGACATCTCACTGAAACAGTGACATTCAGACTCCTCACTGAAATTGGGGACATTCAGACTCCTCACTGAAACAGTGACATTCAGAATCCTCACTGAAATGGGGGATATTCAGACTCCCCACTGAATCGGGAATTTCAATCTCCTCACTGAAACATGGGACGTTCAAACTCCGCACTGAAACGAGGACATTCAGACTCATCACTGAAACGAGGACATTCAGACTCATCACAGAAACAGGGACATTCAGATTCCTCACTGAAACGGGGGACAGGACATTCAGACTCCTCAATGAAACAGTGACATTCAGACTCCTCACTGAAATGGGGGATATTCAGACTCCCCACTGAATCGGGAATTTCAATCTCCTCACTGAAACATGGGACGTTCAAACTCCGCACTGAAACGAGGACATTCAGACTCATCACTGAAACGAGGACATTCAGACTCATCACAGAAACAGGGACATTCAGACATCTCACTGAAACGGGGGATATTCTGACTCCTCACTGAAACGGGAGACATTCAGACATCTCACTGAAGCAGTGACATTCAGACATCTCACTATAACGGGGGATATTCAGACTCCCCACTGAAACGGGAATTTCAATCTCTTCACTTAAACATGGGACGTTCAAACTCCACACTGTTAAAGGGACTTACAAACTCCTCACTGAAACGGGGGACGTTCAAACTCCGCACTGAAACGAGGATATTCAGACTCATTACTGACACGGGGACGTTCAGACTCATCACTGAAACGGGGACATTCAGACTTCTCACTGAAACGGGGACGTTCAGTATCATCACTGAAACGGGGAAGTTCAGACTCATCACTGAAACGGGGGACATTCAATCTCCTCACTGATGGAGGGGACATTCAGTCTCATCACTGAAACGGGGGACATTCAGACTTCTCACTGAAACGGGGACGTTCAGTATCATCACTGAAACGGGGAAGTTCAGACTCATCACTGAAACGGGGGACATTCAATCTCCTCACGGAAAGAGTGGATATTCGGACATCTCACTGATGCAGGGACATTCAGACTCCACACTGAAACGGGGGACATTCAGACTCCTCACTGAATCAGTGACATTCAGACTCCTCACTGAAACGGGGGACATTCAGACTTCTCACTGAAGCAGTGACATTCAGACATCTCACTGAAATGGGGGATATTCAGACTCCCCACTGAAACGGGAATTTCAATCTCCTCACTGAAACGGGGGACGTTCAAACTCCGCACTGAAACGAGGACATTCAGACTCATTACTGACACGGGGAAGTTCAGACTCATCACTGAAACGGGGACATTTAGACTCATCACTGATAGAGGGGACATTCAGTCTCCTCACTGAAACGGGGACATTCAAACTCCTCACTGAAACGTGGGATGTTGAAGCTGCTCAGTTAATCCGGGGACATTCAGACTCCTCGCTGAAACAGGGGCGGGGGGCGGGGTGACGTTGAAACTCCTCACTGATACAGGGGACATTAATACTTCTCACTGAAACGAGAACATTCAGACTTCTCACTGAAACAGTGACATTCAGACTCCTCCTTGAAACGGGGACGTTCAGTATAATCACTGAAACGGGGAAGTTAAGACTCATCACTGAAACGGGGGACATTCAATCTCCTCACGGAAAGAGTGGATATTCGGACATCTCACTGAAACAGTGACATTCAGACTCCTCACTGAAATTGGGGACATTCAGACTCCTCACTGAATCAGTGACATTCAGACTCCTCACTGACACGGGGGATATTCAGACTCCCCACTGAATCGGGAATTTCAATCTCCTCACTGAAACATGGGACGTTCAAACTCCGCACTGAAACGAGGACATTCAGACTCATCACTGAAACAGGGGCGGGGGGCGGGGTGACGTTGAAACTCCTCACTGATACAGGGGCATTAATACTTCTCTGAAACGAGGACATTCAGACTCCTCACTGAAGCAGTGACATTCAGACTCCTCACTGAAACAGAGGACATTCAGACTTCTCACTGAAACAGAGGACATTCAGACTCCTCACTGAAACAGAGGACATTCAGACTTCTCATTGAAACGGGGACGTTCAGTATAATCACTGAAACGGGGAAGTTCAGACTCATCACTGAAACGGGGACATTCAGACTCATCACTGATAGAAGGGACATTCAGACTCCTCACTGAAGCAAGGACATTCAGACTCCTCACTGAAACGGGGACATTCAAACTCCTCACTGAAACGTGGGGGTTTGAAGCTGCTCACTTAATCCGGGGACATTCAGACTCCTCGCTGAAACAGGGGCGGGGGATGGGGTGACGTTGAAACTCCTCACTGATACAGGGGCATTAATACTTCTCTGAAACGAGGACATTCAGACTCCTCACTGAAGCAGTGACATTCAGACTCCTCACTGAAACAGAGGACATTCAGACTTCTCACTGAAACAGAGGACATTCAGACTCCTCACTGAAACAGAGGACATTCAGACTTCTCACTGCAACAGTGACATTCAGAGTCCTCATTGAAACGGGGACGTTCAGTATAATCACTGAAACGGGGAAGTTAAGACTCATCACTGAAACGGGGGACATTCAATCTCCTCACGGGAAGAGTGGATATTCGGACATCTCACTGAAACAGTGACATTCACACTCCTCACTGAAATTGGGGACATTCAGACTTCTCACTGAAGCAGTGACATTCAGACATCTCACTGAAATGGGGGATATTCAGACTCCCCACTGAAACGGGAATTTCAATCTCCTCACTGAAACATGGGACGTTCAAACTCCACACTGTAAAAGGGACTTTCAAACACCTCACTGAAACGGGGGACGTTCAACCTCCGCACTGAAACGAGGACATTCAGACTCATCACTGAAACGGGGACGTTCAGACTCATCACTGAAACGGGGACATTCAGACTCATCACTGAAACAGGGAACATTCAATCTCCTCACTGATAGAGGGGACATTCAGACTCATCACTGATACGGGGGACATTCAGACTTCTCACTGAAACGGGGACGTTCAGTATCATCACTGAAACGGGGACGTTCAGTATCATCACTGAAACGGGGAAGTTCAGACTCATCACTGAAACGGGGGACATTCAATCTCCTCACGGAAAGAGTGGATATTCGGACATCTCACTGATGCAGGGACATTCAGACTGAACACTGAAACGGGGGACATTCAGACTCCTCACTGAATCAGTGACATTCAGACATCTCACTGAAATGGGGGATATTCAGACTCCCCACTGAAACGGGAATTTCAATCTCCTCACTGAAACATGGGACGTTCAAACTCCGCACTGAAACGAGGACTGAAACGAGGACATTCAGACTCATCACTGAAACGGGGACGTTCAGACTCATCACTGAAACAGGGACATTCAGATTCCTCACTGAAACGGGGAACAGGACATTCAGACTCCTCACTGAAACAGGGGACATTCAGACATCTCACTGAAACCGGGGACATTCAGACTCATCACTGATAGAGGGGACATTCAGACTCCTCACTGAAGCAGGGACATTCAGACTCCTCACTGAAACGGGGGACATTCAGACTTCTCACTGAAACGGGGAAGTTCAGACTCATCACTGAAACGGGGGACATTCAATCTCCTCACGGAAAAAGTGGATATTCGGACATCTCTCTGAAGCAGGGACATTCAGACTCCTCACTGAAACAGGGGACATTCAGACATCTCACTGAAACGGGGGACAGGACATTCAGACTCCTCACTGAAACAGGGACATTCAGACATCTCACTGAAACGGGGGATATTCTGACTCCTCACTGAAACGGGGGACATTCAGACTTCTCACTGAAGCAGTGACATTCAGACATCTCACTATAACGGGGGATATTCAGACTCCCCACTGAAACGGGAATTTCAATCTCTTCACTTAAACATGGGACGTTCAAACTCCACACTGTGAAAGGGACTTACAAACTCCTCACTGAAACGGGGGACGTTCAAACTCCGCACTGAAACGAGGATATTCAGACTCATTACTGACACGGGGACGTTCAGACTCATCACTGAAACGGGGACATTCAGACTCATCACTGATAGAGGGGACATTCAGACTCCTCACTGAAGCAAGGACATTCAGACTCCTCACTGAAACGGGGGATGTTGAAGCTGCTCACTTAATCCGGGGATATTCAGACTCCTCGCTGAAACAGGGGCGGGGGACGGGGTGACGTTGAAACTCCTCACTGATACAGGGGCATTAATACTTCTCACTGAAACGAGGACATTCAGACTCCTCACTGAAGCAGAGGACATTCAGACTTCTCACTGAAACAGAGGACATTCAGACTCCTCACTGAAACAGAGGACATTCAGACTCCTCATTGAAACGGGGACGTTCAGTATAATCACTGAAACGGGGAAGTTAAGACTCATCACTGAAACGGGGGACATTCAATCTCCTCACGGAAAGAGTGGATATTCGGACATCTCACTGAATCAGTGACATTCAGTCTCCTCACTGAAACATGGGACGTTCAAACTCCACACTGTAAAAGGGACTTTCAAACTCCTCACTGAAACGGGGGACGTTCAACCTCCGCACTGAAACGAGGACATTCAGACTCATCACTGAAACGGGGACGTTCAGACTCATCACTGAAACGGGGACATTCAGACTCATCACTGAAACAGGGGACATTCAATCTCCTCACTGATAGAGGGGACATTCAGACTCATCACTGAAACGGGGGACATTCAGACTTCTCACTGAAACGGGGACGTTCAGTATCATCACTGAAACGGGGGACATTCAATCTCCTCACGGAAAGAGTGGATATTCGGACATCTCACTGAAACTGTGACATTCAGACTCCTCACTGAAATTGGGGACATTCAGACTCCTCACTGAATCAGTGACATTCAGATTCCTCACTGAAACGGGGGACAGGACATTCAGACTCCTCACTGAAACAGGGGACATTCGGACATCTCACTGAAACGGGGGATATTCTGACTCCTCACTGAAACGGGAGACATTCAGACTTCTCACTGAAGCAGTGACATTCAGACATCTCACTATAACGGGGGATATTCAGACTCCCCACTGAAACGGGAATTTCAATCTCTTCACTTAAACATGGGACGTTCAAACTCCACACTGTTAAAGGGACTTACAAACTCCTCACTGAAACGGGGGACGTTCAAACTCCGCACTGAAACGAGGATATTCAGACTCATTACTGACACGGGGACGTTCGGACTCATCACTGAAACGGGGACATTCAGACTCATCACTGAAACGGGGACATTCAAACTCCTCACTGAAACGTGGGATTTTGAAGCTGCTCAGTTAATCCGGGGACATTCAGACTCCTCGCTGAAACAGGGGCGGGGGGCGGGATGACGTTGAAACTCCTCACTGATACAGGGGCATTAATACTTCTCTGAAACGGGGACATTCAGACTCCTCACTGAAGCAGTGACATTCAGACTCCTCACTGAAACAGAGGACATTCAGACTTCTCACTGAAACAGAGGACATTCAGACTCCTCACTGAAACAGAGGACATTCAGACTTCTCACTGAAACAGTGACATTCAGACTCCTCATTGAAACGGGGACGTTCAGTATAATCACTGAAAAGGGGAAGTTAAGACTCATCACTGAAACGGGGGATGTTGAAGCTGCTCACTTAATCCGGGGACATTCAGACTCCTCGCTGAAACAGGGGCGGGGGACGGGGTGATGTTGAAACTCCTCACTGATACGGGGGACATTAATACTTCTCACTGAAACGAGGACATTCAGACTCCTCACTGAAGCAGTGACATTCAGACTCCTCACTGAAACAGAGGACATTCAGACTTCTCACTGAAACAGAGGACATTCAGACTCCTCACTGAAACAGAGGACATTCAGACTCCTCACTGAAACAGAGGACATTCAGACTTCTCACTGAAACAGAGGACATTCAGACTCAACACTGAAACGGGGGACATTCAGACTTCTCACTGAAACGGGGACGTTCAGTATCATCACTGAAACGGGGACGTTCAGTATCATCACTGAAACGGGGAAGTTCAGTCTCATCACTGAAACGGGGGACATTCAATCTCCTCACGGAAAGAGTGGATATTCGGACATCTCACTGATGCAGGGACATTCAGACACAACACTGAAACGGGGGACATTCAGACTCCTCACTGAATCAGTGACATTCAGACATCTCACTGAAATGGGGGATATTCAGACTCCCCACTGAAACGGGAATTTCAATCTCCTCACTGAAACATGGGACGTTCAAACTCCGCACTGAAACGAGGACTGAAACGAGGACATTCAGACTCATCACTGAAACGGGGACGTTCAGACTCATCACTGAAACAGGGACATTCAGATTCCTCACTGAAACGGGGAACAGGACATTCAGACTCCTCACTGAAACAGGGGACATTCAGACATCTCACTGAAACCGGGGACATTCAGACTCATCACTGATAGAGGGGACATTCAGACTCCTCACTGAAGCAGGGACATTCAGACTCCTCACTGAAACGGGGGACATTCAATCTCCTCACGGAAAAAGTGGATATTCGGACATCTCTCTGAAGCAGGGACATTCAGACTCCTCACTGAAACAGGGGACATTCAGACATCTCACTGAAACGGGGGACAGGACATTCAGACTCCTCACTGAAACAGGGACATTCAGACATCTCACTGAAACGGGGGATATTCTGACTCCTCACTGAAACGGGGGACATTCAGACTTCTCACTGAAGCAGTGACATTCAGACATCTCACTATAACGGGGGATATTCAGACTCCCCACTGAAACGGGAATTTCAATCTCTTCACTTAAACATGGGACGTTCAAACTCCACACTGTGAAAGGGACTTACAAACTCCTCACTGAAACGGGGGACGTTCAAACTCCGCACTGAAACGAGGATATTCAGACTCATTACTGACACGGGGACGTTCAGACTCATCACTGAAACGGGGACATTCAGACTCATCACTGATAGAGGGGACATTCAGACTCCTCACTGAAGCAAGGACATTCAGACTCCTCACTGAAACGGGGACATTCAAACTCCTCACTGAAACGTGGGATGTTGAAGCTGCTCACTTAATCCGGGGACATTCAGACTCCTCGCTGAAACAGGGGCGGGGGACGGGGTGACGTTGAAACTCCTCACTGATACAGGGGCATTAATACTTCTCACTGAAACGAGGACATTCAGACTCCTCACTGAAGCAGAGGACATTCAGACTTCTCACTGAAACAGAGGACATTCAGACTCCTCACTGAAACAGAGGACATTCAGACTCCTCATTGAAACGGGGACGTTCAGTATAATCACTGAAACGGGGAAGTTAAGACTCATCACTGAAACGGGGGACATTCAATCTCCTCACGGAAAGAGTGGATATTCGGACATCTCACTGAATCAGTGACATTCAGTCTCCTCACTGAAACATGGGACGTTCAAACTCCACACTGTAAAAGGGACTTTCAAACTCCTCACTGAAACGGGGGACGTTCAACCTCCGCACTGAAACGAGGACATTCAGACTCATCACTGAAACGGGGACGTTCAGACTCATCACTGAAACGGGGACATTCAGACTCATCACTGAAACAGGGGACATTCAATCTCCTCACTGATAGAGGGGACATTCAGACTCATCACTGAAACGGGGGACATTCAGACTTCTCACTGAAACGGGGACGTTCAGTATCATCACTGAAACGGGGGACATTCAATCTCCTCACGGAAAGAGTGGATATTCGGACATCTCACTGAAACTGTGACATTCAGACTCCTCACTGAAATTGGGGACATTCAGACTCCTCACTGAATCAGTGACATTCAGATTCCTCACTGAAACGGGGGACAGGACATTCAGACTCCTCACTGAAACAGGGGACATTCGGACATCTCACTGAAACGGGGGATATTCTGACTCCTCACTGAAACGGGAGACATTCAGACTTCTCACTGAAGCAGTGACATTCAGACATCTCACTATAACGGGGGATATTCAGACTCCCCACTGAAACGGGAATTTCAATCTCTTCACTTGAACATGGGACGTTCAAACTCCACACTGTTAAAGGGACTTACAAACTCCTCACTGAAACGGGGGACGTTCAAACTCCGCACTGAAACGAGGATATTCAGACTCATTACTGACACGGGGACGTTCGGACTCATCACTGAAACGGGGACATTCAGACTCATCACTGATAGAGGGGACATTCAGACTCCTCACTGAAGCAAGGACATTCAGACTCCTCACTGAAACAGAGGACATTCAGACTCCTCATTGAAACGGGGACGTTCAGTATAATCACTGAAACGGGGAAGTTAAGACTCATCACTGAAACGGGGGACATTCAATCTCCTCACGGAAAGAGTGGATATTCGGACATCTCACTGAATCAGTGACATTCAGTCTCCTCACTGAAACATGGGACGTTCAAACTCCACACTGTAAAAGGGACTTTCAAACTCCTCACTGAAACGGGGGACGTTCAACCTCCGCACTGAAACGAGGACATTCAGACTCATCACTGAAACGGGGACGTTCAGACTCATCACTGAAACGGGGACATTCAGACTCATCACTGAAACAGGGGACATTCAATCTCCTCACTGATAGAGGGGACATTCAGACTCATCACTGAAACGGGGGACATTCAGACTTCTCACTGAAACGGGGACGTTCAGTATCATCACTGAAACGGGGGACATTCAATCTCCTCACGGAAAGAGTGGATATTCGGACATCTCACTGAAACTGTGACATTCAGACTCCTCACTGAAATTGGGGACATTCAGACTCCTCACTGAATCAGTGACATTCAGATTCCTCACTGAAACGGGGGACAGGACATTCAGACTCCTCACTGAAACAGGGGACATTCGGACATCTCACTGAAACGGGGGATATTCTGACTCCTCACTGAAACGGGAGACATTCAGACTTCTCACTGAAGCAGTGACATTCAGACATCTCACTATAACGGGGGATATTCAGACTCCCCACTGAAACGGGAATTTCAATCTCTTCACTTGAACATGGGACGTTCAAACTCCACACTGTTAAAGGGACTTACAAACTCCTCACTGAAACGGGGGACGTTCAAACTCCGCACTGAAACGAGGATATTCAGACTCATTACTGACACGGGGACGTTCGCACTCATCACTGAAACGGGGACATTCAGACTCATCACTGATAGAGGGGACATTCAGACTCCTCACTGAAGCAAGGACATTCAGACTCCTCACTGAAACGGGGACATTCAAACTCCTCACTGAAACGTGGGATTTTGAAGCTGCTCAGTTAATCCGGGGACATTCAGACTCCTCGCTGAAACAGGGGCGGGGGGCGGGATGACGTTGAAACTCCTCACTGATACAGGGGCATTAATACTTCTCTGAAACGGGGACATTCAGACTCCTCACTGAAGCAGTGACATTCAGACTCCTCACTGAAACAGTGACATTCAGACATCTCACTGAAATGGGGGATATTCAGACTCCCCACTGAAACGGGAATTTCAATCTCCTCACTGAAACACGGGACGTTCAAACTCCGCACTGAAACGAGGACTGAAACGAGGACATTCAGACTCATCACTGAAACGGGGACGTTCAGACTCATCACTGAAACAGGGACATTCAGATTCCTCACTGAAACGGGGAACAGGACATTCAGACTCCTCACTGAAACAGGGGACATTCAGACATCTCACTGAAACCGGGGACATTCAGACTCATCACTGATAGAGGGGACATTCAGACTCCTCACTGAAGCAGGGACATTCAGACTCCTCACTGAAACGGGGGACATTCAGATTTCTCACTGAAACGGGGAAGTTCAGACTCATCACTGAAACGGGGGACATTCAATCTCCTCACGGAAAAAGTGGATATTCGGACATCTCTCTGAAGCAGGGACATTCAGACTCCTCACTGAAACAGGGGACATTCAGACATCTCACTGAAACGGGGGACAGGACATTCAGACTCCTCACTGAAACAGGGACATTCAGACATCTCACTGAAACGGGGGATATTCTGACTCCTCACTGAAACGGGGGACATTCAGACTTCTCACTGAAGCAGTGACATTCAGACATCTCACTATAACGGGGGATATTCAGACTCCCCACCGAAACGGGAATTTCAATCTCTTCACTTAAACATGGGACGTTCAAACTCCACACTGTGAAAGGGACTTACAAACTCCTCACTGAAACGGGGGACGTTCAAACTCCGCACTGAAACGAGGATATTCAGACTCATTACTGACACGGGGACGTTCAGACTCATCACTGAAACGGGGACATTCAGACTCATCACTGATAGAGGGGACATTCAGACTCCTCACTGAAGCAAGGACAGTCAGACTCCTCACTGAAACGGGGACATTCAAACTCCTCACTGAAACGTGGGATGTTGAAGCTGCTCACTTAATCCGGGGACATTCAGACTCCTCGCTGAAACAGGGGCGGGGGACGGGGTGACGTTGAAACTCCTCACTGATACAGGGGCATTAATACTTCTCACTGAAACGAGGACATTCAGACTCCTCACTGAAGCAGAGGACATTCAGACATCTCACTGAAACGGGGGACAGGACATTCAGACTCCTCACTGAAACAGGGACATTCAGACATCTCACTGAAACGGGGGATATTCTGACTCCTCACTGAAACGGGGGACATTCAGACTTCTCACTGAAGCAGTGACATTCAGACATCTCACTATAACGGGGGATATTCAGACTCCCCACTGAAACGGGAATTTCAATCTCTTCACTTAAACATGGGACGTTCAAACTCCACACTGTGAAAGGGACTTACAAACTCCTCACTGAAACGGGGGACGTTCAAACTCCGCACTGAAACGAGGATATTCAGACTCATTACTGACACGGGGACGTTCAGACTCATCACTGAAACGGGGACATTCAGACTCATCACTGATAGAGGGGACATTCAGACTCCTCACTGAAGCAAGGACATTCAGACTCCTCACTGAAACGGGGGATGTTGAAGCTGCTCACTTAATCCGGGGATATTCAGACTCCTCGCTGAAACAGGGGCGGGGGACGGGGTGACGTTGAAACTCCTCACTGATACAGGGGCATTAATACTTCTCACTGAAACGAGGACATTCAGACTCCTCACTGAAGCAGAGGACATTCAGACTTCTCACTGAAACAGAGGACATTCAGACTCCTCACTGAAACAGAGGACATTCAGACTCCTCATTGAAACGGGGACGTTCAGTATAATCACTGAAACGGGGAAGTTAAGACTCATCACTGAAACGGGGGACATTCAATCTCCTCACGGAAAGAGTGGATATTCGGACATCTCACTGAATCAGTGACATTCAGTCTCCTCACTGAAACATGGGACGTTCAAACTCCACACTGTAAAAGGGACTTTCAAACTCCTCACTGAAACGGGGGACGTTCAACCTCCGCACTGAAACGAGGACATTCAGACTCATCACTGAAACGGGGACGTTCAGACTCATCACTGAAACGGGGACATTCAGACTCATCACTGAAACAGGGGACATTCAATCTCCTCACTGATAGAGGGGACATTCAGACTCATCACTGAAACGGGGGACATTCAGACTTCTCACTGAAACGGGGACGTTCAGTATCATCACTGAAACGGGGAAGTTCGGACTCATCACTGAAACGGGGGACATTCAATCTCCTCACGGAAAGAGTGGATATTCGGACATCTCACTGATGCAGGGACATTCAGACTCAACACTGAAACGGGGGACATTCAGACTCCTCACTGAATCAGTGACATTCAGACATCTCACTGAAATGGGGGATATTCAGACTCCCCACTGAAACGGGAATTTCAATCTCCTCACTGAAACATGGGACGTTCAAACTCCGCACTGAAACGAGGACTGAAACGAGGACATTCAGACTCATCACTGAAACGGGGACGTTCAGACTCATCACTGAAACAGGGACATTCAGATTCCTCACTGAAACGGGGAACAGGACATTCAGACTCCTCACTGAAACAGGGGACATTCAGACATCTCACTGAAACCGGGGACATTCAGACTCATCACTGATAGAGGGGACATTCAGACTCCTCACTGAAGCAGGGACATTCAGACTCCTCACTGAAACGGGGGACATTCAGACTTCTCACTGAAACGGGGAAGTTCAGACTCATCACTGAAACGGGGGACATTCAATCTCCTCACGGAAAAAGTGGATATTCGGACATCTCTCTGAAGCAGGGACATTCAGACTCCTCACTGAAACAGGGGACATTCAGACATCTCACTGAAACGGGGGACAGGATATTCAAACTCCTCACTGAAACAGGGACATTCAGACATCTCACTGAAACGGGGGATATTCTGACTCCTCACTGAAACGGGGGACATTCAGACTTCTCACTGAAGCAGTGACATTCAGACATCTCACTATAACGGGGGATATTCAGACTCCCCACTGAAACGGGAATTTCAATCTCTTCACTTAAACATGGGACGTTCAAACTCCACACTGTGAAAGGGACTTACAAACTCCTCACTGAAACGGGGGACGTTCAAACTCCGCACTGAAACGAGGATATTCAGACTCATTACTGACACGGGGACGTTCAGACTCATCACTGAAACGGGGACATTCAGACTCATCACTGATAGAGGGGACATTCAGACTCCACACTGAAGCAAGGACATTCAGACTCCTCACTGAAACGGGGACATTCAAACTCCTCACCTAAACGTGGGATGTTGAAGCTGCTCAGTTAATCCCGGGACATTCAGACTCCTCGCTGAAACAGGGGCGGGGGACGGGGTGACGTTGAAACTCCTCACTGATACAGGGGCATTAATACTTCTCACTGAAACGAGGACATTCAGACTCCTCACTGAAGCAGAGGACATTCAGACTTCTCACTGAAACAGAGGACATTCAGACTCCTCACTGAAACAGAGGACATTCAGACTCCTCATTGAAAAGGGGACGTTCAGTATAATCACTGAAACGGGGAAGTTAAGACTCATCACTGAAACGGGGGACATTCAATCTCCTCACGGAAAGAGTGGATATTCGGACAGCTCACTGAATCAGTGACATTCAGTCTCCTCACTGAAACATGGGACGTTCAAACTCCACACTGTAAAAGGGACTTTCAAACTCCTCACTGAAACGGGGGACGTTCAACCTCCGCACTGAAACGAGGACATTCAGACTCATCACTGAAACGGGGACGTTCAGACTCATCACTGAAACGGGGATATTCAGACTCATCACTGAAACAGGGGACATTCAATCTCCTCACTGATAGAGGGGACATTCAGACTCATCACTGAAACGGGGGACATTCAGACTTCTCACTGAAACGGGGACGTTCAGTATCATCACTGAAACGGGGGACATTCAATCTCCTCACGGAAAGAGTGGATATTCGGACATCTCACTGAAACAGTGACATTCAGACTCCTCACTGAAATTGGGGACATTCAGACTCCTCACTGAATCAGTGACATTCAGACTCCTCACTGACACGGGGGATATTCAGACTCCTCACTGAATCAGTGACATTCAGACATCTCACTGAAATGGGGGATATTCAGACTCCCCACTGAAACGGGAATTTCAATCTCCTCACTGAAACATGGGACGTTCAAACTCCGCACTGAAACGAGGACTGAAACGAGGACATTCAGACTCATCACTGAAACGGGGACGTTCAGACTCATCACTGAAACAGGGACATTCAGATTCCTCACTGAAACGGGGAACAGGACATTCAGACTCCTCACTGAAACAGGGGACATACAGACATCTCACTGAAACCGGGGACATTCAGACTCATCACTGATAGAGGGGACATTCAGACTCCTCACTGAAGCAGGGACATTCAGACTCCTCACTGAAACGGGGGACATTCAGACTTCTCACTGAAACGGGGAAGTTCAGACTCATCACTGAAACGGGGGACATTCAATCTCCTCACGGAAAAAGTGGATATTCGGACATCTCTCTGAAGCAGGGACATTCAGACTCCTCACTGAAACAGGGGACATTCAGACATCTCACTGAAACGGGGGACAGGACATTCAGACTCCTCACTGAAACAGGGACATTCAGACATCTCACTGAAACGGGGGATATTCTGACTCCTCACTGAAACGGGGGACATTCAGACTTCTCACTGAAGCAGTGACATTCAGACATCTCACTATAACGGGGGATATTCAGACTCCCCACTGAAACGGGAATTTCAATCTCTTCACTTAAACATGGGACGTTCAAACTCCACACTGTGAAAGGGACTTACAAACTCCTCACTGAAACGGGGGACGTTCAAACTCCGCACTGAAACGAGGATATTCAGACTCATTACTGACACGGGGACGTTCAGACTCATTACTGAAACGGGGACATTCAGACTCATCACTGATAGAGGGGACATTCAGACTCCTCACTGAAACGGGGGACATTCAGACTTCTCACTGAAACGGGGACGTTCAGTATCATCACTGAAACGGGGAAGTTCAGACTCATCACTGAAACGGGGGACATTCAGACTCCTCACTGAATCAGTGACATTCAGACATCTCACTGAAATGGGGGATATTCAGACTCCTCACTGAAACGGGAATTTCAATCTCCTCACTGAAACATGGGACGTTCAAACTCCGCACTGAAACGAGGACTGAAACGAGGACATTCAGACTCATCACTGAAACGGGGACGTTCAGACTCATCACTGAAACAGGGACATTCAGATTCCTCACTGAAACGGGGGACAGGACATTCAGACTCCTCACTGAAACAGGGGACATTCAGACATCTCACTGAAACGGGGGACATTCAGACTCCTCACTGAAACGGGGGACATTCAGACTTCTCACTGAAACGGGGAAGTTCAGACTCATCACTGAAACGGGGGACATTCAATCTCCTCACGGAAAAAGTGGATATTCGGACATCTCTCTGAAGCAGGGACATTCAGACTCCTCACTGAAACAGGGGACATTCAGACATCTCACTGAAACGGGGGACAGGACATTCAGACTCCTCACTGAAACAGGGACATTCAGACATCTCACTGAAACGGGGGATATTCTGACTCCTCACTGAAACGGGGGACATTCAGACTTCTCACTGAAGCAGTGACATTCAGACATCTCACTATAACGGGGGATATTCAGACTCCCCACTGAAACGGGAATTTCAATCTCTTCACTTAAACATGGGACGTTCAAACTCCACACTGTGAAAGGGACTTACAAACTCCTCACTGAAACGGGGGACGTTCAAACTCCGCACTGAAACGAGGATATTCAGACTCATTACTGACACGGGGACGTTCAGACTCATTACTGAAACGGGGACATTCAGACTCATCACTGATAGAGGGGACATTCAGACTCCTCACTGAAGCAAGGACATTCAGACTCCTCACTGAAACGGGGACGTTCAAACTCCTCACCTAAACGTGGGATGTTGAAGCTGCTCACTTAATCCGGGGACATTCAGACTCCTCGCTGAAACAGGGGCGGGGGACGGGGTGACGTTGAAACTCCTCACTGATACAGGGGCATTAATACTTCTCACTGAAACGAGGACATTCAGACTCCTCACTGAAGCAGAGGACATTCAGACTTCTCACTGAAACAGAGGACATTCAGACTCCTCACTGAAACAGAGGACATTCAGACTCCTCATTGAAACGGGGACGTTCAGTATAATCACTGAAACGGGGAAGTTAAGACTCATCACTGAAACGGGGGACATTCAATCTCCTCACGGAAAGAGTGGATATTCGGACATCTCACTGAATCAGTGACATTCAGTCTCCTCACTGAAACATGGGACGTTCAAACTCCACACTGTAAAAGGGACTTTCAAACTCCTCACTGAAACGGGGGACGTTCAACCTCCGCACTGAAACGAGGACATTCAGACTCATCACTGAAACGGGGACATTCAGACTCATCACTGAAACAGGGGACATTCGATCTCCTCACTGATAGAGGGGACATTCAGACTCATCACTGAAACGGGGGACATTCAGACTTCTCACTGAAACGGGGACGTTCAGTATCATCACTGAAACGGGGGACATTCAATCTCCTCACGGAAAGAGTGGATATTCGGACATCTCACTGAAACTGTGACATTCAGACTCCTCACTGAAATTGGGGACATTCAGACTCCTCACTGAATCAGTGACATTCAGATTCCTCACTGAAACGGGGGACAGGACATTCAGACTCCTCACTGAAACAGGGGACATTCGGACATCTCACTGAAACGGGGGATATTCTGACTCCTCACTGAAACGGGAGACATTCAGACTTCTCACTGAAGCAGTGACATTCAGACATCTCACTATAACGGGGGATATTCAGACTCCCCACTGAAACGGGAATTTCAATCTCTTCACTTAAACATGGGACGTTCAAACTCCACACTGTTAAAGGGACTTACAAACTCCTCACTGAAACGGGGGACGTTCAAACTCCGCACTGATACGAGGATATTCAGACTCATTACTGACACGGGGACGTTCAGACTCATCACTGAAACGGGGACATTCAGACTCATCACTGATAGAGGGGACATTCAGACTCCTCACTGAAGCAAGAACATTCAGACTCCTCACTGAAACGGGGACATTCAAACTCCTCACTGAAACGTGGGATTTTGAAGCTGCTCAGTTAATCCGGGGACATTCAGACTCCTCGCTGAAACAGGGGCGGGGGGCGGGATGACGTTGAAACTCCTCACTGATACAGGGGCATTAATACTTCTCTGAAACGGGGACGTTCAGACTCCTCACTGAAGCAGTGACATTCAGACTCCTCACTGAAACAGAGGACATTCAGACTTCTCACTGAAACAGAGGACATTCAGACTCCTCACTGAAACAGAGGACATTCAGACTTCTCACTGCAACAGTGACATTCAGACTCCTCATTGAAACGGGGACGTTCAGTATAATCACTGAAACGGGGAAGTTAAGACTCATCACTGAAACGGGGGACATTCAATCTCCTCACGGAAAGAGTGGATATTCGGACATCTCACTGAAACAGTGACATTCAGACTCCTCACTGAAATTGGGGACATTCAGACTTCTCACTGAAGCAGTGACATTCAGACATCTCACTGAAATGGTGGATATTCAGACTCCCACTGAAACGGGAATTTCAATTTCCTCACTGAAACATGGGACGTTCAAACACCACACTGTAAAAGGGACTTTCAAACTCCTCACTGAAACGAGGGACGTTCAACCTCCGCACTGAAACGAGGACATTCAGACTCATCACTGAAACGGGGACGTTCAGACTCATCACTGAAACGGGGACATTCAGACTCATCACTGAAACAGGGGACATTCAATCTCCTCACTGATAGAGGGGACATTCAGACTCATCACTGAAACGGGGGACATTCAGACTCCTCACTGAATCAGTGACATTCAGACATCTCACTGAAATGGGGGATATTCAGACTCCTCACTGAAACGGGAATTTCAATCTCCTCACTGAAACATGGGACGTTCAAATTCCGCACTGAAACGAGGACTGAAACGAGGACATTCAGACTCATCACTGAAACGGGGACGTTCAGACTCATCACTGAAACAGGGACATTCAGATTCCTCACTGAAACGGGGGACAGGACATTCAGACTCCTCACTGAAACAGGGGACATTCAGACATCTCACTGAAACGGGGGACATTCAGACTCCTCACTGAAACGGGGGACATTCAGACTTCTCACTGAAACGGGGAAGTTCAGACTCATCACTGAAACGGGGGACATTCAATCTCCTCACGGAAAAAGTGGATATTCGGACATCTCTCGGAAGCAGGGACATTCAGACTCCTCACTGAAACAGGGGACATTCAGACATCTCACTGAAACGGGGGACAGGATATTCAGACTCCTCACTGAAACAGGGGACATTCAGACATCTCACTGAAACGGGGGATATTCTGACTCCTCACTGAAACGGGGGACATTCAGACTTCTCACTGAAGCAGTGACATTCAGACATCTCACTATAACGGGGGATATTCAGACTCCCCACTGAAACGGGAATTTCAATCTCTTCACTTAAACATGGGACGTTCAAACTCCACACTGTGAAAGGGACTTACAAACTCCTCACTGAAACGGGGGACGTTCAAACTCCGCACTGAAAAGAGGATATTCAGACTCATTACAGACACGGGGACGTTCAGACTCATCACTGAAACGGGGACATTCAGACTCATCACTGATACAGGGGACATTCAGACTCCTCACTGAAGCAAGGACATTCAGACTCCTCACTGAAACGGGGACATTCAAACTCCTCACTGAAACGTGGGATGTTGAAGCTGCACACTTAATCCGGGGACATTCAGACTCCTCGCTGAAACAGGGGCGGGGGACGGGGTGATGTTGAAACTCCTCACTGATACGGGGGACATTAATACTTCTCACTGAAACGAGGACATTCAGACTCCTCACTGAAGCAGTGACATTCAGACTCCTCACTGAAACAGAGGACATTCAGACTTCTCACTGAAACAGAGGACATTCAGACTCCTCACTGAAACAGAGGACATTCAGACTTCTCACTGAAACAGTGACATTCAGACTCCTCATTGAAACGGGGACGTTCAGTATAATCACTGAAAAGGGGAAGTTAAGACTCATCACTGAAACGGGGGATGTTGAAGCTGCTCACTTAATCCGGGGACATTCAGACTCCTCGCTGAAACAGGGGCGGGGGACGGGGTGATGTTGAAACTCCTCACTGATACGGGGGACATTAATACTTCTCACTGAAACGAGGACATTCAGACTCCTCACTGAAGCAGTGACATTCAGACTCCTCACTGAAACAGAGGACATTCAGACTTCTCACTGAAACAGAGGACATTCAGACTCCTCACTGAAACAGAGGACATTCAGACTCCTCACTGAAACAGAGGACATTCAGACTTCTCACTGAAACAGTGACATTCAGACTCCCACTGAAACGGGAATTTCAATCTCCTCACTGAAACATGGGACGTTCAAACACCACACTGTAAAAGGGACTTTCAAACTCCTCACTGAAACGAGGGACGTTCAACCTCCGCACTGAAACGAGGACATTCAGACTCATCACTGAAACGGGGACGTTCAGACTCATCACTGAAACGGGGACATTCAGACTCATCACTGAAACAGGGGACATTCAATCTCCTCACTGATAGAGGGGACATTCAGACTCATCACTGAAACGGGGGACATTCAGACTTCTCACTGAAACGGGGACGTTCAGTATCATCACTGAAACGGGGAAGTTCAGACTCATCACTGAAACGGGGGACATTCAGACTCCTCACTGAATCAGTGACATTCAGACATCTCACTGAAATGGGGGATATTCAGACTCCTCACTGAAACGGGAATTTCAATCTCCTCACTGAAACATGGGACGTTCAAACTCCGCACTGAAACGAGGACTGAAACGAGGACATTCAGACTCATCACTGAAACGGGGACGTTCAGACTCATCACTGAAACAGGGACATTCAGATTCCTCACTGAAACGGGGGACAGGACATTCAGACTCCTCACTGAAACAGGGGACATTCAGACATCTCACTGAAACGGGGGACATTCAGACTCCTCACTGAAACGGGGGACATTCAGACTTCTCACTGAAACGGGGAAGTTCAGACTCATCACTGAAACGGGGGACATTCAATCTCCTCACGGAAAAAGTGGATATTCGGACATCTCTCGGAAGCAGGGACATTCAGACTCCTCACTGAAACAGGGGACATTCAGACATCTCACTGAAACGGGGGACAGGATATTCAGACTCCTCACTGAAACAGGGGACATTCAGACATCTCACTGAAACGGGGGATATTCTGACTCCTCACTGAAACGGGGGACATTCAGACTTCTCACTGAAGCAGTGACATTCAGACATCTCACTATAACGGGGGATATTCAGACTCCCCACTGAAACGGGAATTTCAATCTCTTCACTTAAACATGGGACGTTCAAACTCCACACTGTGAAAGGGACTTACAAACTCCTCACTGAAACGGGGGACGTTCAAACTCCGCACTGAAAAGAGGATATTCAGACTCATTACAGACACGGGGACGTTCAGACTCATCACTGAAACGGGGACATTCAGACTCATCACTGATACAGGGGACATTCAGACTCCTCACTGAAGCAAGGACATTCAGACTCCTCACTGAAACGGGGACATTCAAACTCCTCACTGAAACGTGGGATGTTGAAGCTGCACACTTAATCCGGGGACATTCAGACTCCTCGCTGAAACAGGGGCGGGGGACGGGGTGATGTTGAAACTCCTCACTGATACGGGGGACATTAATACTTCTCACTGAAACGAGGACATTCAGACTCCTCACTGAAGCAGTGACATTCAGACTCCTCACTGAAACAGAGGACATTCAGACTTCTCACTGAAACAGAGGACATTCAGACTCCTCACTGAAACAGAGGACATTCAGACTCCTCACTGAAACAGAGGACATTCAGACTTCTCACTGAAACAGTGACATTCAGACTCCTCATTGAAACGGGAACGTTCAGTATAATCACTGAAAAGGGGAAGTTAAGACTCATCACTGAAACGGGGGATGTTGAAGCTGCTCACTTAATCCGGGGACATTCAGACTCCTCGCTGAAACAGGGGCGGGGGACGGGGTGATGTTGAAACTCCTCACTGATACGGGGGACATTAATACTTCTCACTGAAACGAGGACATTCAGACTCCTCACTGAAGCAGTGACATTCAGACTCCTCACTGAAACGGGGGACATTCAGACTTCTCGCTGAAGCAGTTACATTCAGTCTCCTCACTGAAATGGGGGACATTCAGACTTCTTACTGAAGCAGTGACATTCAGACATCTCTCTGAAGCAGGGACATTCAGACTCCACACTGAAACAGGGGACATTTAGACATCTCACTGAAACGGGGGATATTCAGACTCCTCACTGAAACGGGGGACATTCAGACTTCTTACTGAAGCAGTGACATTCAGACATCTCACTGAAATGGCGGATATTCAGACTCCCCACTGAAACGGGAATTTCAATCTCCTCACTGAAACATGGGACGTTCAAACTCCACACTGTAAAAGGGACTTTCAAACTCCTCACTGAAACGGGGGACGTTCAACCTCCGCACTGAAACGAGGACATTCAGACTCATCACTGAAACGGGGACGTTCAGACTCATCACTGAAACGGGGACATTCAGACTCATCACTGAAACAGGGGACATTCAATCTCCTCACTGATAGAGGGGACATTCAGACTCATCACTGAAACGGGGGACATTCAATCTCCTCACGGAAAGAGTGGATATTCGGACATCTCACTGATGCAGGGACATTCAGACTCCACACTGAAACGGGGGACATTCAGACACCTCAGTGAAACAGGCATATTCAGATTCCTCACTGAAACGGGGGACTGGACATTCAGACTCCTCACTGAAACAGGGGACATTCAGACATCTCACAGAAACGGGGGATATTCAGACTCCTCACTGAAACGGGAATTTCAATCTCCTCACTGAAACATGGGACGTTCAAACTCCACACTGAAATAGGGACTTTAAAACTCCTCATTGAAACGGGGGGCGTTCAAACTCCGCACTGAAACTAGGACATTCAGAATCATCACTGAAACGGGGACGTTCAGACTCATCACAGAAACAGGGACATTTAATCTCCTCACTGATAGAGGGGACATTCAGACTCATCACTGAAGCAGGGACATTCAGACTCCTCACTGAAACGGGGACGTTCAGACAGCTCAGAGAAACAGGGACATTCAGACTCCTCACTTAATCCGGGGACATTCAGACTCCTCGCTGAAACGGGGGTGGCGGTGACGTTGAAACTCCTCACTGATACAGGGGACATTAATACTTCTCACTGAAACGAGGACATTCAGACTTCTCACTGAAACGGGGGACATTCAGATTCCTCACTGAAACAGGGAAGATTCAGATTGCTGATTGAAACGCCGGACGTTCAGACTCCTCACCAACACGGGGGACATTTGAACTTCTAACTGAAACAGGGAAGTTCAAACTCCTCACAGAAACTGGGGACATTGAAACTCCGCACTGATAGAGGGGACATTCAGATGCCTCACTGTAGCAGGGACATTCTGACCCCTCACTGAAAAAGGGAGATTCAAACACATCACTGAAATGTGGGATGTTCAAACACCTCAATGAAACATGGACATTAAGACTCCTCACTGAAACGGGGACGTTCAAACTCATCACTGAATCAGTGACATTCAGTCTCCTCACTGAAACGGGGGACATTCAGACTCCTCACTGAAACGGGGGACATTCAGACTTCTCACTGAAGCAGTGACATTCAGACATCTCACTGAAATGGGGGATATTCAGACTCCCCACTGAAACGGGAATTTCAATCTCCTCACTGAAACATGGGACGTTCAAACTCCACACTGTAAAAGGGACTTTCAAACTCCTCACTGAAACGGGGGACGTTCAGACTTCTCACTGAAGCAGTGATATTCAGACTACTCACTGAAACGGGGGACATTCAGACTCCTCACTGAAACGGGGGACATTCAGACTTCTCACTGAAACAGTGACATTCAGATTCCTCACTGAAACGGGGGACATTCAGACTCCTCACTGAAACGGGGACGTTCAGACTCATCACTGAAACAGGGGACATTTAATCTCCTCACTGATAGAGGGGACATTCAGACTCATCACTGAAGCAGGGACATTCAGACTCCTCACTGAAACGGGGACGTTCAGACAGCTCAGAGAAACAGGGACATTCAGACTCCTCACTTAATCCGGGGACATTCAGACTCCTCGCTGAAACGGGGGTGGCGGTGACGTTGAAACTCCTCACTGATACAGGGGACATTAATACTTCTCACTGAAACGCGGACATTCAGACTTCTCACTGAAACGGGGGACATTCAGATTCCTCACTGAAACAGGGAAGATTCAGATTGCTGATTGAAACGCCGGACGTTCAGACTCCTCACGAACACGGGGGACATTTGAACTTCTAACTGAAACAGGGAAGTTCAAACTCCTCACAGAAACTGGGGACATTGAAACTCCGCACTGAAAGAGGGGACA
Organism: Hypanus sabinus; assembly: GCF_030144855.1. Taxonomy (NCBI): domain Eukaryota; kingdom Metazoa; phylum Chordata; class Chondrichthyes; order Myliobatiformes; family Dasyatidae; genus Hypanus; species Hypanus sabinus. The sequence goes on along the minus strand of NC_082709.1, from coordinate 86,918,776 downwards.
TTCAGATGCCTCACTGTAGCAGGGACATTCAGACCCCTCACTGAAAAAGGGAGATTCAAACACATCACTGAAATGTGGGATGTTCAAACACCTCAATGAAACATGGACATTAAGACTCCTCACTGAAACGGGGACGTTCAAACTCATCACTGAATCAGTGACATTCAGTCTCCTCACTGAAACGGGGGACATTCAGACTCCTCACTGAAACGGGGGACATTCAGACTTCTCACTGAAGCAGTGACATTCAGACATCTCACTGAAACGGGGGATATTCAGACTCCCCACTGAAACGGGAATTTCAATCTCCTCACTGAAACATGGGACGTTCAAACTCCACACTGTAAAAGGGACTTTCAAACTCCTCACAGAAACGGGGGACGTTCAGACTTCTCACTGAAGCAGTGATATTCAGACTCCTCACTGAAACGGGGGAAATTCAGACTCCTAACTGAAATTGGGGACATTCAGACTCCACACTGAATCAGTGACATTCAGACTCCTCACTGAAACGGGGGACATTCAGACTTCTCACTGAAACAGTGACATTCAGATACCTCACTGAAACGGGGGACATTCAGACTCCTCACTGAAACGGGGACGTTCAGACAGCTCAGAGAAACAGGGACATTCAGACTCCTCACTTAATCCGGGGACATTCAGACTCCTCGCTGAAACGGGGGTGGCGGTGACGTTGAAACTCCTCACTGATACAGGGGACATTAATACTTCTCACTGAAACGAGGACATTCAGACTTCTCACTGAAACGGGGGACATTCAGATTCCTCACTGAAACAGGGAAGATTCAGATTGCTGATTGAAACGCCGGACGTTCAGACTCCTCACCAACACGGGGGACATTTGAACTTCTAACTGAAACAGGGAAGTTCAAACTCCTCACAGAAACTGGGGACATTGAAACTCCGCACTGATAGAGGGGACATTCAGATGCCTCACTGTAGCAGGGACATTCTGACCCCTCACTGAAAAAGGGAGATTCAAACACATCACTGAAATGTGGGATGTTCAAACACCTCAATGAAACATGGACATTAAGACTCCTCACTGAAACGGGGACGTTCAAACTCATCACTGAATCAGTGACATTCAGTCTCCTCACTGAAACGGGGGACATTCAGACTCCTCACTGAAACGGGGGACATTCAGACTTCTCACTGAAGCAGTGACATTCAGACATCTCACTGAAATGGGGGATATTCAGACTCCCCACTGAAACGGGAATTTCAATCTCCTCACTGAAACATGGGACGTTCAAACTCCACACTGTAAAAGGGACTTTCAAACTCCTCACTGAAACGGGGGACGTTCAGACTTCTCACTGAAGCAGTGATATTCAGACTACTCACTGAAACGGGGGACATTCAGACTCCTCACTGAAACGGGGGACATTCAGACTTCTCACTGAAACAGTGACATTCAGATTCCTCACTGAAACGGGGGACATTCAGACTCCTCACTGAAACGGGGACGTTCAGACTCATCACTGAAACAGGGGACATTTAATCTCCTCACTGATAGAGGGGACATTCAGACTCATCACTGAAGCAGGGACATTCAGACTCCTCACTGAAACGGGGACGTTCAGACAGCTCAGAGAAACAGGGACATTCAGACTCCTCACTTAATCCGGGGACATTCAGACTCCTCGCTGAAACGGGGGTGGCGGTGACGTTGAAACTCCTCACTGATACAGGGGACATTAATACTTCTCACTGAAACGAGGACATTCAGACTTCTCACTGAAACGGGGGACATTCAGATTCCTCACTGAAACAGGGAAGATTCAGATTGCTGATTGAAACGCCGGACGTTCAGACTCCTCACGAACACGGGGGACATTTGAACTTCTAACTGAAACAGGGAAGTTCAAACTCCTCACAGAAACTGGGGACATTGAAACTCCGCACTGAAAGAGGGGACATTCAGATGCCTCACTGTAGCAGGGACATTCAGACCCCTCACTGAAAAAGGGAGATTCAAACACATCACTGAAATGTGGGATGTTCAAACACCTCAATGAAACATGGACATTAAGACTCCTCACTGAAACGGGGACGTTCAAACTCATCACTGAATCAGTGACATTCAGTCTCCTCACTGAAACGGGGGACATTCAGACTCCTCACTGAAACGGGGGACATTCAGACTTCTCACTGAAGCAGTGACATTCAGACATCTCACTGAAACGGGGGATATTCAGACTCCCCACTGAAACGGGAATTTCAATCTCCTCACTGAAACATGGGACGTTCAAACTCCACACTGTAAAAGGGACTTTCAAACTCCTCACAGAAACGGGGGACGTTCAGACTTCTCACTGAAGCAGTGATATTCAGACTCCTCACTGAAACGGGGGAAATTCAGACTCCTAACTGAAATTGGGGACATTCAGACTCCACACTGAATCAGTGACATTCAGACTCCTCACTGAAACGGGGGACATTCAGACTTCTCACTGAAACAGTGACATTCAGATACCTCACTGAAACGGGGGACATTCAGACTCCTCACTGAAACGGGGACGTTCAGTATAATCACTGAAACGGGGAAGTTCAGACTCATCACTGAAACGGGGGACATTCAATCTCCTCACGGAAAAAGTGGATATTCGGACATCTCTCTGAAGCAGGGACATTCAGACTCCTCACTGAAACAGGGGACATTCAGACATCTCACTGAAACGGGGGACAGGACATTCAGACTCCTCACTGAAACAGGGACATTCAGACATCTCACTGAAACGGGGGATATTCTGACTCCTCACTGAAACGGGGGACATTCAGACTTCTCACTGAAGCAGTGACATTCAGACATCTCACTATAACGGGGGATATTCAGACTCCCCACCGAAACGGGAATTTCAATCTCTTCACTTAAACATGGGACGTTCAAACTCCACACTGTGAAAGGGACTTACAAACTCCTCACTGAAACGGGGGACGTTCAAACTCCGCACTGAAACGAGGATATTCAGACTCATTACTGACACGGGGACGTTCAGACTCATCACTGAAACGGGGACATTCAGACTCATCACTGATAGAGGGGACATTCAGACTCCTCACTGAAGCAAGGACAGTCAGACTCCTCACTGAAACGGGGACATTCAAACTCCTCACTGAAACGTGGGATGTTGAAGCTGCTCACTTAATCCGGGGACATTCAGACTCCTCGCTGAAACAGGGGCGGGGGACGGGGTGACGTTGAAACTCCTCACTGATACAGGGGCATTAATACTTCTCACTGAAACGAGGACATTCAGACTCCTCACTGAAGCAGAGGACATTCAGACATCTCACTGAAACGGGGGACAGGACATTCAGACTCCTCACTGAAACAGGGACATTCAGACATCTCACTGAAACGGGGGATATTCTGACTCCTCACTGAAACGGGGGACATTCAGACTTCTCACTGAAGCAGTGACATTCAGACATCTCACTATAACGGGGGATATTCAGACTCCCCACTGAAACGGGAATTTCAATCTCTTCACTTAAACATGGGACGTTCAAACTCCACACTGTGAAAGGGACTTACAAACTCCTCACTGAAACGGGGAACGTTCAAACTCCGCACTGAAACGAGGATATTCAGACTCATTACTGACACGGGGACGTTCAGACTCATCACTGAAACGGGGACATTCAGACTTCTCACTGAAACGGGGACGTTCAGTATCATCACTGAAACGGGGAAGTTCAGACTCATCACTGAAACGGGGGACATTCAATCTCCTCACTGATGGAGGGGACATTCAGTCTCATCACTGAAACGGGGGACATTCAGACTTCTCACTGAAACGGGGACGTTCAGTATCATCACTGAAACGGGGAAGTTCAGACTCCCCACTGAAACGGGAATTTCAATCTCCTCACTGAAACATGGGACGTTCAAACTCCACACTGTAAAAGGGATTTTCAAACTCCTCACTGAAACGGGGGACATTCAGACTTCTCACTGAAGCAGTGACATTCAGACTCCTCACTGAAATTGGGGACATTCAGACTCCTCACTGAATCAGTAACATTCAGACTCCTCACTGAAACGGGGGACATTCAGACTTCTCACTGAAGCAGTGACATTCAGACATCTCACTGAAATGGGGGATATTCAGACTCCACACTGAAATGGGAATTTCAATCTCCTCACTGAATCATGGGACGTTCAAACTCCACACTGTAAAAGGGACTTTCAAACTCCTCACTGAAACGGGGGACGTTCAGACTTCTCACTGAAGCAGTGATATTCAGACTCCTCACTGAAACGGGGGACATTCAGACTCCTCACTGAAATTGGGGACATTCAGACTCCACACTGAATCAGTGACATTCAGACTCCTCACTGAAACGGGGGACATTCAGACTCCTCACTGAAACGGGGACGTTCAGTATAATCACTGAAACGGGGAAGTTCAGACTCATCACTGAAACGGGGGACATTCAATCTCCTGAAGGAAAGAGTGGACATTCAGACATCTCACTGAAGCAGGAACATTCAGACTCCTCACTGAAAAGGGGGACATTCAGACACCTCAGTGAAACAGGGACATTCAGATACCTCACTGAAATGGGGGACAGGACATTCAGACTCCTCACTGAAACAGGGGACATTCAGACATCTCACTGAAACGGGGGATATTCAGACTCCTCACTGAAACGGGAATTTCAATCACCTCACTGAAACATGGGACGTTCAAACTCCACACTGAAATAGGGACTTTCAAACTCCTCATTGAAACGGGGGACGTTCAAACTCCGCACTGAAAAGACGACATTCAGACACATCACTGAAACGGGGACGTTCAGACTCATCACTGAAACGGGGACATTCAGACTCATCACTTATAGAGGGGACATTCAGACTCCTCACTGAAGCAGGGACATTCAGACTCCTCACTGAAACGGGGAAGTTAAGACTGATCACGGAAACGGGGGACATTCAATCTCCTCACGGAAAGAGTGGATATTCGGACATCTCACTGAAACAGTGACATTCAGACTCCTCACTGAAACGGGGGACATTCAGACTTCTCACTGAAGCAGTGACATTCAGACATCTCACTGAAATGGGGGATATTCAGACTCCACACTGAAACGGGAATTTCAATCTCCTCACTGAATCATGGGACGTTCAAACTCCACACTGTAAAAGGGACTTTCAAACTCCTCACTGAAACGGGGGACGTTCAGACTTCTCACTGAAGCAGTGATATTCAGACTCCTCACTGAAACGGGGGACATTCAGACTCCTCACTGAAATTGGGGACATTCAGACTCCACACTGAATCAGTGACATTCAGACTCCTCACTGAAACGGGGGACATTCAGACTTCTCACTGAAACAGTGACATTCAGATTCCTCACTGAAACGGGGGACATTCAGACTCCTCACTGAAACGGGGACGTTCAGTATAATCACTGAAACGGGGAAGTTCAGACTCATCACTGAAACGGGGGACATTCAATCTCCTGAAGGAAAGAGTGGACATTCAGACATCTCACTGAAGCAGGAACATTCAGACTCCTCACTGAAAAGGGGGACATTCAGACACCTCAGTGAAACAGGGACATTCAGATACCTCACTGAAATGGGGGACAGGACATTCAGACTCCTCACTGAAACAGGGGACATTCAGACATCTCACTGAAACGGGGGATATTCAGACTCCTCACTGAAACGGGAATTTCAATCACCTCACTGAAACATGGGACGTTCAAACTCCACACTGAAATAGGGACTTTCAAACTCCTCATTGAAACGGGGGACGTTCAAACTCCGCACTGAAAAGACGACATTCAGACACATCACTGAAACGGGGACGTTCAGACTCATCACTGAAACGGGGACATTCAGACTCATCACTTATAGAGGGGACATTCAGACTCCTCACTGAAGCAGGGACATTCAGACTCCTCACTGAAACGGGGAAGTTAAGACAGATCACTGAAACGGGGGACATTCAATCTCCTCACGGAAAGAGTGGATATTCGGACATCTCACTGAAACAGTGACATTCAGACTCCTCACTGAAATTGGGGACATTCAGACTCCTCACTGAATCAGTGACATTCAGACTCCTCACTGAAACGGGGGACATTCAGACTTCTCACTGAAGCAGTGACATTCAGACATCTCACTGAAATGGGGGATATTCAGACTCCCCACTGAAACGGGAATTTCAATCTCCTCACTGAAACATGGGACGTTCAAACTCCACACTGTAAAAGGTACTTTCAAACTCCTCACTGAAACGGGGGACATTCAGACTTCTCACTGAAGCAGTGACATTCAGACTCCTCACTGAAATTGGGGACATTCAGACTCCTCACTGAATAAGTGACATTCAGACTCCTCACTGAAACGGGGGACATTCAGACTTCTCACTGAAACGGGGAAGTTCAGACTCATAACTGAAACGGGGACATTCAGACTCCTGTCTGAAACAGGGGCGGGGGGCGGGGTGACGTTGAAACTCCTCACTGATGCAGGGGACATTAATACTTCTCACTGAAACGAGGACATTCAAACTCCTCATTGAAGCAGGGACATTCAGACACCTCACTGAAGCAGGGACATTCAGAATCCTCACTGAAACGGGGAGATTCAAACACCTCACTGAAATGTGGGATATTCAAACACCTCAATGAAACATGGACATTTAGACTCCTCACTGATTCGGGAGGCATTCAGACTCCTCACTGAAACAGGACGTTCAGACTCATCACTGAAACGGGGGACATTCAGACTTCTCGCTGAAGCAGTTACATTCAGTCTCCTCACTGAAATGGGGGACATTCAGACTTCTCACTGAAGCAGTGATATTCAGACTCCTCACTGAAACGGGGGACATTCAGACTCCTCACTGAAATTGGGGACATTCAGACTCCACACTGAATCAGTGACATTCAGACTCCTCACTGAAACGGGGGACATTCAGACTTCTCAATGAAACAGTGACATTCAGACTCCTCACTGAAACGGGGACGTTCAGTATAATCACTGAAACGGGGAAGTTCAGACTCATCACTGAAACGGGGGACATTCAATCTCCTGAAGGAAAGAGTGGACATTCAGACATCTCACTGAAGCAGGAACATTCAGACTCCTCACTGAAACGGGGGACATTCAGACACCTCAGTGAAACAGAGACATTCAGATACCTCACTGAAATGGGGGACAGGACATTCAGACTCCTCACGGAAACAGGGGACATTCAGACATCTCACTGAAACGGGGGATATTCAGACTCCTCACTGAAACGGGAATTTCAATCACCTCACTGAAACATGGGACGTTCAAACTCCACACTGAAATAGGGACTTTCAAACTCCTCATTGAAACGGGGGACGTTCAAACTCCGCACTGAAAAGACGACATTCAGACACATCACTGAAACGGGGACGTTCAGACTCATCACTGAAACGGGGACATTCAGACTCATCACTTATAGAGGGGACATTCAGACTCCTCACTGAAGCAGGGACATTCAGACTCCTCACTGAAACGGGGAAGTTAAGACAGATCACTGAAACGGGGGACATTCAATCTCCTCACGGAAAGAGTGGATATTCGGACATCTCACTGAAACAGTGACATTCAGACTCCTCACTGAAATTGGGGACATTCAGACTCCTCACTGAATCAGTGACATTCAGACTCCTCACTGAAACGGGGGACATTCAGACTTCTCACTGAAGCAGTGACATTCAGACATCTCACTGAAATGGGGGATATTCAGACTCCCCACTGAAACGGGAATTTCAATCTCCTCACTGAAACATGGGACGTTCAAACTCCACACTGTAAAAGGGATTTTCAAACTCCTCACTGAAACGGGGGACATTCAGACTTCTCACTGAAGCAGTGACATTCAGACTCCTCACTGAAATTGGGGACATTCAGACTCCTCACTGAATAAGTGACATTCAGACTCCTCACTGAAACGGGGGACATTCAGACTTCTCACTGAAACGGGGAAGTTCAGACCCATCACTGAAACATGGGACGTTCAAACTCCACACTGTAAAAGAGACTTTCAAACTCCTCACAGAAACGGGGGACGTTCAGACTTCTCACTGAAGCACTGATATTCAGACTCCTCACTGAAACGGGGGACATTCAGACTCCTCACTGAAATTGGGGACATTCAGACTTCTCACTGAAGCAGTGACATTCAGACATCTCACTGAAATGGGGGATATTCAGACTCCCCACTGAAACGGGAATTTCAATCTCCTCACTGAAACATGGGACGTTCAAACTCCACACTGTAAAAGGGACTTTCAAACTCCTCACTGAAACGGGGGACATTCAGACTTCTCACTGAAGCAGTGACATTCAGACTCCTCACTGAAATTGGGGACATTCAGACTCCTCACTGAATAAGTGACATTCAGACTCCTCACTGAAACGGGGGACATTCAGACTCCCCACTGAAACGGGAATTTCAATCTCCTCACTGAAACATGGGACGTTCAAACTCCACACTGTAAAGGGACTTTCAAACTCCTCACAGAAACGGGGGACGTTCAGACTTCTCACTGAAGCAGTGATATTCAGACTCCTCACTGAAACGGGGGACATTCAGACTCCTCACTGAAATTGGGGACATTCAGACTCCACACTGAATCAGTGACATTCAGACTCCTCACTGAAACGGGGGACATTCAGACTTCTCACTGAAACAGTGACATTCAGATTCCTCACTGAAACGGGGGACATTCAGACTCCTCACTGAAACGGGGACGTTCAGTATAATCACTGAAACGGGGAAGTTCAGACTCATCACTGAAACGGGGGACATTCAATCTCCTGAAGGAAAGAGTGGACATTCAGACATCTCACTGAAGCAGGAACATTCAGACTCCTCACTGAAAAGGGGGACATTCAGACACCTCAGTGAAACAGGGACATTCAGATACCTCACTGAAATGGGGGACAGGACATTCAGACTCCTCACGGAAACAGGGGACATTCAGACATCTCACTGAAACGGGGGATATTCAGACTCCTCACTGAAACGGGAATTTCAATCACCTCACTGAAACATGGGACGTTCAAACTCCACACTGAAATAGGGACTTTCAAACTCCTCATTGAAACGGGGGACGTTCAAACTCCGCACTGAAAAGACGACATTCAGACACATCACTGAAACGGGGACGTTCAGACTCATCACTGAAACGGGGACATTCAGACTCATCACTTATAGAGGGGACATTCAGACTCCTCACTGAAGCAGGGACATTCAGACGCCTCACTGAAACGGGGAAGTTAAGACTGATCACTGAAACGGGGGACATTCAATCTCCTCACGGAAAGAGTGGATATTCGGACATCTCACTGAAACAGTGACATTCAGACTCCTCACTGAAATTGGGGACATTCAGACTCCTCACTGAATCAGTAACATTCAGACTCCTCACTGAAACGGGGGACATTCAGACTTCTCACTGAAGCAGTGACATTCAGACATCTCACTGAAATGGGGGATATTCAGACTCCACACTGAAATGGGAATTTCAATCTCCTCACTGAATCATGGGACGTTCAAACTCCACACTGTAAAAGGGACTTTCAAACTCCTCACTGAAACGGGGGACGTTCAGACTTCTCACTGAAGCAGTGATATTCAGACTCCTCACTGAAACGGGGGACATTCAGACTCCTCACTGAAATTGGGGACATTCAGACTCCACACTGAATCAGTGACATTCAGACTCCTCACTGAAACGGGGGACATTCAGACTCCTCACTGAAACGGGGACGTTCAGTATAATCACTGAAACGGGGAAGTTCAGACTCATCACTGAAACGGGGGACATTCAATCTCCTGAAGGAAAGAGTGGACATTCAGACATCTCACTGAAGCAGGAACATTCAGACTCCTCACTGAAAAGGGGGACATTCAGACACCTCAGTGAAACAGGGACATTCAGATACCTCACTGAAATGGGGGACAGGACATTCAGACTCCTCACTGAAACAGGGGACATTCAGACATCTCACTGAAACGGGGGATATTCAGACTCCTCACTGAAACGGGAATTTCAATCACCTCACTGAAACATGGGACGTTCAAACTCCACACTGAAATAGGGACTTTCAAACTCCTCATTGAAACGGGGGACGTTCAAACTCCGCACTGAAAAGACGACATTCAGACACATCACTGAAACGGGGACGTTCAGACTCATCACTGAAACGGGGACATTCAGACTCATCACTTATAGAGGGGACATTCAGACTCCTCACTGAAGCAGGGACATTCAGACTCCTCACTGAAACGGGGAAGTTAAGACAGATCACTGAAACGGGGGACATTCAATCTCCTCACGGAAAGAGTGGATATTCGGACATCTCACTGAAACAGTGACATTCAGACTCCTCACTGAAATTGGGGACATTCAGACTCCTCACTGAATCAGTGACATTCAGACTCCTCACTGAAACGGGGGACATTCAGACTTCTCACTGAAGCAGTGACATTCAGACATCTCACTGAAATGGGGGATATTCAGACTCCCCACTAAAACGGGAATTTCAATCTCCTCACTGAAACATGGGACGTTCAACCTCCACACTGTAAAAGGGACTTTCAAACTCCTCACTGAAACGGGGGACATTCAGACTTCTCACTGAAGCAGTGACATTCAGACTCCTCACTGAAATTGGGGACATTCAGACTCCTCACTGAATAAGTGACATTCAGACTCCTCACTGAAACGGGGGACATTCAGACTTCTCACTGAAACGGGGAAGTTCAGACTCATCACTGAAACGGGGACATTCAGACTCCTGTCTGAAACAGGGGCGGGGGGCGGGGTGACGTTGAAACTCCTCACTGATGCAGGGGACATTAATACTTCTCACTGAAACGAGGACATTCAAACTCCTCACTGAAGCAGGGACATTCAGACACCTCACTGAAGCAGGGACATTCAGAATCCTCACTGAAACGGGGAGATTCAAACACCTCACTGAAATGTGGGATATTCAAACACCTCAATGAAACATGGACATTTAGACTCCTCACTGATTCGGGAGGCATTCAGACTCCTCACTGAAACAGGACGTTCAGACTCATCACTGAAACGGGGGACATTCAGACTTCTCGCTGAAGCAGTTACATTCAGTCTCCTCACTGAAATGGGGGACATTCAGACTTCTCACTGAAGCAGTGATATTCAGACTCCTCACTGAAACGGGGGACATTCAGACACCTCACTGAAATTGGGGACATTCAGACTCCACACTGAATCAGTGACATTCAGACTCCTCACTGAAACGGGGGACATTCAGACTTCTCAATGAAACAGTGACATTCAGACTCCTCACTGAAACGGGGGACATTCAGACTCCTCACTGAAACGGGGACGTTCAGTATAATCACTGAAACGGGGAAGTTCAGACTCATCACTGAAACGGGGGACATTCAATCTCCTGAAGGAAAGAGTGGACATTCAGACATCTCACTGAAGCAGGAACATTCAGACTCCTCACTGAAACGGGGGACATTCAGACACCTCAGTGAAACAGAGACATTCAGATACCTCACTGAAATGGGGGACAGGACATTCAGACTCCTCACTGAAACAGGGGACATTCCGACATCTCACTGAAACGGGGGATATTCAGACTCCTCACTGAAACGGGAATTTCAATCACCTCACTGAAACATGGGACGTTCAAACTCCACACTGAAATAGGGACTTTCAAACTCCTCATTGAAACGGGGGACGTTCAAACTCCGCACTGAAAAGACGACATTCAGACACATCACTGAAACGGGGACGTTCAGACTCATCACTGAAACGGGGACATTCAGACTCATCACTTATAGAGGGGACATTCAGACTCCTCACTGAAGCAGGGACATTCAGACTCCTCACTGAAACGGGGAAGTTAAGACAGATCACTGAAACGGGGGACATTCAATCTCCTCACGGAAAGAGTGGATATTCGGACATCTCACTGAAACAGTGACATTCAGACTCCTCACTGAAATTGGGGACATTCAGACTCCTCACTGAATCAGTGACATTCAGACTCCTCACTGAAACGGGGGACATTCAGACTTCTCACTGAAGCAGTGACATTCAGACATCTCACTGAAATGGGGGATATTCAGACTCCCCACTGAAACGGGAATTTCAATCTCCTCACTGAAACATGGGACGTTCAAACTCCACACTGTAAAAGGGATTTTCAAACTCCTCACTGAAACGGGGGACATTCAGACTTCTCACTGAAGCAGTGACATTCAGACTCCTCACTGAAATTGGGGACATTCAGACTCCTCACTGAATAAGTGACATTCAGACTCCTCACTGAAACGGGGGACATTCAGACTTCTCACTGAAACGGGGAAGTTCAGACCCATCACTGAAACATGGGACGTTCAAACTCCACACTGTAAAAGAGACTTTCAAACTCCTCACAGAAACGGGGGACGTTCAGACTTCTCACTGAAGCACTGATATTCAGACTCCTCACTGAAACGGGGGACATTCAGACTCCTCACTGAAATTGGGGACATTCAGACTTCTCACTGAAGCAGTGACATTCAGACATCTCACTGAAATGGGGGATATTCAGACTCCCCACTGAAACGGGAATTTCAATCTCCTCACTGAAACATGGGACGTTCAAACTCCACACTGTAAAAGGGACTTTCAAACTCCTCACTGAAACGGGGGACATTCAGACTTCTCACTGAAGCAGTGACATTCAGACTCCTCACTGAAATTGGGGACATTCAGACTCCTCACTGAATAAGTGACATTCAGACTCCTCACTGAAACGGGGGACATTCAGACTCCCCACTGAAACGGGAATTTCAATCTCCTCACTGAAACATGGGACGTTCAAACTCCACACTGTAAAGGGACTTTCAAACTCCTCACAGAAACGGGGGACGTTCAGACTTCTCACTGAAGCAGTGATATTCAGACTCCTCACTGAAACGGGGGACATTCAGACTCCTCACTGAAATTGGGGACATTCAGACTCCACACTGAATCAGTGACATTCAGACTCCTCACTGAAACGGGGGACATTCAGACTTCTCACTGAAACAGTGACATTCAGATTCCTCACTGAAACGGGGGACATTCAGACTCCTCACTGAAACGGGGACGTTCAGTATAATCACTGAAACGGGGAAGTTCAGACTCATCACTGAAACGGGGGACATTCAATCTCCTGAAGGAAAGAGTGGACATTCAGACATCTCACTGAAGCAGGAACATTCAGACTCCTCACTGAAAAGGGGGACATTCAGACACCTCAGTGAAACAGGGACATTCAGATACCTCACTGAAATGGGGGACAGGACATTCAGACTCCTCACGGAAACAGGGGACATTCAGACATCTCACTGAAACGGGGGATATTCAGACTCCTCACTGAAACGGGAATTTCAATCACCTCACTGAAACATGGGACGTTCAAACTCCACACTGAAATAGGGACTTTCAAACTCCTCATTGAAACGGGGGACGTTCAAACTCCGCACTGAAAAGACGACATTCAGACACATCACTGAAACGGGGACGTTCAGACTCATCACTGAAACGGGGACATTCAGACTCATCACTTATAGAGGGGACATTCAGACTCCTCACTGAAGCAGGGACATTCAGACGCCTCACTGAAACGGGGAAGTTAAGACTGATCACTGAAACGGGGGACATTCAATCTCCTCACGGAAAGAGTGGATATTCGGACATCTCACTGAAACAGTGACATTCAGACTCCTCACTGAAATTGGGGACATTCAGACTCCTCACTGAATCAGTAACATTCAGACTCCTCACTGAAACGGGGGACATTCAGACTTCTCACTGAAGCAGTGACATTCAGACATCTCACTGAAATGGGGGATATTCAGACTCCACACTGAAATGGGAATTTCAATCTCCTCACTGAATCATGGGACGTTCAAACTCCACACTGTAAAAGGGACTTTCAAACTCCTCACTGAAACGGGGGACGTTCAGACTTCTCACTGAAGCAGTGATATTCAGACTCCTCACTGAAACGGGGGACATTCAGACTTCTCACTGAAACGGGGAAGTTCAGACTCATCACTGAAACGGGGACATTCAGACTCCTGTCTGAAACAGGGGCGGGGGGCGGGGTGACGTTGAAACTCCTCACTGATGCAGGGGACATTAATACTTCTCACTGAAACGAGGACATTCAAACTCCTCACTGAAGCAGGGACATTCAGACACCTCACTGAAGCAGGGACATTCAGAATCCTCACTGAAACGGGGAGATTCAAACACCTCACTGAAATGTGGGATATTCAAACACCTCAATGAAACATGGACATTTAGACTCCTCACTGATTCGGGAGGCATTCAGACTCCTCACTGAAACAGGACGTTCAGACTCATCACTGAAACGGGGGACATTCAGACTTCTCGCTGAAGCAGTTACATTCAGTCTCCTCACTGAAATGGGGGACATTCAGACTTCTCACTGAAGCAGTGATATTCAGACTCCTCACTGAAACGGGGGACATTCAGACTCCTCACTGAAATTGGGGACATTCAGACTCCACACTGAATCAGTGACATTCAGACTCCTCACTGAAACGGGGGACATTCAGACTTCTCAATGAAACAGTGACATTCAGACTCCTCACTGAAACGGGGGACATTCAGACTCCTCACTGAAACGGGGACGTTCAGTATAATCACTGAAACGGGGAAGTTCAGACTCATCACTGAAACGGGGGACATTCAATCTCCTGAAGGAAAGAGTGGACATTCAGACATCTCACTGAAGCAGGAACATTCAGACTCCTCACTGAAACGGGGGACATTCAGACACCTCAGTGAAACAGAGACATTCAGATACCTCACTGAAATGGGGGACAGGACATTCAGACTCCTCACTGAAACAGGGGACATTCAGACATCTCACTGAAACGGGGGATATTCAGACTCCTCACTGAAACGGGAATTTCAATCACCTCACTGAAACATGGGACGTTCAAACTCCACACTGAAATAGGGACTTTCAAACTCCTCATTGAAACGGGGGACGTTCAAACTCCGCACTGAAAAGACGACATTCAGACACATCACTGAAACGGGGACGTTCAGACTCATCACTGAAACGGGGACATTCAGACTCATCACTTATAGAGGGGACATTCAGACTCCTCACTGAAGCAGGGACATTCAGACTCCTCACTGAAACGGGGAAGTTAAGACAGATCACTGAAACGGGGGACATTCAATCTCCTCACGGAAAGAGTGGATATTCGGACATATCACTGAAACAGTGACATTCAGACTCCTCACTGAAATTGGGGACATTCAGACTCCTCACTGAATCAGTAACATTCAGACTCCTCACTGAAACGGGGGACATTCAGACTTCTCACTGAAGCAGGGACATTCAGAATCCTCACTGAAACGGGGAGATTCAAACACCTCACTGAAATGTGGGATATTCAAACACCTCAATGAAACATGGACATTTAGACTCCTCACTGATTCGGGAGGCATTCAGACTCCTCACTGAAACAGGACGTTCAGACTCATCACTGAAACGGGGGACATTCAGACTTCTCGCTGAAGCAGTTACATTCAGTCTCCTCACTGAAATGGGGGATATTCAGACTTCTCACTGAAGCAGTGATATTCAGACTCCTCACTGAAACGGGGGACATTCAGACTCCTCACTGAAATTGGGGACATTCAGACTCCACACTGAATCAGTGACATTCAGACTCCTCACTGAAACGGGGGACATTCAGACTTCTCAATGAAACAGTGACATTCAGACTCCTCACTGAAACGGGGGACATTCAGACTCCTCACTGAAACGGGGACGTTCAGTATAATCACTGAAACGGGGAAGTTCAGACTCATCACTGAAACGGGGGACATTCAATCTCCTGAAGGAAAGAGTGGACATTCAGACATCTCACTGAAGCAGGAACATTCAGACTCCTCACTGAAACGGGGGACATTCAGACACCTCAGTGAAACAGAGACATTCAGATACCTCACTGAAATGGGGGACAGGACATTCAGACTCCTCACTGAAACGGGGACGTTCAGTATAATCACTGAAACGGGGAAGTTCAGACTCATCACTGAAACGGGGGACATTCAATCTCCTGAAGGAAAGAGTGGACATTCAGACATCTCACTGAAGCAGGAACATTCAGACTCCTCACTGAAACGGGGGACATTCAGACACCTCAGTGAAACAGAGACATTCAGATACCTCACTGAAATGGGGGACAGGACATTCAGACTCCTCACTGAAACAGGGGACATTCAGACATCTCACTGAAACGGGGGATATTCAGACTCCTCACTGAAACGGGAATTTCAATCACCTCACTGAAACATGGGACGTTCAAACTCCACACTGAAATAGGGACTTTCAAACTCCTCATTGAAACGGGGGACGTTCAAACTCCGCACTGAAAAGACGACATTCAGACACATCACTGAAACGGGGACGTTCAGACTCATCACTGAAACGGGGACATTCAGACTCATCACTTATAGAGGGGACATTCAGACTCCTCACTGAAGCAGGGACATTCAGACTCCTCACTGAAACGGGGAAGTTAAGACAGATCACTGAAACGGGGGACATTCAATCTCCTCACGGAAAGAGTGGATATTCGGACATATCACTGAAACAGTGACATTCAGACTCCTCACTGAAATTGGGGACATTCAGACTCCTCACTGAATCAGTAACATTCAGACTCCTCACTGAAACGGGGGACATTCAGACTTCTCACTGAAGCAGGGACATTCAGAATCCTCACTGAAACGGGGAGATTCAAACACCTCACTGAAATGTGGGATATTCAAACACCTCAATGAAACATGGACATTTAGACTCCTCACTGATTCGGGAGGCATTCAGACTCCTCACTGAAACAGGACGTTCAGACTCATCACTGAAACGGGGGACATTCAGACTTCTCGCTGAAGCAGTTACATTCAGTCTCCTCACTGAAATGGGGGACATTCAGACTTCTCACTGAAGCAGTGATATTCAGACTCCTCACTGAAACGGGGGACATTCAGACTCCTCACTGAAATTGGGGACATTCAGACTCCACACTGAATCAGTGACATTCAGACTCCTCACTGAAACGGGGGACATTCAGACTTCTCAATGAAACAGTGACATTCAGACTCCTCACTGAAACGGGGGACATTCAGACTCCTCACTGAAACGGGGACGTTCAGTATAATCACTGAAACGGGGAAGTTCAGACTCATCACTGAAACGGGGGACATTCAATCTCCTGAAGGAAAGAGTGGACATTCAGACATCTCACTGAAGCAGGAACATTCAGACTCCTCACTGAAACGGGGGACATTCAGACACCTCAGTGAAACAGAGACATTCAGATACCTCACTGAAATGGGGGACAGGACATTCAGACTCCTCACTGAAACAGGGGACATTCAGACATCTCACTGAAACGGGGGATATTCAGACTCCTCACTGAAACGGGAATTTCAATCACCTCACTGAAACATGGGACGTTCAAACTCCACACTGAAATAGGGACTTTCAAACTCCTCATTGAAACGGGGGACGTTCAAACTCCGCACTGAAAAGACGACATTCAGACACATCACTGAAACGGGGACGTTCAGACTCATCACTGAAACGGGGACATTCAGACTCATCACTTATAGAGGGGACATTCAGACTCCTCACTGAAGCAGGGACATTCAGACTCCTCACTGAAACGGGGAAGTTAAGACAGATCACTGAAACGGGGGACATTCAATCTCCTCACGGAAAGAGTGGATATTCGGACATATCACTGAAACAGTGACATTCAGACTCCTCACTGAAATTGGGGACATTCAGACTCCTCACTGAATCAGTAACATTCAGACTCCTCACTGAAACGGGGGACATTCAGACTTCTCACTGAAGCAGTGACATTCAGACATCTCACTGAAATGGGGGATATTCAGACTCCCCACTGAAACGGGAATTTCAATCTCCTCACTGAAACATGGGACGTTCAAACTCCACACTGTAAAAGGGACTTTCAAACTCCTCACTGAAACGGGGGACATTCAGACTTCTCACTGAAGCAGTGACATTCAGACTCCTCACTGAAATTGGGGACATTCAGACTCCTCACTGAATAAGTGACATTCAGACTCCTCACTGAAACGGGGGACATTCAGACTTCTCACTGAAACGGGGAAGTTCAGACTCATCACTGAAACATGGGACGTTCAAACTCCACACTGTAAAAGGGACTTTCAAACTCCTCACAGAAACGGGGGACGTTCAGACTTCTCACTGAAGCAGTGATATTCAGACTCCTCACTGAAACGGGGGACATTCAGACTCCTCACTGAAATTGGGGACATTCAGACTTCTCACTGAAGCAGTGACATTCAGACATCTCACTGAAATGGGGGATATTCAGACTCCCCACTGAAACGGGAATTTCAATCTCCTCACTGAAACATGGGACGTTCAAACTCCACACTGTAAAAGGGACTTTCAAACTCCTCACTGAAACGGGGGACATTCAGACTTCTCACTGAAGCAGTGACATTCAGACTCCTCACTGAAATTGGGGACATTCAGACTCCTCACTGAATAAGTGACATTCAGACTCCGCACTGAAACGGGGGACATTCAGACTGCCCACTGAAACGGGAATTTCAATCTCCTCACTGAAACATGGGACGTTCAAACTCCACACTGTAAAGGGACTTTCAAACTCCTCACAGAAACGGGGGACGTTCAGACTTCTCACTGAAGCAGTGATATTCAGACTCCTCACTGAAACGGGGGACATTCAGACTCCTCACTGAAATTGGGGACATTCAGACTCCACACTGAATCAGTGACATTCAGACTCCTCACTGAAACGGGGGACATTCAGACTTCTCACTGAAACGGGGAAGTTAAGACTGATCACTGAAACGGGGGACATTCAATCTCCTCACGGAAAGAGTGGATATTCGGACATCTCACTGAAACAGTGACATTCAGACTCCTCACTGAAATTGGGGACATTCAGACTCCTCACTGAATCAGTAACATTCAGACTCCTCACTGAAACGGGGGACATTCAGACTTCTCACTGAAGCAGTGACATTCAGACATCTCACTGAAATGGGGGATATTCAGACTCCACACTGAAATGGGAATTTCAATCTCCTCACTGAATCATGGGACGTTCAAACTCCACACTGTAAAAGGGACTTTCAAACTCCTCACTGAAACGGGGGACGTTCAGACTTCTCACTGAAGCAGTGATATTCAGACTCCTCACTGAAACGGGGGACATTCAGACTCCTCACTGAAATTGGGGACATTCAGACTCCACACTGAATCAGTGACATTCAGACTCCTCACTGAAACGGGGGACATTCAGACTCCTCACTGAAACGGGGACGTTCAGTATAATCACTGAAACGGGGAAGTTCAGACTCATCACTGAAACGGGGGACATTCAATCTCCTGAAGGAAAGAGTGGACATTCAGACATCTCACTGAAGCAGGAACATTCAGACTCCTCACTGAAAAGGGGGACATTCAGACACCTCAGTGAAACAGGGACATTCAGATACCTCACTGAAATGGGGGACAGGACATTCAGACTCCTCACTGAAACAGGGGACATTCAGACATCTCACTGAAACGGGGGATATTCAGACTCCTCACTGAAACGGGAATTTCAATCACCTCACTGAAACATGGGACGTTCAAACTCCACACTGAAATAGGGACTTTCAAACTCCTCATTGAAACGGGGGACGTTCAAACTCCGCACTGAAAAGACGACATTCAGACACATCACTGAAACGGGGACGTTCAGACTCATCACTGAAACGGGGACATTCAGACTCATCACTTATAGAGGGGACATTCAGACTCCTCACTGAAGCAGGGACATTCAGACTCCTCACTGAAACGGGGAAGTTAAGACAGATCACTGAAACGGGGGACATTCAATCTCCTCACGGAAAGAGTGGATATTCGGACATCTCACTGAAACAGTGACATTCAGACTCCTCACTGAAATTGGGGACATTCAGACTCCTCACTGAATCAGTGACATTCAGACTCCTCACTGAAACGGGGGACATTCAGACTTCTCACTGAAGCAGTGACATTCAGACATCTCACTGAAATGGGGGATATTCAGACTCCCCACTAAAACGGGAATTTCAATCTCCTCACTGAAACATGGGACGTTCAACCTCCACACTGTAAAAGGGACTTTCAAACTCCTCACTGAAACGGGGGACATTCAGACTTCTCACTGAAGCAGTGACATTCAGACTCCTCACTGAAATTGGGGACATTCAGACTCCTCACTGAATAAGTGACATTCAGACTCCTCACTGAAACGGGGGACATTCAGACTTCTCACTGAAACGGGGAAGTTCAGACTCATCACTGAAACGGGGACATTCAGACTCCTGTCTGAAACAGGGGCGGGGGGCGGGGTGACGTTGAAACTCCTCACTGATGCAGGGGACATTAATACTTCTCACTGAAACGAGGACATTCAAACTCCTCACTGAAGCAGGGACATTCAGACACCTCACTGAAGCAGGGACATTCAGAATCCTCACTGAAACGGGGAGATTCAAACACCTCACTGAAATGTGGGATATTCAAACACCTCAATGAAACATGGACATTTAGACTCCTCACTGATTCGGGAGGCATTCAGACTCCTCACTGAAACAGGACGTTCAGACTCATCACTGAAACGGGGGACATTCAGACTTCTCGCTGAAGCAGTTACATTCAGTCTCCTCACTGAAATGGGGGACATTCAGACTTCTCACTGAAGCAGTGATATTCAGACTCCTCACTGAAACGGGGGACATTCAGACACCTCACTGAAATTGGGGACATTCAGACTCCACACTGAATCAGTGACATTCAGACTCCTCACTGAAACGGGGGACATTCAGACTTCTCAATGAAACAGTGACATTCAGACTCCTCACTGAAACGGGGGACATTCAGACTCCTCACTGAAACGGGGACGTTCAGTATAATCACTGAAACGGGGAAGTTCAGACTCATCACTGAAACGGGGGACATTCAATCTCCTGAAGGAAAGAGTGGACATTCAGACATCTCACTGAAGCAGGAACATTCAGACTCCTCACTGAAACGGGGGACATTCAGACACCTCAGTGAAACAGAGACATTCAGATACCTCACTGAAATGGGGGACAGGACATTCAGACTCCTCACTGAAACAGGGGACATTCCGACATCTCACTGAAACGGGGGATATTCAGACTCCTCACTGAAACGGGAATTTCAATCACCTCACTGAAACATGGGACGTTCAAACTCCACACTGAAATAGGGACTTTCAAACTCCTCATTGAAACGGGGGACGTTCAAACTCCGCACTGAAAAGACGACATTCAGACACATCACTGAAACGGGGACGTTCAGACTCATCACTGAAACGGGGACATTCAGACTCATCACTTATAGAGGGGACATTCAGACTCCTCACTGAAGCAGGGACATTCAGACTCCTCACTGAAACGGGGAAGTTAAGACAGATCACTGAAACGGGGGACATTCAATCTCCTCACGGAAAGAGTGGATATTCGGACATCTCACTGAAACAGTGACATTCAGACTCCTCACTGAAATTGGGGACATTCAGACTCCTCACTGAATCAGTGACATTCAGACTCCTCACTGAAACGGGGGACATTCAGACTTCTCACTGAAGCAGTGACATTCAGACATCTCACTGAAATGGGGGATATTCAGACTCCCCACTGAAACGGGAATTTCAATCTCCTCACTGAAACATGGGACGTTCAAACTCCACACTGTAAAAGGGATTTTCAAACTCCTCACTGAAACGGGGGACATTCAGACTTCTCACTGAAGCAGTGACATTCAGACTCCTCACTGAAATTGGGGACATTCAGACTCCTCACTGAATAAGTGACATTCAGACTCCTCACTGAAACGGGGGACATTCAGACTTCTCACTGAAACGGGGAAGTTCAGACCCATCACTGAAACATGGGACGTTCAAACTCCACACTGTAAAAGAGACTTTCAAACTCCTCACAGAAACGGGGGACGTTCAGACTTCTCACTGAAGCACTGATATTCAGACTCCTCACTGAAACGGGGGACATTCAGACTCCTCACTGAAATTGGGGACATTCAGACTTCTCACTGAAGCAGTGACATTCAGACATCTCACTGAAATGGGGGATATTCAGACTCCCCACTGAAACGGGAATTTCAATCTCCTCACTGAAACATGGGACGTTCAAACTCCACACTGTAAAAGGGACTTTCAAACTCCTCACTGAAACGGGGGACATTCAGACTTCTCACTGAAGCAGTGACATTCAGACTCCTCACTGAAATTGGGGACATTCAGACTCCTCACTGAATAAGTGACATTCAGACTCCTCACTGAAACGGGGGACATTCAGACTCCCCACTGAAACGGGAATTTCAATCTCCTCACTGAAACATGGGACGTTCAAACTCCACACTGTAAAGGGACTTTCAAACTCCTCACAGAAACGGGGGACGTTCAGACTTCTCACTGAAGCAGTGATATTCAGACTCCTCACTGAAACGGGGGACATTCAGACTCCTCACTGAAATTGGGGACATTCAGACTCCACACTGAATCAGTGACATTCAGACTCCTCACTGAAACGGGGGACATTCAGACTTCTCACTGAAACAGTGACATTCAGATTCCTCACTGAAACGGGGGACATTCAGACTCCTCACTGAAACGGGGACGTTCAGTATAATCACTGAAACGGGGAAGTTCAGACTCATCACTGAAACGGGGGACATTCAATCTCCTGAAGGAAAGAGTGGACATTCAGACATCTCACTGAAGCAGGAACATTCAGACTCCTCACTGAAAAGGGGGACATTCAGACACCTCAGTGAAACAGGGACATTCAGATACCTCACTGAAATGGGGGACAGGACATTCAGACTCCTCACGGAAACAGGGGACATTCAGACATCTCACTGAAACGGGGGATATTCAGACTCCTCACTGAAACGGGAATTTCAATCACCTCACTGAAACATGGGACGTTCAAACTCCACACTGAAATAGGGACTTTCAAACTCCTCATTGAAACGGGGGACGTTCAAACTCCGCACTGAAAAGACGACATTCAGACACATCACTGAAACGGGGACGTTCAGACTCATCACTGAAACGGGGACATTCAGACTCATCACTTATAGAGGGGACATTCAGACTCCTCACTGAAGCAGGGACATTCAGACGCCTCACTGAAACGGGGAAGTTAAGACTGATCACTGAAACGGGGGACATTCAATCTCCTCACGGAAAGAGTGGATATTCGGACATCTCACTGAAACAGTGACATTCAGACTCCTCACTGAAATTGGGGACATTCAGACTCCTCACTGAATCAGTAACATTCAGACTCCTCACTGAAACGGGGGACATTCAGACTTCTCACTGAAGCAGTGACATTCAGACATCTCACTGAAATGGGGGATATTCAGACTCCACACTGAAATGGGAATTTCAATCTCCTCACTGAATCATGGGACGTTCAAACTCCACACTGTAAAAGGGACTTTCAAACTCCTCACTGAAACGGGGGACGTTCAGACTTCTCACTGAAGCAGTGATATTCAGACTCCTCACTGAAACGGGGGACATTCAGACTTCTCACTGAAACGGGGAAGTTCAGACTCATCACTGAAACGGGGACATTCAGACTCCTGTCTGAAACAGGGGCGGGGGGCGGGGTGACGTTGAAACTCCTCACTGATGCAGGGGACATTAATACTTCTCACTGAAACGAGGACATTCAAACTCCTCACTGAAGCAGGGACATTCAGACACCTCACTGAAGCAGGGACATTCAGAATCCTCACTGAAACGGGGAGATTCAAACACCTCACTGAAATGTGGGATATTCAAACACCTCAATGAAACATGGACATTTAGACTCCTCACTGATTCGGGAGGCATTCAGACTCCTCACTGAAACAGGACGTTCAGACTCATCACTGAAACGGGGGACATTCAGACTTCTCGCTGAAGCAGTTACATTCAGTCTCCTCACTGAAATGGGGGACATTCAGACTTCTCACTGAAGCAGTGATATTCAGACTCCTCACTGAAACGGGGGACATTCAGACTCCTCACTGAAATTGGGGACATTCAGACTCCACACTGAATCAGTGACATTCAGACTCCTCACTGAAACGGGGGACATTCAGACTTCTCAATGAAACAGTGACATTCAGACTCCTCACTGAAACGGGGGACATTCAGACTCCTCACTGAAACGGGGACGTTCAGTATAATCACTGAAACGGGGAAGTTCAGACTCATCACTGAAACGGGGGACATTCAATCTCCTGAAGGAAAGAGTGGACATTCAGACATCTCACTGAAGCAGGAACATTCAGACTCCTCACTGAAACGGGGGACATTCAGACACCTCAGTGAAACAGAGACATTCAGATACCTCACTGAAATGGGGGACAGGACATTCAGACTCCTCACTGAAACAGGGGACATTCAGACATCTCACTGAAACGGGGGATATTCAGACTCCTCACTGAAACGGGAATTTCAATCACCTCACTGAAACATGGGACGTTCAAACTCCACACTGAAATAGGGACTTTCAAACTCCTCATTGAAACGGGGGACGTTCAAACTCCGCACTGAAAAGACGACATTCAGACACATCACTGAAACGGGGACGTTCAGACTCATCACTGAAACGGGGACATTCAGACTCATCACTTATAGAGGGGACATTCAGACTCCTCACTGAAGCAGGGACATTCAGACTCCTCACTGAAACGGGGAAGTTAAGACAGATCACTGAAACGGGGGACATTCAATCTCCTCACGGAAAGAGTGGATATTCGGACATATCACTGAAACAGTGACATTCAGACTCCTCACTGAAATTGGGGACATTCAGACTCCTCACTGAATCAGTAACATTCAGACTCCTCACTGAAACGGGGGACATTCAGACTTCTCACTGAAGCAGGGACATTCAGAATCCTCACTGAAACGGGGAGATTCAAACACCTCACTGAAATGTGGGATATTCAAACACCTCAATGAAACATGGACATTTAGACTCCTCACTGATTCGGGAGGCATTCAGACTCCTCACTGAAACAGGACGTTCAGACTCATCACTGAAACGGGGGACATTCAGACTTCTCACTGAAACGGGGAAGTTCAGACTCATCACTGAAACATGGGACGTTCAAACTCCACACTGTAAAAGGGACTTTCAAACTCCTCACAGAAACGGGGGACGTTCAGACTTCTCACTGAAGCAGTGATATTCAGACTCCTCACTGAAACGGGGGACATTCAGACTCCTCACTGAAATTGGGGACATTCAGACTTCTCACTGAAGCAGTGACATTCAGACATCTCACTGAAATGGGGGATATTCAGACTCCCCACTGAAACGGGAATTTCAATCTCCTCACTGAAACATGGGACGTTCAAACTCCACACTGTAAAAGGGACTTTCAAACTCCTCACTGAAACGGGGGACA